>NC_052146.1:153268089-153568089 GCF_902713615.1 Scyliorhinus canicula
TGTGGATGTACTGTAGAGCCTCACCAGAACGGTACAGGCATCAGGATTGCATTTCCAGCAACCCAATGCACCGCTCAATGACAGCATGAGTAGGCAACGTGGGCCTCATTTTAACAGGCTTCTGCAGCAGAGTCATCCCCCTAGCGGGTATCCCTTTTCCCCACAAGCTAACCAACCAACCTGCAGTGGCTCCTCAAACACACCAGGGATCTCAGAGTGCCCAGGATGGAGCTGACATGCATGCTTCCATGTCCAATCCTTTATTGGCCATCCCTAATTGTCCTTGAGGGGACAATAAAGAGTCAACCACATTGCTATCGGTCTGGAGTCACATCGTAGGCCAGACCAGATAAGGACGGCAGTTTTTGTTCCCAAAAGGACGTTCGTGGACAAGCTGGGATATTTTTACAACAATCGACAATGGTTTCCTGGCCATTATTAGACTTTTAATTCCAGAATTGTATATTGAATTCAAATTTCACCATCTGCCATGGGTCCCCAGAGCATTACTCTGGGTCTCTATATTACGCATGTAGTGACAATACCACTATGCCACCACCTCTCCATTAGTGCCACTCTTGCCTCTGAATCAGAAGTTCTGGGTTCAGAACTGGGCTCAATGGAGGGGTAGCTGGACTGAGCTGGACTGAGCTGCAGAAGCCTCTTGAGTCTGGCGCTGCCAGCCCTGAAGGCTCCCCATTGCCTGCAACTTCAGGATTTGAGCACAAAACTAGGCTCTGATTCCAGTGCAGAATAAATAAAAAGGTGAGGCGAGAGTGGCTGCATTTGACTTCAAGACAGCAATTGATCGAGTGTGGCATTTAAGAGCCCTCGCAAAATTGGAGTCAATGGGAACTGGAGGAAAACTGCCCACTGGTTGAATTCATAGTTAACATAAAGTAGGATGACTGTTGTTGTTGGAGGCCAATTATCTGAGTCCCAGGACAGCACTGCAGGATTTCCTCAGTGTCCTGTCCTAGGCCCGACCAACATCAGCCCTCCACCGTGACATTACATTGATGATTGCACATGCTCAGCATCACTCGCGGTTCCTCATGATACTGAAGCAGTCCATGTCAAAATGCAGCAAGACTTGGACAGCATTTAGGTTTGGGCTGATAAATAACAAGTGCCATTTGCGCCACACAAGTACCAGGAAATCACTATCTCCAACAAGAGGGAATCTAACCATGTCGTCTTGACATTCAATGGCATTTACCGTTACTCAATCCCCCACTATCAACATCCGTAGCAGTTACAATGGACCAGAAAATGAACTAGAGCAGCCATATAAATACTGTGGATACAAGAGAAGATCAGAGGCTCGGAATTCTGGAAAGAGTAACTCACCTCCTGACTCCCCAAAGCCTGTCCACCATCTACAAGGCACAAGCCAAGATTGTGATGGAATACTCTTCACTTGCCTGGACAAGTACAGCTCCAAAAACACGCAAGAAACTTGACACCATCCAGGACAAAGCAGCACGCTTGTCTGGCATCCCACCCAGCCTCTTCATCAGTCACTTCCTTCGTCACTGAGGCACAGTGGTAACAAAAGAAAATACACAATGTTCCCTTCAACAGCACCTTCCAAATCCACAAACTCTACCACCTGGAAAGACATGGCCAACAGATACATGGAAACACTCTGAACTTGCAAATCCCCTCCAAGCTGCACACCATCCTGACTTGGAATTATATTGCCGTTCTTTCACTGTCACTGGGTCAAAAACCTGGAATTCCCACCCTAACGTCACTGTGGGTGCGCCTACACCACATGGAGGGCAGCGGTTCAAAGTAAAAGCTAATCACCACCTTGTCAAGGGCAGTTAGGGATGGGGAATCAATGCTGGCCTAGCAAGGCCCAAACTCAGTGATAGTAATTTGAAAACGCCGACATTTTGTAGCAACTTTCATGCTCTTGGGATATCCCAAAGCATGTTTCAGCCAATGAAATACGTTTGAATTGTAGGAACAATTCTAAAGTAGGAAATGCACACAGCAAAGTTTGGTCGTTTTTTTCAGTGACAGTAGTTGGGGGATAAACAGTAACCAGGTCAACGGGCAGACTCCGGAGCTCTTTCTGTGCGTCATTGATGTCCAACTGATCGAACAGATGGGACTTCATTCTAAGATCGTATTTCAAAGAAGATTCCGATAAATATAACGGCCATCTCCTGAACGAGAAGCTCACTGAATTTAATAAAATACAAACTACATTGGGACAAATTTTCAAAGAAGTCAAATCTATCTGAAAGAATACTGAAATTGATGTAAAGTGTACAAAAGATATAAATTTATTTTACAGATATGAAAACTTGATGTCCCTTGCGCTGGTAACATTTATGGATCCCATTAAGCTGTAAGTCTAGCTGGTTTTAAATGTAAGAATCGCTAAATGAGGAAAGACAAAGGTCCATCTAGCTCGCCTTCTACCATCTTAGTAGACAGATTTAAAAAATTTTTTAGAGTATCCAATTATTTTTTTCCAATTAAGGGACAATTTAGCGTGGCCAATCCACCTACACTGCACATAGATACATAGAAGATAGGAGCAGGAGGAGACCTTTTGGCCCTTCGAGCCTGCTCCGCCATTAATCACAATCATGACTGATCATCCAACTCAATAGCCTAATCCTGCTTTCTCCCCATAGCCTTTGATCACATTCACCCCAAGTGCTATATCTAGCTGCCTCTTGAATATATTCAATGTTTTAACATCAACTACTTCCTGTGGTAATGAATTCCACAGGCTCACCACACTTTGCTGAAGAAATGTCTCCTCATCTCTGTCCGAAATGGTTTACCCTGTATCCTCAGACTGTGACCCCTGGTTCAGGACACACCCACCATCAGGAACATCCTCCCTGCATCTCCCCTGTCTAGCCCTGTTAGAATTTCATAAGTCTCCATGAGATCCCCCCTCATTCTTCTGAACTCCAGCGAGAACAATCCCAACCTAGCTAATCTCTCCTCATATGACATACCCATCCCTGGAATCTATCTGGTAAACCTTTGCTGCACTCCCTCGAGAGCAAGATTATCCTTCCTCAGAAAAGGAGACCAAAACTGCACACAATATTCCGGGTGCGGCCTCACCAAGGCCCTGTATAATTGCACAACACATCCCTGCTCCTCTACTCAAAACCTCTCACAACGAAGGCCAACATAGCATTAGCCTTTTTTATCGCCTGCTGCACCTCAATCTATCACGGCCAACTCATGCCTCATATCTTCATAGTATCCTTTATTAAGATTCAGCACCTTCGTCTCTGAATCAACTACTTCACTCTCCACCTTGATAAAAAATTCTACCATGTTATGGTCGCTCATCCCCAAGGGGTCTCGTGCAGCCACATTGGCGATGATTCCCTTCTCATTACACAGTACCCAGTCTACGATGGCCTGCTCTCTAGTTGGTTCCACCACATATTGGTCAAGAAAACCATCCCGTATATACTTCAGGAATTTCTCCTTTACGGCATTGCGGCTAATTTGATTTGCCTAATCTAAGTGAAGATTAAAATCAACCATATTCACTGATATTCCCTTATTTCATGCATCTCTAATTTTGTGTTACTGCCATTCCCAACATCACCACTGCAGTTTGGGGTCTATATATGACACCCATTAATGTTTTTTGCCCCTTGATATTTCTCAACTCCACCCATACAGACTCCACATTATCAGAGCTAATATCCTTTCTCACTATTGTGTCAATTTTCTCTTTAACCAGCAGTGCCGCACCACCACCTTTTCATTTCTGCCTGTCCTTCCTAAATACTGAATACCCTGGGAGATTCAGTTCCCATCCCTGGTCAACCTGCAGCTATGTTTCCGTAATCCCTACATATTGTACCCATTTATATCTATCTGTGCGACTAGTTCATCCACTTTATTGCACATACTCCGTGCATTAAGGCACACAGTCTTTAAGTTTGTCTTTTTCACATTGTGAGGGCTGGTTTAGCTCAGTGGGCTAGACAGTTGGTTTGTGATGCAGAACAAGGCCAGCAGCGTGGGTTCGATTCCCGTACCAGCTTACCCGAACAGGAGCCGGAATGTGGGCAACGAGGGGCTTTTCACAGTAACTTTATACTTGTGACAATAAACGGCTATTGTTATTGTTTGTCTTGCTCCCAATAGTTTTCTATTTTGCCCTGTTTGAATTTTACCCTTGGTTTTTCCGCCTATCACTTTTCTGATTCTCTTTTCTACCCTTTGTTTTTTTCCTTGCTCCCTCTTTCTCTGACTCCTTACATAGGTTTCCCTCCCCCCCGGTATATTAGTTTAAACTCTCCCCAAGAGAGTTGGGTTGTGGGGGTGAGATCGATGAAGACACGGGGAGAATGTGCAAACTCCACACGGACATGACCCAGGGCTGGGATCGAACCCAGGTCCTCGGTGCCGAGAAGCAGCAGTGCTAACCACTGCGCCGCCGTGCCACATATCTTAGTAGACAGATGACACATTGATCATGGAGTTGTTGATTAATCGTATGAATTAATCTCCATCAGGTAGTCTACAACAGACAAGGGCATGATACACAGAGAATCTTCAGTAGAGGAGAGCTTTGACGTTCCTTCATTGTCACTGAGTCAAAGTCCTGGAATTTTCTCCCTAACAGCACTGTGAACAAAGAACAAAGAACAAAGAAAAATGCAGCACAGGACGAGGCCCTTCGGCCCTCCAAGTCTGTGCCAACCATGCTGCCCGTCTAAACTAAAATCTTCTACACGTCCTGGGTCCGTATCCCTCTATTCCCATCCTATTCATGTATTTGTCAAGATGCCCGTTAAATGTCACTATCGTCCCTGTTTCCACCTCCTCCTCCGGCAGCGAGTTCCAGGTACCCATTACCCTCTGTGTAAAAAAACTAGCCTCGTACATCTCCTCTAAACCTTGCCCCTCGCACCTTAAACCTATGCCCCTGGTAATTGACCGCTCTACCCTGGGGAAAAGCCTCTGACTATCCACTCTGTCTATGCCCCTCAAAATTTTGTAGACCTCTATCAGGTCGCCCCTCAACCTCCGTCGTTGAAGTGAGAACAAACCAAGTTTATTCAACCGCTCCTCATAGCTAATGCCTTCCATACCAGGCAACATCCTGGTAAATCTCTTCTGCACCCTCTCTAAAGCCTCCACATCCTTCTGGTAGTGTGGTGACCAGAATTGAACACTATACTCCAAGTGTGACCCAACTAAGGTTCTATACAGCTGCAACATGACTTGCCAATTCTTATACTCAATGCCCCGGCCAATGAAGGCAAGCATGCCGTATGCCTTCTTGACTACCTTCTCCACCTATGTTGCCCCTTTCAGTGACCCGTGGACCTGTACACCAAGACCTCTCTGACTTTCAATACTCTTGAGGGTTCTACCATTCACTGTATATTCCCTACCTGTATTAGACCATGCGAGTGTACCTACTCCACATGGGATGTAGTGGTTTAAGGCAGCAGCTCACCACCTTCTCAAGGGTAATTAGGGATGCAGAATAAATGCTGGCTAGGTTCAAAGCACTTGTTCCACCCAAACACCCTTCAGTCATCATGTCTTATGTTTCCAATTACTCAGACATCATACCCCACAATATTGCTGAAATAAATCTAATATGCATATCAATTAATCAACACTATCTGCTTTCACCATCTGCTTGTTTCACAACATTTACCTTTGGGTTCACTGAAATATTGTTTTTCTAAAATGCATCGATGAACTTCTTTATGGTTTGACACCAGATCTGCAATATATTTGCTGTACTCGCTCTCATGGGGTGATTTACCTACCCTGAATGATTCTGCAGTTTCATGCTCAGTTACGCATCTCAACAGTCACACAAAACCTTGGGGCTGCATAAAGAGCTTGATATCACTCTATTGAACTTTAATATCCACACTGAAATGCAATCCTCGGTCAATGATGTTTGGCAGGAAACATTCTCCAGTTTAACCCTTGCACCACATGGAGTTCTATGTTCTCCATCACAGCAGACTATGTGGCTGCTGAGGATTAGTCACATACAATTAGAAACAAAGTTACACCATGCACAACAACCACCTGTGGGCAGTTGGATTCACAGGGTTTGCTTGTTGGGCCTGGAGGAAATACTTCTGCTCCTCCTGACCCACAAGCAGTGCTGTAAATGTAATTGCCGATTGGATTCTGTCCTTCTTGCCCCTTTCTACCTGTCAGATTTTGCGAACTCTGGGAATCAGGGCCAACATGATTTAAAATAATAACCTATGTTAAAATGGAGGCATGTAGCCTGTTTAAAATGTTTCAATGATTGACCCATCCTCCCAGGAGTTTTTGATGCCCGCCTTCCTCCTGGTTCCGTGAAAAATAGATAGATAGATAGAACAGAACAGCACAGAACAGGCCCTTCAGCCCTCGATGTTGTGCCGAGCAATTATCACCCTACTCAAACCCACGTATCCACCCTATACCCGTAACCCAACAACCCCCCCCCCCCCCCCTTTAACATTACCAGACGTGGGCAATTTTGAGGCAGGATGTAGTCAATTTTTGACATTTGTAACAATTTTACTTGTTGTCCGACACAAATCTGCCCATTTGTTGGTCAGATTACTTATATCCACCCTTTAAAACATCTATCAAACCCCATTACAATTGTACTAACCACTGTCATGTCACTCTCAACCCTCTCTTTGCAGAAAAAAGCCCCAGCCAGTTTCTGTCCTGATATATTTAACCCGTCCGCTCTGATATCACCTTTGTAAATCTTTTATGTGCCTTCAGTAGTGTCCCATATCCCTTTTATAATATGGGTTCCAGAACCTTGCACACTTGGAAAGGTTAGCAGTTCCAAAGATTTTTTCACTTTACATTATTGAAAAAGAAACACTGCACAGTGAGAAGAACTTGAGACGGTTCGACACTTCACTACTCTACATAGGCCTGATCTCCCACATTTAGTACTCCTCCATACCTTGATATGAGCAGCAGAGTTAAAGTGAGCACAGTAAGAAGTCTTGCAACGCCAGGTTAAAGTCCATCAGGTTTGTTTCAAACACTAGCTTTCGGAGCACTGCTCCTTCCTCAGCTTAATTCCTCAGGAGCAGTGCTCCGAAAGCTAGTGTTTGAAACAAACCTGTCAGACTTTAACCTGGTGTTGTAAGACTTCTTATTGTGCTCACGCCGGCATCTCCACGTCAGAGTTAAAGTGGGCACGGGAGCTGCACACATGAATGAAATGAAAAATGAAAATTGCTTATTGTCACGAGTAGGCTTCAATGAAGTTACTGTGAAAAGCCCCTAGTCGCCACATTCCGGCGCCTGTCCGGGGAGGCTGGTATGGGAATCGAACCGTGCTGCTGGCCTGCTTGGTCTGCTTTAAAAGCCAGCAACTGTTCAGAGCTCAATTTGTCTTTTTAAAAAATAAATTTAGAGTTCCCAATTCATTTTTTCCAATTGAGGGACAACTTAACATGGCCAATCCACCTAGCCTGCACATTTTTGGGTTGTGGGGGTGAAACTCAGGCAAACATGGGGAGAATGTGCAAATTCCACACGGACAGTGACCCAGAGCCGGAATCGAATCTGGGACCTCGGCGCCGTGAGGCTGCAGGGCAAAGCCACTGCGCCACCGTGCTGCCCCAAGAGTTCAATTTGAAGGAGACATTGTCACCCCAGTACCCAGTAATGTGATTGTAATTTTCCCACTGCAAATTTAAGTTACTTTCTAATCTGATAAAAGGACCAGTAATAAATCTAATGTCATTTACTGTGGGGGTACATGGGGATGTTCTCAAACCTCCAGTGTTGCCTCCATCAATAGATTTTACTCTGCGGCTTCTCTGGACAGCGCAGTAGAATTTGGAGTGTGTACAGGGAGCGTGGAAGGAGGAACCGCAGGGGACATTCCCTTTTGTTTGTCTCAGTGCACTCACATGTCACTGCAAAGCATCAATGTGCCATGTTACTGCATACCCCCTGCTGTTTAAATCTTCAAGGTTTATGCTTATTGCTGACCTGCTGAGATGCCTTTGGGTTGAAACTAAAATCCAACCACAATGGGAAGCTATTTCATATTGGTTTAACACAGTAGAGGACTGCAAAATGAGTTAAATGCGAGTGAGCTGCAATCAGCCCATTGGACACAAAGCTCTCCCAGTAATACTTTTGACAGCAGTCCATTTCACTTCAGGAAAAAAAAATGACTGAAGACAACCCTGCATCTTGAAACGAACAAACATCTGTTCAGCAGCTGCATGTGTAATTGTTTTTATAGCACACGAAAGGGCACCATGCTTACAGCTGACCAGGCAGTTTATAACTCAGCATCCCAGGGAAAGACAGAGCATAAACCAAAATACCAGGGATATTATATAAGGAAAACACAGGGGGTGTGATTTTCCGAGCCCCACGCCGGGCTGGAGCATTGCCGCAACCGTGCCATGCCGTCCCGAGGTGCGGCGAATCGGCGCCATTTGCACCGGCGCGTTTGACTCGCCGCTGGTCGTGGGCCGCTCTACGCGGCGGGGCCCCCGATTCTCCGGCCCAGATGTGCCGAGCAGCCGCGCGGAAAAAGCAGAGTCTCGCCGGCGCCATCCACACCTAGTCGCTGGGGTCAGTCCCGCGATTGGGGCCCACCAATTGGCGGGCCGGCCTCGCCCCTCCCAGGGTCTACTTTGTTGTGCGGCTGGCCCCTGAACCCCCACGCCATGTTGCATTGGGGCCGGCCCGCTGAAGAAGTCCCCCGCACATGCGCAGGTTGGCGCAGCCCAACTGCGTAAGCGTGGGTTGGCGCGGCGCCCATTTGGCGCCGTGAAGGGAGCTTGGAGCGGCGTGAATCGTTCCCGCCGTGGTCTTCTCCGTGCCCATTTCGCACCATCATGAAATGCGACGGCGTTCATGACAGCGCGAGCATTGTCTCCATTTCGGAGAATCGGGTGTCAGGAGTGAGACAGAAAGTATCTTTTATGGTGACAATGTTCAAAACTATGATAAGAAAAATAATTTACATTTTTTTTCAAAATTTGACAATTTGTGGCAAATCTAGCGCATAATATTTGATTAACAGTTTCAGCATTTGAGGGATTATTTAATTATACAATCAAGCAGTTAACACAGCACTGCAAATGGATAACACTTCATCTTCTGAAGAATGAGCAATGGCACTTCATCAGGCAATTTGCCAGCACTGTAGCTTCGGGTTGAATTCTCCGGTTCCCCAGCTGCGTGTTTCTTCTGGTAGCGGGATTCTATACTCCCGCCGCTTCTCAATGGGATTTCCCATTGAATCCACCCCGTACCGCAGGGAAACCCGTGGGCTGGGGTGCTCAGCTTGGCGGGGACAAAGAATCGCAATGGCGAGAGTATTCGGCCTCCATTTGAAATGCCAGTCACTTCACAGCATCATAGATTGGTTGCAGCACAGGACGTGGTCAGTCAGCCCACTACGCTAGTACTAGCCCCTCTGCGGGATGACTCCCGCACTTCTTCTCCATAGCCCTGCACATTTTTCCTTTTCACATCGTTAGCGCTTTCCCTTTTGGCACCTCTGTTGAATCTGCCTTCACCACACTCTGAGGCAGTGCATTCCAGTTTCTAACCACTCATTGCACAAAATGGCTACTCATCCTATCGCCATTGCTTCTTTTGCCAATTTTCTTAAATCTGTGCGTTCTGGTTCTTGATCCTTCTGTCAATGGGAGCAGTTTCTCCCCATGTACTCTGTCCATATCCAGCAGGATTCTTGGTGCATTCATCAAATCTCTCAGCCTTCTCTTCTCCAAGAAGAACTGCCCCAACTTCTCCAATCTATTGATACAACTGAAGCTCCTCATCTCTGGACCATTCTCGTGGATATTGATGGAACCACCAATTCAGCGAACATGTGTAGTTGGATCTGAACAGAGGCTTTAATACACTTACAACAGAGCCAGCCTATTCGTCGTTGAACTCCAGATGACTGCAGGCTGGCTCTAAGGCACGGATCTTTATACATCGGTCCCAGGGGGAGGAGTCCTGGGCGGAGCCAAGGGAGGGGCCCAGTACAAACGCTCGCGTACTCCCAGAGCGACTCCCCCTGGTGGTCGGATAGTGCAACTGCACTTACAATGGTAGATAGTGAACATATATACACGGAGTTATATTGGCAACTATATATAGTGTGAATCACATTCACCACAGATATTTTCTGCAACTTTTCATGAAGTCAACAGGAAGGGCAATTTTATGCTCAAGTGTCTCAGGAAAGGGCAGCATGGTGGCCTAGTGGTTAGCACAGCTGCCTCACAGCGCTGAGGTCCCAGGTTCAATCCTGGCTCTGGGTCACTGTCTGTATGGAGTTTGCACATTCTCCCCGTGTCTGCGTGGGTTTCGCCCCCACAACCCAATGATGTGCAGAGTAGGTGGATTGGCCACACTAAATTGCCCCCTTAATTGGAAAAAATAATTGGGTAATCTAAATTAAAAAAAAAGTGTCTCAGGAAATAGCTTGAGAATGCTCTCCATTCTAATTTCTCAAATTACTGCCAGCCTTTAAAATAACCCTCAATGATGTTTGATGCATAAACCTTGAGCTGCTGAAAACCATTAAATAGTTAAGCCAGGGGCAGCACGGTGGCCTAGTGGTTAGCACAACCGCCTCACGGCGCTGAGGTCCCAGGTTCGATCCCGGCTCTGGGTCACTGTCTGTGTGGAGTTTGCACATTCTCCCCGTGTCTGCGTGGGTTTCGCCCCCACAACCCAAAAATGTGCAGAGTAGGTGGATTGGCCACACTAAATTGCCCCTTAATTGGAAAAAATAATTGGGTAATCTAAATTTATAAAAAAAAAAAAAAAAATAGTTAAGCCAATTGCAAAATAATAATAATCTTTATTGTCACAAGTAGGCTACATTAACACTACAATAAAGTTACTGTGAAAATCCCCTAGTCGTCACACTCTGACGCCTGTTCGGGTACACGGAGGGAGAATTCAGAATGTCCAATTCACCCAACAAGCTCGTCTTTTGGGACTTGTGGAAGGAAACCGAAGCACTCGGAGGAAACCCACGCAGACATGGGGAGAACCTGCAGACTCCACACAGATGGTGACCCAAGCCGGGAATCAAATCCGAGTCCCCGGTGCTGTGAGGCAACAGTGCTAACCTCTGTGCTACCGTGCTGCCCACAATTGCTCACTCTTCTGTCTGCAGAGTTATTGAACAGGACTAAGAGAGAACAAACTCAGAAACAGGCAGTTTGGTCCAACGGCCCATGTTCATGTTTATGCGGAACATGAGACTTCATCTCAACATCTCTTTCTATTGTGGGGATCTTTCCTTGTCAGGTGAGAAAAGCTTTAGTTTAATTTGGCAGGGAGATAGAAACCAGACTCAACAATACCAAAGCAAAACACAGCCCAGAAATTATCAGGAGAGACAGATTGCACTGGAGTGAGCAACAGCAAGATATTTGGTGGAGTCAGACTCAGAAGAAATACAATAAGATTTATGTGATGACCCCACGAGGCCCGTGGGGAATCTGTAATTGATCTCCCGTGGGACTGGTGGAATACAGGGTGGCATGTTGGCACAATGGTTACCACTGCTGTCTCACAGCCAGGGTCCAGGTTCGATTCTGGCCTTGGATCACTGTCTGTGTGGAGTTTGCACTTACCTCCCCCCCCCCCCTCTCTCTCTCTCTCTCTCTCTCTCTCTCTCTCTCTCTCTCCCCCCCCCCCCCCCCCCCCCCCCCCACCCACTCCCGTGTTTACAGTTTACTCCCACAGTCCAAAGATGTGCAGGTTCGTTGGATTAGCCATTGTAAATCTGCCCCTGGGTGTCCCGGATGTACAGGTAAGGTGTAGTCATGGGGATAGGGCAAGGGGCCTAGGTAGGGAGCTCTTTCAGATGGTCAGTGCAGACCCGATGGACTGCATGGCCTCCTTTTGCACTGTAGAGATTCTATGATTTTATGAATACAAGCTTCCCACCTAATGGGTGGAGACCCGCCCAGCTGGGTGTCGTAATGTCGAGCAGAAAATCCGGCCTGGACAGGGACCAGCATGTTTGTTGTCCCAATTGAAGTGTTGGATAATGTAAACTTGTGAGGTTAACATTTACCACCAACACTGAGGAAGGTTCAACTCTATTTTATTAACTAACTATGAACTAATCGACATACGAGAACTGTGGGTTTAAACAATGTTAGTTTAACTAGAAACCTAAGCCTGTCCAAACTAGTTGAATCTCTCAGCACGTGGTGCGAGTCTGTGCTAAACTTGATGAGCTCTTGTTCTACTGAGAGGCAGCACCCAGAATGAGCGGGAACCGTGGTGCCCTCTGCCTTTATAGTGCGTGTGTTCTAACTGGTGATTGGCTGTGGTGTTTGTGCATGTTGACTGGTCCCAGTGTATGTCCATCAGTATGTGTCTGCACCATGATATACTGGTGTATATTATGGCACCAATGGGACTGTGTAGGGCAAATAGTTCACTGCCCTGGGAAGATTTTATGTCACCTTAATTAAAATTTATGTTCTTCCTACCGCTGACTTCCTGGTCGTTAAAATTTAACTCAATTTTATTGAACATATGTAAACTACATGAAAGGTGGTGAATAAAGTTGAAGAGATGGAGTTGCAGATAGCCACATGAAAAAATAATGTTCTGGAAATAGCAAAGACCTGGTTTGAAAGGAGGCAAGACTGAGTATTAAATATACCTGGATACAAAGTATTAAAGGAAGATCGGGAAGGTAAGAAAGGAAAAAGTCTGGAAGTATTTACTAAGGCAAATATTATAGTGCTAGGAAGACAGGATGTGTTGGAAGGTACAAGGACTGATTCTATTGGTTGGAGTTAACCAACACAGGTGTCATTACACTACCGGGTGTATTCTATCGACACAAAGTAGTTCACCTCAGCCTTCTTGAGGTGCCAAACACACAAATGCCAGGATTCCGTCAATTTGATTCCAACCAGTTGGTTCACTCCACTTAATATCAAGTAACAGCTGAACGCGCTGGGCACAGCAAAGGCTATGGGTCCGGACAAAATCCGTTCTGAGGATTATGCTCCACTGCTCCCATAGCAATGCCATTCCGGTACAGATCTAACACTGGCATCTACCGGCCAATATGGAACTTTGCCCAGTGGCCCTGGCCACAATCCAAACCAGCCAATTACCAACCTATCAGCAGACTTCAATTAGCAGCGATGTTGGGACTTACGCAGCAATACCTGCTTGTTGAGGCTCAGTTTGGGTTCACCAAGCTTAAGTGGGTCGGTGCAGATCCGATGGGCTGAATGGCCTCCTTCTGCACTGCATGTTCGATGTTCAAGCCACTCAGTGCCTGACCGCATTACAGCCTTTACCCAAACATGGACAAAAGAGCTAAATAGGAAAAATGAGGTGAGAGTGAAGCTCTTGATATCAAGGGAACATTTGACTGAATGTGACATCAAGGAGACCTGGTAAAACTGGAGTCAATGGGAATCAGGCGAAAACTCTCCATTGGTTAGAGTGATACCTGGCACAAAGGAAGATGGTTGCGGTGGTTGGAGGTCAATCATCTCAGTCCCAGGACATCACTGCAGGAGATCCTCAGGGTAGTATCCTAGGTCCAACCATCTTCAGCTGCATCATCAATGATCGACCGTCCATCATAAAGTTGGAAGTGGAGATGTTTGTTGTTATTGTTGGCGATTGCACAATGTTCAGCACAATTTGAGACTCCTCAAATACTGAAGTAGTCTGTTTCCATATGCAGCAAGGCCTGGACAACATGCAGGCTTGAGCTTCGTCAGTGCAGGAAGAGACCAAGCCATTTTTAAATGCCACCCCAATCTCTCAATCTCCTCGCGGACTCACCATTGCGGCCTCCAGATCTTCCCAGCGCCTCGATCTACCTTTTAGGGGGTCCTTGAGTTCCACAATGTGTCAGGCTGGCATGGCCAAGATACCCATGTGGCAGGAATGTCAGGGTACCACTCTGTCCAGAGCCCAACCACCTGGGGGCCTCCCATGGCCTGTGATATACCCCCAGGTGCCATTACGCCTGGCCCACATTTGTGCAATGCTAAATGATGCCATGGCAAGGTCTCCCAGGCGCGACTGTTCGTTCCTAGGCCTCGGGAGAGGAGTGTTATTGGAGTATAAAAATAATACAAACAACTTGTCCACAATTATATTACAACCTAACACAAGGAAAACTAAATGCCAATGATCAGAGTTCTTAAAAATCAGTTGGGATGCACAACATAGTGAGCACAGGGGTGGAAGTTTGGACAAGTTGGACGTGATAGAATTTAGAAGAATTATAGATGTCTTTAATGAAACATATAAGGTCCTGATGGAATTGAACAGGATGACTGCGGAAAGAATGCATACCCTTCTGGGAGACTCTAGAAGTAGGGCTCACTTTAAAAAGGGCATCGCCCGTTTCAGACAGAGATGAGGAGAAATCTTTTCTCTCTAATGGTTGAATGTTTTGGGAATTCTCTTCCTCAGAGAGCGGTGGAAGAAGGGTCACTGAATATTTTTAAGGCTGAGGTGGACACCCAAGTCAAAGGTTATCGGGAGTAGATGAGAAGACGGAGTTGAGGCCACAATCAGATCAAACATGATCTTGTTGAATAGCAGTGCAGGCTCAAGGAGCCGAATAGCCCGCTCCTAATTCATATGTTGGGAAAAGCACTGGCATAGAACAAGCACGAGATAAACAGGCACGGACAAACTATCTGCTAAAACCTAGGAAATGAAGAAGGTTAAAGCAATGCCAACAGAATGCTTTATTGAATTAATATTAACCCTGAGGAAACCTTGCCAAGCTGTTTAATTATTAAAACAAATTTAGGGAGTGCAGAGACAAGAAAAGTTTGCTTCACTAGTTCAGTCTTCCCTGATCTTCAAAGGAATATGGCTCTACTCATCTGGGCGCACTAGGAGTGGAAATAATTTCAGGTATGGGGAGTATAGAGCAATATCAATTCACTATCATGAATGTCCCACTTCAAGTAATTGCACTGACATTTAACTAAATGACAGGCTAGTGGGCTGTTACAATCTAATTCTGGAGATCACCAACTACACAGCCCCTATATTATTTTTTAAAAATAAATTTAGAGTACCCAATTCATTTTTTCCAATTAAGGGCCAATTTAGCGTGGCCAATCTACCTACCCTGCACATCTTTGGGTTGTGGGGGCGAAACCCATGCAAACACGGGGAGAATGTGCAAACTCCACACGGACAGTGACCCAGAGCCGGGATCGAACCTGGGACCTCGGCATCGTGAGGCATCAGGGCTAACCCACTGCACCACCGTGCTGTCCCGCTCGTCTTATTTTAACATATGCATTGAATTTGTTCCAGCGAAGTGATATTCTGCTCACTGACTAATGGCCTTTCAAAATACAGGTGAGACAAACCGAAGCATAAAAGCACAAAAGGAGATCATTTACTCCATCTGGCTAATGGCTCACTTGTCAGGCGAAGCAGTGGGCTCCATTTTACGCTGTGGGAAATTCCCCGCACCCCAATGTAAATGTCAGGAGCTAGCCCAGCTTCACTTAACCAGCTCAGCCCACTTTAATTTTTCAACCAATGGTCCTTTAATTTGTATGAGGTGTGACCACTCCATTTGCAGGAGACCAGCCTGCCTCACAAGAGTTTCTAGCCAATTGGAAGGCAGCGTCACCACCAGAAATGGTAGTTATCGCTGGTGATACAGGTAGGTCAAGTTGGTGGTATTCAGCGAGGGTCCTCGACTTACAGGCAAGTCTGAGATCCCAGGCTTACAGGCCCCAGAGAGGAAGTGTGCGGCCGGTGGGCGTATATTGGACAAGGCAACAGCAAGGGGTGGGGGGGGGGGGGGGAGGAGTATTGTTGTGGGGAGGGAAAACTGCATGGGGAAGACTGGGGAGGGCTTCCAATTAACACAGTGGACCAGGAACCCCACCTCCTACCCCCCCCCTCCTAAAATCTTTTTGACCAGTAACTAGCACAGTTAGACCTGTCGGGCTCATATTGGGCGCGGGCCTCTCTCACTGCTCATTATATTGGAACTGGAGCGGGAAAAGACGTTTAATTGAGCCTTAATTGCCCATGTCAGGGCCTCAACTGAGCCACAGCTGGATGCCCCATCCAATGCCTCTTCGGCTGCCCATAAATGATGGAAGAATTGGGGGTTGGGTGGAATGGTGGCAAGTACACCACCGATTGCACGATGCCCTAATTTACAGATGCACCCACCTCTTCTGCCCCCTGCAGGTGGTCCATAAGACTCAGCCGAGTGAATTCCCATTTGCCTATTAATTTTCAGCACCTCTACTAAATTCCCCCTTAACCGTCTGTGCTCTGAGAAGAACAATTCTAGCTTCTCCACACTCACCACATCACTGAAGTCCTCATCTGGTAAACCTCTGGCGAGGCCTTGATATCCTGCCTAAAATGTGCTGTAAAAAATTTACACTTTTATAAAAGGAGCTAGATTGGCAAATCTCTGGGCTCGAACAATCAAAGGTCACAGACCATAGCCATACCTTCGTTGGAGGAAAAACTGTATGTTCCAGAATGCGAAAGTGAGAATTTTTCAAGAATGATGATATTTGATTTTGTGAGCTGTTCTATTAGCGATTGAAAACATTTGAGACTGCCTCTGTCCTCTCATCACCCCATAGCAAAGGTCACTGAAGGGGGATTTGACCTTTGAACCTTCCTGCATTTGAGAATTGCATCAGACAGATCCTTCACACTGCATGTGTAAAAGTGGAGATTAACCCAGAGTGACCAACCGTCCCTTATTTTACAGGATTGTCCTATATCTGAATCCACTGTCCCATGTCCTGGCTACCAGGATACCATTTGTCCTGTAATTTGGAACCTTAAATCTTGCACACGCACAGTACCCACTCTCCTCCTATTTGCCCTCTCTTACAGCTCTGGAACAACTTCCCGCTCTCACTGCTCCGGCAGCACACACCTCTCTTCCCACCTCATAGCAGGCTGTCCCTCAATTTCCTCCACAAAATTTGGTCAAGCTGCCTTAAACACTGACGTCACACAAGGTGAAAGACAAAGGGAGGGGTTCGCCCAATCAACCCCTGAGGAAAAGCCAAGTGCCTGCAATGATCTGAAAGTTTCAACTGCATGAGTAAAAATGGAGCCAAATCATTTTCAGAATGACACTTTTCTGTCATGGGAGCCTTTGTGACTGTTATGGTTATCACTTCATTCTACCGGCTACCTAAAATCAATTAATAAATAATTTCATTCCAGTTTATGTGGAGATACATAGTATTAAGTGCTGTTGTGAACATTCTTTCAAGCTATCACTGGGAATGAAATCAACCATATCATGAGCTAATTAACCATTTTGTCTTTTTGCTATAAATGAGAATCAATAAAAATAGTGATTCAAAGAGGCTCAAATGCACAGGAATCTCCAGCTGCCAGAGGCAGAACTGGCAGTCCGGCTGGCTATATCCTGCTCTCACCTTTACAATTTTAGTGATTTGTCCGACACTCCATTCTGATGTTCTACCACCAGCCGATGAGGAGGAGTGAGTTTGCTCACCGTAGTTCATGGTGAGATTAAGACATTCAGTTGCAGCTTGCCAACTCTGCTCGGAAATATTTCTGGAGGTTTCATCACAGGACTGCCTGCAACCAACTGCCCTATCCTTAAGATCCCACCATTGATCACCCGGGGGCACGGTGGCACAGTGGTTAGCACCGCTGCCTCACAGCGTCAGGGACCCGGGTTCAATTCTGACCTTGATTGACTGTCTGTGTGGAATTTGCATTTTGTCTCAGTGTCTGCTTGGGACTTTTTCCAGGTGCTCCGGTTTCCTCCCAAAGTCCAAAGATGTGCAGGTTAGGTGGATTGATCTTAGTGTCCGAAGATTTGTAGGTTAGGTGGGTTTATGGGGTTACAGGGATGGGGGAGGTGGGGAGTGGGCTTAGATAGGGTGGTCTTTCAGACTAGAGGAATTCTATGGCACATCCTCCTCATGCTTCACAGCTTTCTTCCACCAAGCAGAAAGAGAATGGGCTCTACATTACCTCATTACCTGATAGTGTGATTCTTCATGGAAGGCCCTGCCTTCTCAATTTTTCCCCTCCCTTGAGGTGTGGGGACTCTCAGGTTAAATCGCCACCAGTCAGCTCCTAAAGGGGAGAGCAGCCTATTGGACTCTGGGACTGTGGCAACATTTACGATTCTTCACTGCCAATCAAAAGGCCATGCCCAAAATCTTTACAGCTGTGGTAGCTAAAATAATCGAAAGATATTTGAAAAGCACCACTTTTAGTGTCCCAATGAATGTTCATCAGCGATTTCCACACAATACTGGCCTAGAGTTTAATCTTTAATTCCTGAAGATTTCTGGATAACCGGGAGGGTTGGTAACCATAGGCCCATCTCAGAAACAGGCCTTGATTAAAAGTGGGCCATATGGTTTCCATTTTGTTTTTACTATTCACCAAAAATATTGTCGTTGTCTTCCTGCTCTCACTGCTGTGGATTCACAACATGACGAACAATGGAGTGCACGTGGGTTTAAATAGGAAACATATAACCTCTTTTAAAGCCAGTCATTGACTAGCACAGTGGATGAGCTTTCTGTCTTTTGAGTTGAGGTTCAAATCTTTTTTTATTATAAATTTAGAGTACCCAATTTTTTTTTACAATTAAGGGGCAATTTAGCATGATGAATCCACCTAACCTGCACATCTTTGGGTTGTGGGGGTGAAATCCATGCAGACATGGGAATGTGCAAACTCCACACTGACAGTGACCCAGGGCCGGGGTTCGAACCCAGGTCCTCAGCGCCGCAGTCCCAGTGCTAACCACTCCACCGCATGCCGCCCTGAGTTGAGGTTCAAACCTAACCCAGGGGACATCATGGGGTCGCGATTCTATCCCAGAAAGGAACATGGCCCAGCTACTGGGGAGCCAAGTCAGGGCATGCTCATCCATTTTAATGGTCAAGCCTATTGTATGTGCTGCTTCCTGACTCCTGAACCTATTACCTGGCATGTCAGCAAGAAATAGCTGCCAACTACTGAAATTGGGCACCGCTCAGTGTCAGTTATGACAACCTCGGCACACAGTAGGTGGCTGCGAGAGGAAATCCAGGCTGGGGCAAGTCCAGGTTAAACCAGGCCACTGATTTTCCTGTGGGTCACTAAGAAATTTGTTCCCAACAGCTTCGTCCTTGCTGTTCCACTCAAGCCAAGAACTGGATTGAATCAGGCTGTGTCGATATCAGGACTTGCACATTTAAAGATGGGGACACGCTTGCTGCTTGTAATTTAAACGTGCAGTCGAAAAGATTGAAAAGGGACTGGATTGGGTTAATAACTTGCTCCATTTTAACTGCTTCTCAGCATGCTGTTTCTACCAATAGAAAATTCTAATCCCTCCCAGTGAGCTGTGCTGGATGTAGCGGTCATCGGACTGAATGAGACTGGGGCAGTCTCAAACCATCTCCTGTTGGGCACCAGTAACTAGAGCATAACTGTGCTATTAATATGCCGTAACTGACAATATTCCTGACAAAGTCAATAAGGATGTCTGGGGGATGGCGAATGAAAACGGTACAACACAGAAACCTTTTGCGGGGCTAAGGTTCGAGGATATGATTGGCAAAGAACAAATTTACACTCTATGCACAGCCAGCTCCACAGAAGGTGCTCGATACTGAATCAGGAGGCAAAAACTGGAAAATATTTCCTTGAAGCATTTTGTACCATCAGAATTACCAACATTAAACAATAAGCACAACTACAGCCATCTATGGCAGATAGAATATTCAAATAGGTTTCCAAGTGGATCATGCAATTTTGCACAAAGTCACAGCACAATGTCCTTCATTTTTTTTTGCTTAGCATATCATTGTAACAGCCCAGCCTTTAATCCAAAACCAGCTTTCTTTCATTTGACTCAGTCTTTCAACCGAAAGAGCATTTATTTTTCTGCAACGAACATCACACAGTTGCAAAGTGCACTTCAACTGAACTTTCTGCTTCACGCTAGGCTTCAAATCACTGCTGTAGCAGAGTTCCTGCATAATAATAACACATATTCAACAGATTTATTCACGAAGGCGACTTTGAACCTCAATGCCATTCCCTGGTATTCTCTTGATCCACGTTTACTAGCTGATAAAGTGCATGAATATTCTGTATTAAAGGAGATTATTCCCCATCTCTACCTGAATCAAGGAAGTTTATGTGAGGGGAAGAACATATGGGTCCCTATATAGATATATTAGAATTAGAATTAGAATTAGAACAGTACAGCACAGAACAGGCCCTTCGGCCCTCAATGTTGTGCCGAGCAATGATCACCCTACTCAAGCCCACGTATCCACCCTATACCAGTAACCCAACAACCCCCATTAACATTATTTTTTTAGGACACTAAGGGCAATTTAGCCTGGCCAATCCACCTAACCCGCACATCTTTGGACTGTGGGAGGAAACCGGAGCACCCGGAGGAAACCCACGCACACACGGGGAGGACGTGCAGACTCCGCACAGACAGTGACCCAGCCGGGAATCGACCCTGGAACCCTGGAGCTGTGAAGCATTGATGCTAACCACCATGCTACCGTGCTGCCCTATATATATATATATATATTAAAGAGTGAGGTAGATAGATTAGGATAGATAGATTCCCCTCACACACAAGCTTTTTTATATATTTCATATATATATATATAAAAAAGACTGGAGAACAAATATTTTGGATTCACATAATCAACACAACTTTCAATAGTGTATTGAGTTCAAGAGACAGCAAGAAGTATTTCTTGCTACTGTTGACTGTGAAGTGAAATTAGGTTGAAGGATATTGAAGCGATGGGGCTAATTTAGTAAACTCTGCATTGGAGTTATTGGGCTTTGACTGCTCCTAAAATCTTGTGCGTTCAGCCATGGCACATTGGAAGCACAATAACCTCCAAGTCAGAAGTTGAAGGATTCAAGTCCCACTTTCAGGAATTAAACAAAAAAATCTTGGGAGTGCAGGGATCAGGGTTAGATAGGGATCAGGGATGACATTAAACTGGGGCCCCAAATATCCTTTCAGATAGGAGTAAATGATACTATGGCACTATTCAAATAAGAGCAGGAATGTTCTCTCCAGAGTGCTGATCAATATTTACCCCTCAATACACAACGAATAAAACAGACACACGAGGGTAGCCTTCCTGTTTTGAGTTAAGTATTGGATTCTGACACAAACTGAGCCCAAAATAGCATAATTTTTTATCCTCTTCCAACCATTCCACTCAAACCTGTTTATATATCACCAGTCCATATCCAAATGCAGCAAGACGTGGACAATAACCAGACATGGGCTGACAAGCGGCAAGTTACATTCACGCCACACAAGTGCCAGACAATGATGACACCCAATAAGAGAGAATCATTGCCCCTTTGATATTCAATGACATTACCATTGCTGAATTCCATACTATAAACATCTTGGGAATTACCATTGACCAGAAACTCAACTGAACGAGACGTATGCATACCATGGCTTCAAGAGTAGTTCAAAGGCGAGGAATTCTGAGGTGAATAACTCACCTCCTGACACCCCAAAGCCTGTCCACTATCTGCAAGGCACAAGTGGAATGGAATAATCTCCCACTTGCCCGGATTAGTGTAGCTCCAACACTCAAGAGGCTCAACACCATCCAGGACAAAATAGCCAGCTCGATTGTTTTGCCACCAATCTACAAACATTCACTCCCTTAACCATTGGCACACAGTGGCAGCAGTGTGTACCATCTACAAGATTCACTGCTGCAACACACCAACCCTCCTTCGATGGCACCTTCCAAACCCATGACCACTACCATCTTGAAGGACGACAGCAGCAGAAACATGTGAACACCACCACCTTGAGGTTTCCCTACAAGACACACACCATCCTGATTTGGAAATTTATCGCCGGTCCTACACTGTCACCAGGTCAAAATCCTGGAACTTCCGCTCCAACAGCACTGTGGGTGTACCTACACCACATGGACTGCAGAGTTTTAGGAATGCAGCTCGCCACCACCTTCTCAAAGGAAATTAGGGACGGACAATAAAGCATGCAAGTGGAACCAGGAGGCAACATTTGAAGGAGCCTCAGTCAGGTTAAGGGGGGGGGGGTTGTTGGGTTATGGGTATAGGGTGGATACGTAGGTTTGAGTAGGGTGATCATGGCTCGGCACAATATTGAGGGCCGAAGGGCCTGTTCTGTGCTGTACTGTTCTATGTTCTATGTTCTATTTCAATTATCCACCAGGTTTGAGATTCTTTCAGCTGATCTGGATGAGTGCAGAGGCAGCAGGATGGTGAACTAACTTTTATTGGTGCAACAAGCTTTTCAAGCTGGGGGAGCTAATAATAATAATAATCTTTATTGGTGTCACAAGTAGGCTTAGATTAACACTGCAATGAAGTTACTGTGTAAATCCCCCAGTCGCCACACTACCATGCCTGTTCGGTACACCGGCTTTCACAAAATGTACAAAATGATTTTCTAGTTAGCATGGGATACAGTAAACAGTTCCTTTGCACATAAAATAAAATCCCAAAAGGTTCAGTTTAATTTTTGGGGGGTCTCCTCAGAGCCCCATAATGAATGCAATGAGTGGAAACTCCCAATGGTGATTAATCGGGGCCAGCTTCTTGCGCAGTGTTTTTAAAAATGGGGCAAGAGGTCACGGAAACTCAAATTACGCGGAACACAATTTATTTTAAATTCTGCGATCTTTTGCGTTAATTATTGCGATACTGGATCTGGTCATTATTACACTGCTGTTTGTGGGATCTTGCTGTGTGGAGTCCAGCTGCCACACTTCCTGCGTGACATGAGGGGCCCACGCCTGAAAAGTATTTCATTAGCGATAAAGCATCCCGAGATAGTGAAAGACTCTTTCAATATACAAATCTTTCTTTCCTGACTTATATTCCACATGTTACATGTCACAACTATAACAGGGGGAAGCCAGGACAAGTGTTTGCAGTGAAATTGCTGAAAAACCTGTAAATATCACTCACGTTCCTTAGGGACAGTCGAGATATTCTCTAGAAATCCATTATATCAGTGTCGGTTCCCATTTTTCTTCCACTATTCGTTGATCACTGTTTGGAGGCAGCTTGTTGAATAATTCATGCTGCTTTTTATCTCATGACCCTCCGGCTGGGCCTCTCTATAAACAGACGACTGCTACAGCCCTTCTAACTGGTCCATGATGAATAGCCTGCTTGACTGCGGTACTTAGTCACGTGGCGATACCCATTCTGGGTATGGGTTGCCCAACTTCAGGCAGGGCGCAGGAGCTCCCGACTGGCTCCAGTGGCACTTCTCTATGAGGAAGGGTGCAAAAAAGTCAGCCAGGGTTCCTGCTCCTCATCATCACACAGGGAGTCTGGATAGAAACCTCCCCTGTACAGAGCAAGTTCAGATGTGGTACCGCTGTAGTCTGCGTCTCGTTCTGCAGCATTAGCACTTGATGAATTTGCGCAACTTTTATCTCGAAATAAGCTGGAAGAACAGTACCTCATCAACCGATGAGGCACTTTACAGCCGTTTGGACTCTCCCACAGTCCAAATATGTGCAGATTAGGTGGATTGGCCAACTCTTTTTAGGTCAACCAAATATAAGAAAGGAAACAAACTTAGGGATAAAGCAAAAAGGGCTGTTCCAGATAGAACAAAGATCAACAGAAACTTAAACATGTCAAAAGAGAGTGCAATTAAAGAGGTCAATAAAGCACCCCGACCCCTGCACCGCCCACCTCAATGGTGTGCGTGGACACAGCATGCTCCCTTTCGAGGGGCACTCAGCCGTGAATGTAGCTATGGAAGAGGGGCAGACAATCGGTTGGACAACCTTCTTGGCCGCCTACTGCCTGGACCTATAAATGGTGCGCTTCTCCAGGCCCAGGTTCACAAAGAGCTCCTCCGCCTTCTCCGACCCTCTCCGCACCGGGTGCCCATAGATCATCAGTGCGGGGCTGAATTACAAACAGAACTTCAAGAAAAGATTTTTCAAAGAAATAAAAAGGGAGTGCAGCCGATAACACTAACATCGACGTGGTCCACGGACTCCACAAGGCCGCAAAAATGGCAGGCTTCTTGGGTGTCCGTGGACCGGTGCAGTTGGTGGTTGTCCAGCACTGCTGCACCCCAGGTCCTCAAGAGTGAGGGGGAGGACTCCTCCATAGAAGGATTTCCAGTGGGGAAATCTGGCGCCGGATGGCAACTAGGCACACCAAGGCATTTCTAGGCAATGATAAGGAGGTAGATGAAGGGTGTGCAGCAGCAGCAGCCCATACAGGAAACCCCTCCACACAGTGCGAAAAGGTACAAAGGGCATTTCTATGAGGTGGCTCGGATTGTGGGGCACATGCCGTGAGGGAGGTTTCAGGGTTTGGGGCCAATGTGGAATTCCATCCGAGCAGGAGTTCACTGCCTCTTTGGCAGCAGGGTAATGGTGGCCCTGGGGCATCTACACAGTCATGATACTTGCCCCCAGTACTCCCATGTAGTTGCTCCTCCTGGACGTCCCGGGGGCGCCCTGAAGGCCTCCACGGTCAGCCCGTCCAGCCCTCGGGTTTTGCCCCTGGAAAGGCTGTCGAGGGGTCAGGTCAGCTCCTCCAGCCTTATTGGGGCATCAAGCCTCCCTGCGCCCTCCAGACTGACTTGCAGTAGGTTCTCCCACAAAACTCTTCAAGTATCCTCGATGGACAAGGTTAATGATGTTTTTCTCCCCCCCCCCCATCCAAGGAGGGGCGCCACTAACAGGGGCTGGCCTGCGCAGCGTAAAGTTCCAACCTTGTATCGCCCTCCCTTCCCTTGACACTCTGCCCCCAGAGTCGTGACTTGGTTCCTTTCCGCACCAGCTTAGGGTTGTGCACACTATCACCTCCCCACCCTTGCTGATATTTGCTGATGCAACGCCGAGTCCAGTACCGGCGTCAATGGGCCCGGTATGTCGTGGGGCATCTGTGGGACCAGGTGTTCCAGTAGCTCCCGAGCCAGGGTTCTCAAGGCCAATGGGGTCGGAGGTGTCAGGGGTCATTTATTAAGGTTATGGCTGATCTGATCTCAAATCTGTATCTTGCCTATTCCCGATAACCCCTTGCTTACCAAGAATCTATCCACCTGCCATAAAAATATTCTGAGGCTCAGTTTCCACTGCCTTTTCAGGAAGAGAGTTTCAAAGATCCATGACCCTCCGAATGTAAACACTTGGTCTCATCTCTATTTTAAATGGGCAAACCCTTATTTTTAAATAGTGACCCTTAGTTGGAGATTCTCCCACAAGAGGAAACATCCTCTCCACATCAGAATTTCTGGACCTGTCCAAAGATGCGCAGGGTAGGTGGATTGGTAAATTGCCCCTTAATTGGAAAACAATGAATTGGTTTCTCTAAATTAAAAAAAAAGATATATTGTTTACCCTCTGTTAATGTTGATAAATCATTTACAACTTTAACTACAAATATTCTTGTAATAAATAACGCCATCCAACAAGAACTTAACAACCTCCTTCAGTCTTACGACCCTCAAAGATCTCAGCAATCCACCAACTGTGGCCTCTTGCTCATCATTAATTTCCTTTATTTCTTTTGGAGCCTAAATTCTGGAATTCTCTCCCTAAACCTCACACCTCGCTTTCCTCCTTAGGACCTATCTGTTTGACCAAGATTTGGGTCACCTGTATTATAAATGTCTCCTTACGTAGCTTAGCATCCATTTTGTCTGATCATGTTCTTGTGAAATGTCTTGATACGATTTGCTAGGTTTAAGACTAATAATAATAATCGCTTATTGT
Source organism: Scyliorhinus canicula (assembly GCF_902713615.1). Classification (NCBI taxonomy): domain Eukaryota; kingdom Metazoa; phylum Chordata; class Chondrichthyes; order Carcharhiniformes; family Scyliorhinidae; genus Scyliorhinus; species Scyliorhinus canicula. The sequence goes on from NC_052146.1 coordinate 153,293,889, forward strand.
CACACGTAGGCTTCAATGAAGTTGCTGTGAAAAGCCCCTTGTTTCCACATTCCGGCGCCTGTTTGAGGAGGCCAGTACGGGAATTGAACCCGCGCTGCTGGCCTTGTTCTGCATTACAAGCCAGCTGTTTAGCCCACTGTGCTAAACCAGCCCCTTTGTATATATACATTGTATATATGTAAGCTGTTGTCATAGTTGTTACGAGTTTCTTCCTGCTTTTGAATTACTTGAATGTTCAAACACAAGACAGTAGAACATTCACTGTGATTGTTGCCTATTTGTTCAGCAGTGGTTTCACTCCTCTAGTACGTTGATGGTCCACGTGCCTGTGGATATCATACTAACAAGTTGAAGAAATGCACCAATACAAAAAACCAGAACAAAATATGAATACCAAATAAAAGTCCAAACGTTGAAAAGGCTCAACCAGAAGCTTGTCCACCATCTACAAGGCTCAAGTCAGGAAACTGATGGAATAGAACAGTACAGCACAGAACAGGCCCTTCGGCCCTCGATGTTGTGCCGAGCCATGATCACCCTACTCAAACCCACGTATCCACCCTATACCCGTAACCCAACAACCCCCCCTTAACCTTACTTTTTAGGACACTACGGGCAATTTAACATGGCCAATCCACCTAACCCGCACATCTTTGGACTGTGGGAGGAAACCGGAGCACCCGGAGGAAACCCACGCACACACGGGGAGGACGTGCAGACTCCACACAGACAGTGACCCAGCCGGGAATCGAACCTGGGACCCTGGAGCTGTGAAGCATTGATGCTAACCACCATGCTACCCTGCTGCCCTGCAAGTCTTCACTTGCTCAGATGGTCATCTCCAACAACAGTCAAGAAGTTGAACACCATTCAGGACAGAGCCCCCTGTTTGAATGGCAACCCAACCAACACCTTAAACATACATTCCTTTCACCACTGACACACAGCGGCAGTAGAGTGTCCCATCTACAAGATACACTGCAGCAATTCACCAGGACTTCTTTTCTTTAAAATCTTAGAGTGCGCAATTACTTTCTTCCAATTAAGGGACAATTTAGCGTGGCCAATGCACCTAACCTGTACATCTTTGGGTTGTGGGAGCGAAACCCAATCAGACACGGAGAGAATGTGCAAACTCCACACAGATAGTGGCCCCGGGCCGGGATCGAACCCAGGTCCTCAGTGCCGTAGGCGACAGTGCTAACCACTGCGCCATCCTGCCGCCCTATGAGGGCTTCTACAACAGCACCTTCTAAGCCCACGATCTCTGCCACCAGAAGGTCAAGGGCAGTAGATGCATGGGAACACCAACCACTTGCAAGTTCCCCTCCAAGTCACATGCCATCCTGACTTGGAAATATATCGCCATTCCTTCTCCAGGGCTGGGTCAATATCCTGGAACTCCCTCCCTAACAGTACTGTGTGTGTGCCGGTGTTATTGCTGGGAAAGTACAACCTGCAAACTTTCAGAAATAAACAAGCTCCTGAAAACATATACGAGTGCGTGAAATTTGGCCAGCTTGCTGGTTCCGATTAGTATGGTCTCCAACATTACAGCCTGCAAGCATCAGAATTTAAACTCCCTTCATACACTGCCTATCAGTACACATTGAGATAGCACTTACTTCATGTGGACATAAATTTGTGGCTCTGTTGAGAAGAGGTAGGGGTGGGGAACATCAATACAAATCAAGCACAATGCAATTTGGCAAGAAGGCAATTTGTATTACAAATCAATTAGTGTAGAGTAGCTGGAGTTTGCCCACGATGAAATGATTGAAGCAAACAATCAATATTATCCCAAGCTTGCTTTATATAGTGTCAGTTTTGAAAATCCCCTAAAGGCTTTGTCCAAGAGATAAATGTGTTTTTCGACAATCTAAAAATCAGCAAGAGGCCAAGATGGAAAGAACAAACTATAGACCCCCCCTTCAGTTCAAAAAAATCCCAAATTAAACTCTAATATGCACCACTCATTAATAATTGAGTTAGCTACCAAGAATTACCATCCAATGGATATATATTTAATGGCTCCATTATATTCAATCTAAAACAACCCATTAAGTAGTTTGAGAACTGCTGCACAATCAGCATCAATACAACAAATATAAGCAACCGCACTCCCCTCCCCCTCCGCCCCCCCCCCCCCCCCCAACCACCCACCGTCAAGAGCAAATATGCATTATTTAGTTTGCAAAATAAATCAGTTCTAACATCATTGCAAAACCAGCAGTCCACTACTTTGCTTGCTTCAATTAGTTGACCATAGCTCACCGGGGAAGATTCAATTTTATTTCAATAGAGTCCAGATGTAAAATAAACAGATTTAAAGGGCATCATACCACAGACACTGACTGCAAATCATCAGACAAATGCTTAAAAACTCTTTAAATGTAATGGTCACACTTCAGAATTATCTGTTCAGGTGCCATGAAACTGCTAATGAACTGACTCAGGAAACTTGAAGCATTGCATTTGTTGCACATAAATATCTGAAGGACACATCGTTCAAGGTGCTGTGATCAGCAGATCTGTGGAAAGAAATCAGTCAACATTGTTTTCTAAAACTAAGTGTTAACAATAAAAAATAAATAAATACATTGTTAAGTCAAGATATAGAAATCAAAAGTGGAATGATTCTGTCCATGATTGTGCTTTGGGAATTATTGCAAATTGTTTGTGTTTTGCTGACGATAGTGTGGTGTGTCAATGCTTTGACCTTTAACCTCTGAGGCCTAAATTCCCAATGCGGCTCAACCCCATAAATCTAACTGATGAATATATGGGTTCCTAACAGGAATACGCTTTGACAACCTCAGCCATACAACACTGGCTCATGCATCAAAACTGTCAATGAATCATAGCATATTGGCAATAGAGGAAATTATAGTTATGAGTAGTTAGGGAAGACGGTGGCATAGCTGTACTGCCAATGGACTAGTAATCCTGAGGTCCAGACTAAAAGCTCTGGGGTCACATGAATTCAAGTTCCACCACAGCAACTGGTGGAATTTAGATTCAATTAATAAATATGGAATTAAAAGCTAAACTCAGTGATGTTGACCAGAACGCCATTGTTGATTGTTGTCAAAACGCATCTAGTTCATGAATGTCCTTTAGTGCAGAAAATCTGTCGTCTTTACCTGCTCTGGTCCCACATGTGGTTGACCCTTAATGGCTCTTTAAAATGGCTGAGCAAGCCATTCAGTTCAAGGGCAATTAGGAATGAGCAACAAAGGCTGGCTTGGCAACAATGCCCACATTGCACAAAAGGACAAAAAACATAGAAACGTTACAGTGCTGAAAGATGCAGAGTGCTCATCATGTCGATGTTGGGCAAAAAGAGAAAGAAGAAACAAGTCGCTCATTGAAATCCCATTTTCCAGCATCTGGTACATAGTCTTCCAAGTTACAGCACTTCAGATGCTGATCCAGGTATCTTTTAAATGAGTTGAGCATTTCAGCCTCAACCACCTACTAAGGCAGTGAATTCCAGGCACCCACCACCATTTAGGTGAGAAGGTTTTTCCTCATGTCCCCTCCAATCCTTCTACCAATCACCATAAATATATGCTCCCTGGTAATTGACCCCTCAGCTCGGGGAAGCAGGTTTCTGCTGTTTACACTATCTAGGCCCTTCAGAACAAAAAAAAAAGAAAAATCCAAGATGGTGGAAAGGTTGGGTTCAAGGCACCATGGAAACAAATTATTCCAAACTTCAAAACCACATTCTTCTGAAATGCATTTCCAAGGTACACTGTATGTACACCTTGCCTTGCCTTGCTCGCTGTTGAGTTGGAGTATTGGGAGATAACACTACAGCTGATTATCTGGTCAGAGCACAAAAATACACATACTTCATGACACAATTACTACCAGTGTTTAAACCGCAAAATAAATTGAGCATTTTCTTCCCCAACTAGTAAATCATAAAATAAACGTTTTTCTTTGAGGTTCAGAATGGAATGAAATAAGGCTAATAATTTAATAGCAGAGTGGAGCTTACAGTCTTGTGTTTGCAAATGATATTAACCAAATAGACAGGGGTAGAAAGTAGTGGGGTATCTGAAAAGAGCACCGATGGACAATTTATCCATATAGTACCATTCTGAACATTCCCTCCCTCAAAAAAAGCATGAAACAGGGCAGTATTACAACACTCTGGGCCAGTAGTGTGCAGTCAATTTCAGCCCCACTTGACCCTGAGTTGCAACACAATAGAAATTAACAATTAAGTTTTGGGAAATACCCAAGGTCTTTGGTCTTTCACTGCCCAAGAAGTAGTCACCGGGTTTCTAAATTTAAACACAATTCATTTTTATTTACAACAATAATTACAAGTAAAGAGGCAGCAAATACACCTGGCTAGCTATTATCTAATTCCTAGCACCCAGTCCCACTTTAATTCGCCCCATCCTCTACACTCACAAACAGACAAACACAGAAGGAAAAGAGGGGAGTAAAGAAAAAAACACTCAAAATAAAAGGATAAAAATCTCTGGTTGCGATCTACCAGACATGTTGTGCCCAACAAGGAGTGTGGCATGGCCAGTAGATGCCAGGTGAAGCATCCCACGGGCCTCCTGGCAGCCACGGCACCTACCCAAGTCTTCCGAAGCAGCGTGATTGTGGTGAATGTATTCACCTAAGTATGAACTGTCTGAATAGTGCTGTGACCTATGACCTGGAAATGATAATACGGTCTACTTCCAGGTACTGTACTGGAACCCCGGTGGGCTCCGCCTCTGGCTCCGCCTTCCCCAAGGCGATATATAGACCTCAGTTATCACTCAGTTGTACTGCAGACACTGGCAGGCGAGTTCCTGGATAATAAAGCCTTATGTTCACTCGTTCTCACAGTTTCGCAGTGAATTGATGGTATATCAATTTATTATCCATCGACAGCACCATGGAAGCCGCTCTAAATCCAAATAAACTCGAACTCGATGCACGACAACAGAGGCTAAGGAGATCTTCTCCCACTGGCTTCCCTCGACTCCTCCTCAATGCCTCCCTCCGAAACCCACAAACTGCGACTCCTCCATGCGCGGGTGAGCCATTGAATCTCTGTAATGATAGAGAAAGCTGCCACGTACGAGGCAGCGGTCGCAACCCTGAAGGTGCATTTTGTGAAGCCTGTAAATTAGGTGTTCTCACCTCCTCACTACTCGCTGTCAACGCTACCAGAGCCTCAGAGCCACGCAGACCCAGCGAACACCTCGTGGGCACCATCGTCGCGGCCCCCACCGGACCCGACTACGTCACAGGCCTGTGCCGTGCGGCTGCCCGTCCAGACCGGGGAACCACAGTGCTACTTCTGCAGCCAGGGTCAACATCCCTGGCAGCATTGCCCAGTCTGCAGACGATGTGTAGGGACTGTGGCAAAAAGGGACACTTCGCCAGAGTCTGTCTGGACCGACGTAAAGCCCAGAAGTCGAAAACGTACCAGGCCCGACCCATGGACTCACAGGCCCGCAGACCCCGCAATGTGGCTGCGTGCCTGCCGGAAACGCCCCCTTCAGATGCGTCATCAGCCTCGTGCGACTCGTGGAGGCCGCCATCTTGGCCACCAGCTCCAACACCGACCGACACATGTGACCGATGGGAGCGGCCATCTTGGTCGCCATCTTTGACCCAGCCCGACACGTGCAACTCGTGGGGGCCGCCATTTTGTGACCCCGATACCTTCGACCATGCAGGCTATCTGCACCTTGGCGCAGTCACCCTCGACCAGTCGCAGCCAAAGCACCTGAAAAGTTCTATTATGGTCGTCCGGGTTAACGGGCACGAGACCCCCTGTCTTTTCGACTCGGGGAGCACGGAGAGCTCTGTTCACCCTGACACGGTAAGGCGCTGCTCCCTTCACATCTATCCCGCATCCCAAACAATTTCCCTTGCCTCCGGATCCCATTCGGTTCAGATCCAGGGGTACTGTATCGCGAACCTCGCGATGCAGGCGGTGAGTACGCCCATTTTAAACTGTACGTCCTCCCTCAACTCTGCGCCCCCCCGACTGCTTGGATTAGACTTCCAATGCAGTCACCGAAGCCTGACCCTACAGTTCAGTGGACCCTTGCCCCCCCCTCACAGTATGCAGCCTTCGCGACCCTCAAGGTATCCCCTCCTTCGCTCTTTGCGGACCTCACTCCCAACTGTAAGCCCATTGCCACCAGGAGCAGACGGTACAGTTCCCAAGACATGGCTTTTATCAAGTCGGAGGTCCAGCGACTGTTGAGGGAGGGGATCATCGAGGCCAGCAACAGTCCCTGGAGAGCGCAAGTGGTGATTGTCCGGACCGGGGAAAAGTATCAGATGGTTGTGGACTACAGCCAGACCATTAACCGGTTCACGCAACTCGATGCGTACCCCCTCCCCCGCATAGTGGAGATGGCCAACCAGATCTGAGTTGGCCTACCACCAGCTCCCGATCCGCCTGGAAGAGCGCCAATACACTGCCTTTGAAGCAACCGGCCGACTCTTCCACTTCCTCAGGGTCCCTTTCGGCGTCACTAACGGGATCTCTGTCTTTCAGAGAACGTTGGACCCAGTGGTGGACCAGTATGGGTTGCGGGCTACATACCCGTATTTGGACAATATTACCATCTGCGGCCATGATCAGCAGGACCACGACACCAACCTTCAGAGGTTCCTCCAGGCCGCCCAATCCCTCAACCTCACACATAACAAAAAGAAGTGCGTTTTCCGTACAACCTGGCTAGCCATCCTCGGCTATGTTGTGGAGAATGGAGTCCTAGGGCCCGACCCCGACCGTAAGCGCCCCCTCAAGGATATTCCCCCTCTCCACAGCCTCAAGGCTCTCAAACGATGCCTGGGGCTATTCTCCTACTATGCCCAGTGGCTCCCCAACTATACGGACAAAGCCCACCCAACTTATTAAAACCACTACATTTCCCCTGACGGCTGAGGCTCGCTCAGCCTTCAGCCGCATCAAGGCCGATATCACTAAGGCCGCAATGCACGCGGTGGACGAGTCCGTCCCCTTCCAGGTAGAGAGCGATGCATCAGACGTTGTACTGGCCACCACACTCAACCAGGCGGGCAGGCCAGGAGCCTTCTCTAGAACCCTCCACGCTTCCGAAATCCAAAACTCCTCGGTTGAAAAGGAAGCACTAGGTAGCACTGGAGGCACTACCTAGCCGGTAGGAGGTTCACCCTCATCACCGACCAGCGGTCGGTTGCATTTATGTTTGACAACGCACAACGGGGCAAAATTAAAAATGACAAATAAAAATGGGCAGCATGGTAACATAGTGGTTAGCACAATTGCTTCACAGCTCCAGGGTCCCAGGTTCAATTCCCAGCTTGGGTCACTGTCTGTGCGGAGTCTCCACATCCTCCCTGTGCGTGTGTGGATTTCCTCCAGGTGCTCCCACAGTCCAAAGATGTGCAGGTTAGGTGGATTGGCCATGCTAAATTGTCCTTAATGTCCAAAATTGCCCTTAGTGTTGGGTGGGGTTACTGGGTTACGGGGATAGGGGGAGGTGTGGGTTTGGGTAGGGTGCTCTTTCCCAAGAGCCAGTGCAGACTCGATGGGCCGAATGGCCTCCTTCTGCACTGTAAAATTCTAAAAAAAATTCTATAAATCTTGACGTGGAGGATCGAACTCTCCACCTACAATTACAATATCGAGTATCATCCTGGGGAGCTCAACGGACCAACTTCGGGCTATCCAAGATGACCTTTGTCATCCAGGGTCATCCGGCTTACCCACTTTATTAAGGCCCGCAATCTGCCCTGCTCCACCGAGGAGGTCAAGACCATGACCAGGGACTGCCAAGTCTGCCCCGAGTGCAAACTGCACTTCTATCGGCCAGACAAGGCCCACCTGGTTAAGGCCTCCTGGCCCTTTGAGCGCCTCAGTATTGACTTCAAAGCCTCCCACAGCCCACCGCCACCCCCGGAACCCCTTATGCCCCCCTGGGTCCTGGGTCTCCTGTATTGTCCCGCGCCTGCATTGCCACCACCCACCACCCCACTGCCTACCCCTACCCCTCAACTGTCTCCGACACGCCGGATTGAAGCTCCAGACAGCACGCCCCGGAGTCATCATCTGCAACAACCGTGCCCGCCGCATCGCCAGAGCTGAGGAGGTCTAAAAGAACGATCTGGCCTCCAGACAGACTGAATATTTGATGACCCCCACGTCACCCCCGCTGGACTTGATTTTTTTAACAGGGGGTGAATGTGGTGAATGTATTCACCTTAGTATGAACTGTCTGTATAGTACTGTGACCTAAGACCCGGAAATGGTCATAGGTACTTCCAGGTACTGTACTAGAATCCCGGTGGGCTCTGCCTCTGGCTCCGCCCTCCCCGAGGCAATATATAGACCGGCCACCTGTGGGTGGCAGTCATTTGTACAGCAGAAACTGGCAAGCGAGTTCCTGGATAATAAAGCCTGATGTTCACTTGTTCTCACAGTCTCGCAGTGAATTGATGGTATATCAGTGACCAAAATCCCGCCCACAATGGGCAGGAACAGACCGCACATGCTTAAGTCCGTGTTAAACCGTTTAAGCTTGGACCAGGCGCAATAACACCCAAGGAGATCTCCCAGGCCATTGGAGGCCCCAGGGTGGCCAGGGATAGAGCTGGCTAGCCCCCAGGTCCTCCGCCTGGAACATGGGAACATGGCACTGCCTGGTTGGAACTTTGGCCGATCTTTTTGCCATCTAACAGGTTCACTACCATTGGCGAAATCAGGGTCCCTTCGCAGTAAGACGAGAAACTAATAATCACCACTTAAGCTCAATCACCATATAATTAACAGGACCGACCCCCTATCTAACGGCCTCCTGTGATCTAACCGACTTCCCAGCAAGACGTGGGCGTCGGTAAGTACAGCTTTTTAAAAACGTGAAGCTGTCCGAAGGGCTGCTGTGGGGACCCGATGAGGTGAGTAGCCATCTTCGCTCCTAGGCATGCCATGTGGCATGCGGGGATTATTGCCTGCACCCCAATCAGACAGTGATGCCTGAACACTGTGCCTGAACACTACAGGAGGCAATACCATGGATGCAGCGGCCAACGTCCGAGCACCCAGTGGCTGGGCCCCAGCACCGGGGACATACTGACAACCAGAGGGAGGGGACCAGCGCCCGCTCCAGGTAACATTCCATACAGGTGTCTGGGATACAGGGTGTGGTGAGCAGGGCGCCCCGTTGAGGCTGGGAGTGTTTGGTAGGAGATGCGGAAACACTGGGGAGTTATGGAAGGCATGGAAGGTCCCGGGGAGAAAGCACCACTGGCTGTCAGTCTCACACCCTCTCTCAATTCCTTACAGATACTGCATACAATGGACGATATTTTGGACCCCATGGAAGCTGCCCTTGTGGTGGTGCTGCTGGCAGGTCAGGTGGGCAGTTGCCGGAGAAGATGGCAGCAGCAGCGTCGACAGAGGCTCCAGGCAGCGGCCCAATGTGCAGGGCCCCGCCCCACACCCTGAGGATCCGGCCGTGCAACAGGCCTGGGAGGACCCAGAGGGGGAGGCCAGTGATGGTCCAAGGTGTACAGGCGTCACTGGTCTTTTGATCAGATGACAGACAGCATGTGCCGCAGGAGGTTCCGCCTCAACAAGAGTTCTGGCGAGCGGAGCTCCTCAGTGTGCAAAAAAGGGTTAAGTGCAGCCTGAGCTGAGCATTCCCCGTTTAGGCCCTTTATACAATGCAAGTCGCGTTGTATGACCATGTGTTTCTCAGTGCCCCCCAGAAACACGCGGCTAAACGCACTCGCGATGGGACTTTGTTCCTGATTAATTGAATCATGTCCAAAATCTCTATTTATTATTTATCATCTGCAAAAATAACAATTTTGTTACAATCCTAGTTGATGTTCTAACTAGACCGGAGGATCCCAGAATGGACCCCTGGTTCAAATGGTGGTAACTTGTATTTTTTAATATAAAACATGGAGGAACACAGTCACAGGACTTCTAATTAGTTTTAACAAAAAAAACACTCAGTAAACATGAAACATTGGATTATAATACGATACTACTTTACTTCCCCTTAGTTTAACAAGTACGCACAGATTTAAAGATTAACATTGAACACAAAATACATCTTAAGCTCCAATGGTCTCATGAACACAAAAAGTCCCTTTAAAACACACACGATGACTGTGGTAAAATACACACGCCTCGCTGAATCCAAGTTAGCATGTTCTCAGAATCTTCCCAGATGATTGTCACATGACAGTTTCCAAACCCCACTCTCCAAAACACAATGTAAATACCTTTCTTATAATAATGCTTTGCCTTGATGATTTGCATTCAGAAATCCAGTCCTGGTTTTACAAATGGCACTCAAACAAAGCTTTCATTTTGCTTTAAACAACAAATCCAGTCCAGGATTTCACTCCAACCTCTTTAGGATTTCTTGGTCTTGAATGCTGTGCAAACGGCTCACAATTGCTTTATCCTTCAACTCCCAGACTACTGAAATAGCATCGGATGTTTCATCTACCGCTTAAATTTGCTACCCAACTTTAAATTCAGTTACTGCGATTGTCTCTTTAACTCAGAACACTTTGTTTACTCTTCCTGGAATTCTTCCGAACAATACCTTTGTTTCTAGTCTCTTAACTCCAGCCGTTTTAAACACTCAATCCCGATTCCCTGCTTATCTGAACTGTAACTTGTACTTTAGGAAGATTGCTTCTTTGTAGCTCCCATCCTGTCTAGTCTTTATTCTGGAAGAGATTTTTGAATATAAATTTAGAGGGTGGGATTTTCTCAGCCCGGGGCCGGGCCGGAGAATCCCCATGACCGGCGCGAATCGTGCCACGCCACCCTGACGCATTTGTTTTTGACACCATAGCCCTCTTCAAGCACAATAGAAACCCAGCGGGAACTTAAACAACACCTTTGTCCAGCATGAATCTACCTATAGGTTTTCCACTTCCAGGCACAGAAACATTAAATTAAACACACTTAATACTATACCTTCTTTCTAAGGTTTACCAATACAAATCCCTCAAAACTACCTTTGTTTTCCGAACAGTTTTAAGATGAAAACATTGCATGGGGGGTGTGTGATTTATTTCCACCTTCAGACACACAGGCAGACTGTAGTGGTCATCCCGTATATTCTCTAATTCTGTGGTTAATTATTTAGCACGCTAACCTTTTGCTCTCCAACTGCACATTAACACTGAATCCATAGAGTTAAGTTTTGAGAGGGGAACAGTAAAGTGGGGAAACATTTCTGAAGTTTACAGAATAAGTTGCGTACAAAAATAGTGGGCAGGATTTTCTGGGGTGGATGTTTTGGGGTGGCGGAGGCAGCCAGGCAATGGCCGCTGGCTGGATCTTCTGGTTTTGCCATTGTTAATGGGATGACCACTCAATGCATTCCTCACCGCCATGAAACCCGGGGTAGGTGTACACCGTTGGCAGGACAGGAAGATTCCACCAGCATGAACGGCCAGAAAATTCCGGCCAGGATATTAAAGTTGCTTTTAGTTTGATTATTCCAGTAAAAGTCTTAAAACTTGAAACAATGTCATGATCCTTTCTGTTGCCTATTCAAAATTTTAAATGGTATCAATCACTACAGAGATCCTGACAGTAGAAATAGCCGATGCTTCAGTTTCTGTGGGGCTGATGCCAAACATACTCATGGCAGACTGTAGAGCAAAATATCAAAAGCCAAACATCTCGGGCAGGATCGATCGTGGACCAGGCCACATCAGAGGTCCCCCCCCAGGGTCGGACCCTGCCTTCCCACCCCACAGGCCGCACCGCGACCGTTCCACGCCGAGTTCCCGCCGGCTGAGAACAGGTGTGGACGGCAGCGGCGGGACTCGGCTTTTTTATGGCGGCCGCTTAGCCCATCTTGGCCCGAGAATCGGCGGGGTGTTGCATAGAGTGGCGCCGACCGGCGCTGCGCCTAACCACGCCAGCGCCAATGCCGGCAATTCTCCACGTGCCAGCGGTGGGACGCGGCGCGGCACATTTTGTGCTGGTCGCGGGGATTCTCCGGCCCGGTCCCGGGCTGAGAAAATCCTGCCCCTCTTTCCTGCATCATATTTTAATTTTCAAATTGCAGTTGCTCCTTCACTGGGGTTGGCACTCAATCTTGAAATTTTTTCAAATGTTTTACATCTGCAGAAATTTTACAACACAGGAGGTGACAATTTGACACGTCAAAGGCTATACCAGTTCTCTGCAAGAGCAAGTCAGCTAGTTCCACTCCCCCATCCTTCCCTGGTAATTTATTTCCCATTCAAATGCTTATCCATTTTCCTTTTGAAAACCACGATTGAATCTGACTCCCAACATGCTCAGGAAGGGAATTGCCCATCCGAAGCACTCACTGCGAGAAAAACGTCTTTCCGTTGGTTCTGAATCCATATCTTCTAGTTCTCTACCCTTCTTCCAATGGGAACACTTCATCTCCATCTATTTTGCCTAGGCCCCTCTCCCCTGCCATTCTTTTCCACATCTCGACCAAATCTCCTCTCAATCTAGTGAGACTTGACCAACGTTGTCTACCTCATCCGCTGCAGGAAAGGATGACCCAAGACGTGGTACATTGGCGAGACCATGCAGACGCTGCGACAACAGTTAAAGGAAATTGCGCGACAATCGCCAGGCAGGAATGTTCCCTTCCAGTCGGGGAACACTTCAGCAGTTAAGAGCATTCAGCCTCCGATCTTCAGGTAAGCGTTCTCCAAGGCGGCCTTCAGGACGTGCGACAACGCAGAATTGCCGAACAGAAACCTATAGCCAAGTTCTGCACGCATAAGTACGGCCTCAGCCGGGACCTTGGATTCATGTCGCATTACATTCATCCCCCAACATTGGGCCTGGGCTTGTGAAATCCTACCAACTGTCCTGGCTTGAGACAATTCACATCTTAACCTGTGATTATCCCCTCTCCAGTTGCTCCATCTGGATCTGTAAAGACTTAATCACCTGCAAAGACTCGCATTCAAAGTACCGTCTTGCATCATTGACTTTGTCTAATTATATATATTTGTGTAACCTACCTCTTCACTCACCTGATGAAGGAGTTACACTCCGAAAGCTAGTGATTCGAAACTAACCTGTTGTAAAACGTCTTATTGTGCTCACCCCAGTCCAACGCCGGCACCTCCACATCATACATAAATCAAGAAATACAGTGGTCCGAGTACTGACTCCTGGGGGAAGATCGCTGCTCCAGTCCAAACTATTCACCACTATTTTCTATCTTCTGTCACTCAACCAATTTCACATCTATACTATACGGTGCTTCACCTTCGCTGACAAGCCGATTGGGTGACACTTTATCAAATCCCTTCTGGGCATCCATGTGCACATCAACCATATTATTGTCAACAATCTTCTCTGTCACGTAATGTGAAAAGCTCAAACAAGATAGTTAAACAATGATTTGCCTTTAACAAATCCAATCTGTTTTTTCTTAATTAATCCACACTTGTCCAATTATTTTTAAGATCTTTTCTACCACCAAGGTTAAACTTATTAGCTTGCAGTTGGTGGGTTTATCCTTCAACTCCATACTCCCAGAAAGCCGAGATCCACTGCAATTCGCATACCGCTGCAACCGACAGTATGCAAATTACCTCATCTCAAATTATCTCATCCCTGGCGCATCTCGACAACAAGGACTCCTACATCAGACTCCTTCATTGACTACAGCTCTGCCTTCAACACCATAATTGTAGCCAAGCTCATATCAAAGCTGCAAAACCTAGGACTTGGCTCCTCACTCTGCAACTGGATCCTCAATTTTCTGACCCACAGACCACAATCAGTAAGAATAAACAGCAACACTTCCTCCACAATACTCCTCAATACCGGGGCCCACAAGGCTGTGTACTTAGCCCCCTACTATACTCCTTATACACACACGACTGCTTGACAAAAGTTGGCTCCAACTCCATCTAAAAGTTTGTTGACAACACGACCGTAAGTGGGTCGGATCTCAAACAATGATGAGTCAGAATACAGGAGAGAGATTGAGAACCTAGTAGAGCGGTGGAACGACAATAATCGCTCCCTCAATGTCAGCAAAATCAAAGAGCGGGTTATTGACTTCAGGAAGCAAACCACTGTACACACCCCAGTTTGCATCAACAGGGCCAAGGTGGAATTGGCTAACAGCTTCAAATTCCGTGGGGTGCACATCACCAAAAATCTGTCCTGGTCCACCCAAGTTGACGCTACCACCAAGAAAGCACAACAGCACCTATACTTCCTCAGGAAACTAAGGAAATTCGACATGTCCACATTGACTCTTCCCAATTTTTACAGGTGCACCCTAGAAAACATCCTATCTGGCTGCATCACAGCCTGGTATGGCAACTGCTCGGCCCAAGACCGGAAGAAACTACAGAGTCGTGAACACAGCCCAGTCCATCACACAAACCTGCCTCCCATCCATTAACTACATCTACACCTCCCGCTGCCTGGGGAAAGCGGGCAGCATAATCAAGGACCCCTCCAACCCGGCTTATTCACTCCTCCAACTTCTTCCATCGGGCATGAGATACAAAAGTCTGAGAACATGCACTAACAGATTCAAAAACAGCTTCTTTCCCGCTGTTTCCAGACTCCTAAAAGACTCTCTTATGGACTGAAGGGCTTATGGACTGATCTGATCTCTTCATACATCTTCACCCGGTGCCTGGGTCTATGTATTTATATTGTGTATGTTGTGTTTGCCCTATTATGTATTTTCTTTTGAAGTATGGAATGATCTGTTTGAGCTGCACGCAGAACAATACGTTTCAGTGTACCTCGGTACCCATGACAAATAACCAATCCAATCCAATCCAGTTGTTTGTGAACAAGGGTGTAACATTTGCAGTTCTCCAGTCTTCTGGCACCCCCTGCATACCTATCAAGGACTGGACATTAATGTTAAACACCGGTCATTAGCTTTGTAAGCTACTGGTAAACAAATTCAATTTTCTGAACCTGATTTGTACACTTAAAGGTTAATCTATCAGCCAAGTGCGTCCATCTATTTGGCAAACTGGTCAAGGGCTTTGGAATTTGTCCCCTCCTTGGTGAATTGTCCATTCTAGGAGAGGACCTGAAGGACAACCATTGAGTCTTGGAATAGTTGTAATCTTGGATGCTTCCACAAAAGGCTGTTATACCACGCAGAAGAAGAGATTTATCTTTGCCTGTTGGGAACAATATACAATAATGATGGTCCCATTGGAAATCATGTACAATACAAGGGACCAGTTGAGAACGATAAACATGGGGTCTGTGAAAATTATGTACAATACAAGGGACCTGATGTGATTGATATATAAATCAAATTATGAAATTCTTTGGCCACATTACATAAGTGTCCCACTCAGAGTGATGTACTTCACAAGGATTCTGTTGAGGCCACAGTGCCATAAAGGAGTTGAGCTGATCTCAAATCCTATGCACACAGTCTATTTTAGGATTGGTTTTTGATTAATGTGTACTTCATACTTTATAGCCTTTATTCAAAGTGCAGCTGTTAGAGGCCAGGCTCATTCCCAATGCTCCTCCTCCACTAAAACCACCTTCCAGACGCAAGCCTGGTGCTTCCTCAGAACTGAAACTTGACAACATGCACAAATTATCTCGGATATTGGCCCACAGGGTTGAAGAATTAACCTTGTCATTGTGAGTGGACACTGGATATACGATCATACATTCAGCTGAGGGGCAAATATTTTAGAAAAGTCCATTGTTACTGGGCAGGTAGATTTTTATATTTCTGGAAGGATCATAGGATCATAGAATTCTACAGTGCAGAAGGAGGCGATTCGGCCCATTGGGTCTGCACTGACCTTCTGACATAGCACCCGGAAGAAACCCAAGCAGACAGGTGGAAAACTTACAAATCCACACAGACAGTCACCCAAGACCAGAATTTAACCTGGATGCCTGGTGCTGTAGGCAGCAGTGCTAACCACAGCCTATATGAGGTGTTTGGATTGGTTGGGAACCTTCAAGCCTGTTCCACATTCAATATGATCACAACTGATCCTCGATTTCAATCCATATCCCTGCTTTCTCCCCACACCCTTTGATGCCATTAAAATTTGAAAAGTTATCTATTTATTTCTTGAATACATTCAGTGACTTGGCCTCCACAGCCTTCTGTGGTAGGCAACTCGATGGGCAGAACAGCCTCATTCTGTGCCTTAATAATGTATGACAGAGATTTTATGCCCCCCCCCACCCCTCCAATCACCACAGCAGGGTTTCCCACACTGGATGCGGTAAGCCAGTGGCTGCCAATGGGTTCCTCTGCTCCATTATTATAGTGGACTTTTGGGTGTTTCACCTACCCCACAGCCAAGGAATCCGCCACAGGATAAGGCTGGACCAGAAGATCCATGGAGAGGCTAGCAAATCCCACCCCATGAATCGATAATCACAGCAGGGAAGTGGAAATCAGACACACAAGCAGTGAAGGGGACCTCCAAAATAGTAGGAATCACCAGTAAAAGTAGTGAAAGTAAACTCTCAGCATACGGCAGCACAGTGGTTAACACTGCTGCCTCACCGAGCCAGGGACTCTGTTTCGATTCCAGTCTTGGGTGACTGACTGTGTGGAGTTTGTACATCTCCCCGTATCTGTGTGGGTTTCCTCCCACAGTCCAAAGATGTGCAGGTTAGGTGGATTGGCCGTGCTAAATTTCCACTTAGTATCCAAAGATGTGCAGGTTAGGTCGGGTTACAGGGATAAGGTGGGGGTAATGGGCCTAGGTAGAGTGCTCTTTCAAAGTGCCAGTGCAGGCTTGCGAGGCCAAATGGCCTCCTTCTGCACTGTAGGAGTTCTATGATAGAATAAAAAGCAATTCACAGCATTAGGCAAAGAAGCAGGTGTGAAATATGGGAATTGTCCCCCTCATTTTCTTGGGCCCAGTATTTGCTGCTGTGTTGTCACCTTGTTTTCATTTTTAACTTCCACGGAACCTGGGAAACCCCCATTTAAAAAAGCTCTTAATCACCTTTTGGCATACTGAAAGGTACAAGCTGTCTCTTCGGCGGTAGTAGCTCACATGCAGCCTAACACTTTACTTTTCAATGCTGAACTCAATGGTTGAATTGAAGCAGGTTTACCAACACACTATGAATTTAAACACTCTTAACCACCCCACCGAGCCCCCCAACCACCACCATCACCATCTCTCAAAACCCATTCACTTTTGGTTGTTCTAATTCCAGCTTGGAACATGCACTTTGATGGTGTTTGTGAAAGAATGTTTTGAATTAAAAGCCCCTCTCTATAACATTCCCCTCAAAGTTATGATGCTGGGGCAATCTCAGAGCAGATCAATAACAGGTACCAAAGTTACCTGTTACCTGACAAAGTTACCTGGGATTATTTAATGCTGGCGCTGTAGGCACAATGTTCCACCCAGTACTGATATAGAAACATAGAAAATAGGAGCAGGAGGAGGCCATTCAGCCCTTCGAGCCTGCTTCACCATTCATTATGATCATGGCTGATCATCCAACTCAATAGCCTAATCCTATCTCTCCCCCCCCCCCCATATCCTTTGATCCCCTTTGTCCCACATGCTATATCAAACTGCTTCTTGAAAACATACAGTGTTTTGGCCTCAACTGCTTTCTGTGGTCACGAATTCCACAGGCTCACCACTCTCTGAGTGAAGAAATTTCTCCTCATCTCTGTCCTAAATGGTCTACCCTAAATCCTCAGACTATGACACCTGGTTCTGGACACACTCACCATCGGGAACATCCTTCTTGCATCTACCCTGTCCAGTCCTGATAGAAATTTATACGTTCCTATGAGATCCTCCATCATTCTTCTGAACTCCAGCGAATACCATCCTAACTGACTCAATTTCTCCTCTTACGTCCATCCTACCATATCGGGAATCAGTCTGGTAAACCTTCGCCGCAATCCCTCTAGAGCAAGAACATCTTTCCCCAGATAAGGAGACCAAAACTGCACATAATATTCCAGTTGTGGCCTAACTACGGCCCTGTATAATTGCAGCATAATATCCTTGCTCCTGTACTCAAATCCTCTTGAAATGAAGGCTCACATATCATTTGCCTTCTTTACCGCCTGCTGAACCTGCATTGTTACCTTCAGTGACCCGTGTACAGGACACCCAGGTCTCATTACCCATTCCTCACTCCTAATTTATTGCCATTCTGATAATAATCTGCCTTCCCGTTTTAGCTTCCAAAGTGAATAACCTCGCATTTATCCAAATTATACTGCATCCGCCATTCATTTGCCCACTCACTGAAATATCCCATCCAAATGACCACGAAACCAAACAGAAATAAATCAGGTTAGAAAATAGTAAGATCCCATAATGCAACATTGTGGTCTGGTGCATCTCACATGCCATTGTCAATGCTCTCCATAGACCAATACAATAGTAGACACAATGAAGTTCAGGGGCTGAATTCTCCGACCCCCGGGGGGTTCGGAGAATTGCCCGGGGCCGGCATCAATCCTGCTCCCGCTGTGTCCCGAATTCACCGCCCCCCCGATGTTCGGCGGGGACAGGAATTGCGCCGCGCCGGTTGGCAGGCCCCCTGCGCCGGTCGGCGGGCCGCCTGCGGCGATTCTCTGGCCCGTGAAGGGCCGAAGTCCCGTCGCTGACAGGCCTCTCCCGCCGGCGTGGTTTAAACCACCTCTCTTACCGGCGGGATTGGCGGCGCGCGTGGGCTCCGGGGTCCTGGGGGGGGGGGGGGATCTGACCCTGGGGGGTGCCCCCACGATGGCCTGGCCCACTATCGGGGCCCACCGATCCGCGGGCGGGCCTGTGCCGTGGGGCACTCTTTTTCTTCTGCCCCCGCCATGGCCTTCACCATAGCAGAGGCGGAAGAGACCCCTTCCTCTGCGCATGCGGCGGTATGACGTCAGCAGCCGCTGACGCAGCACGCATGCACGGACTTACGCCGGCTGGCGTGGCGCCAAAGGCCGTTCACGCCAGCTGGCAGAGTGGGAACCACTCCGGCGTGGGCCTAGCCCCTCAATGTGAGGGCTTGGCCCCTAAAGGTGAATTCCGCACCTTTAGGGCGGCCCGACGCCGGAGTGGTTCACGCCAGGACCTCCGTCCGGCCGGGTAGGGGGGAATCCCGGCCCAGTTCTTTTCTGAAAAACAAATGAAGAGTTGCCGAGGCCATTATGTGTTCTGGAATGAGTGAGTTATTTCGACTTCCGGTAGAGGCCATGGAGTGAGAAGTCACTTAGTTGATAGCTACCGCTCGTGGTGGATTTTTGAGACCTGTTTCCCCAACGTGTGGGGGATTTGAGTGGTAAAACTGGAGGCTGGTGAAGAAGAAGAATTCCCCACCAGTTTATGGAGTCGTGGACCAGAAGTAGTCTGCAAAGAAGAGATTGTTGGACAAAGAAGGGAGTGGAGTGCTGGAGCACAGGAAAGCATGGCGGAGGCTCAGGGACTGGGATTGCCGGCCAAGTGGTCAACGGAAAAGCTGGTGAATTTCCTTCAGGAGAGCTTTGCCAAGCAAAGGGAAGAGTACCTGGACCCAATTAAGATGGAGATTGACCGGGTGGAGCAAAGATTGGAAGCCCAGGGCCAGGCGATCAAGAAGGTGGAAGAGGCAGTGGCTGAGCACAAGGACCAGCTAGCCCCGATGGAGGCGGAGATGGGACTGATGAGGGACCACCAGAAAAGGCTGCAAGAGAAGGTGAAGGATTTGGAGAACAGGTCGCGCAGGCAGAACCTGAGGATCGTTGGTCTCCCGGAGGGTATTGAGGGATCGGACGCAGGCGCATACGTGGCGCGTTTGCTCGAGATGCTCATGGATGAAGGTACATTTACTCGGCCCTTGGAGGTGGACAGGGCGCACAGAGTCCTTGCGAGGAAGCCGCGGATGGATGAGCCACCAAGGGCGATAGTGGTGCGATTGCACTGGTTCCAGGACAAGGAGCAGATCTTGGGGTGGGCGAGGCAGACGAGGAGCTGCAAAAGGGAAAGCAACGAGCTGCACATTTACCAGGACTTGGGTGCGGAGCTGGCTAAGGGAAGGGCGAGCTTCAACAAAGCAAAATCCGCCCTCTTTAGGAAGGGGGTGAAGTTCGGCATTCTGTATCCAGCTCGTTTGTGGGTCACCTATGAAGGTCAAGAACTCTATTTTGCATCGTCGGAAGAGGCGATAAACTTTGTCAAAGACAGGGGACTGGCAGGTGATGGAGGACATTGAACTTGGGGATGGGTAATTCTGCACTTGTGCTGTTCAATTATTTTTCTTTTTGCGTTTTGTATGTATTGGTTTTGTACCAGGTTTTGAGCTGTGGCTCAGTGTTGTATGTGGGTTAACTTTGTTCTAATTGGGGGATGGTGGGTAGAATTTTCTTCTTTGTGTTTGTTGGTGATTGCAATTTGCATATGTATGCTCAAGCAGGTGGGGAGGGAGATCAGTGGGGGGGGGGTAGAACGCTTGGCGCCATGGGCGGGGGCTACCAGGCTAGCTGGGCGGGCTAGCTCACGGAAGCGCAGTAGCGGGCGAGCAGGTGACTTCTTTGTTATGGGGGGTTGAGGTTGTTGTTTTTTTAGTGAGGGGTGGAGGGGGTGGGAGGGGGGAACTGTTCTGCTTACAGGGGAGGGACTAGCGCTTGGAAACAAATGGGAGGTCGGTGACGGTGGACACCCGAGCGCAGGCCTGAGTAGGCCCGGTACGCGGGTCGGAGGCTGGCCGAAGAAGGGAGTGTTTGATCGGCGGGGGGCAGGGCGGGGGCGGGGTGCACTCCGACCAGGCTGATCACAGGGAACGTGAGAGGGCTGAATGGACCAGTCAAGAGGGCTCGTGTGTTTACGCATCTAAAGAGGCTGAAGGCGGACGTGGCAATGTTAGAAGAGACACACCTGAGGGTGGTGGATCAGGCTAGGCTGTGGAAGAGCAGGTATTTCATTCGGGGCTAGATTCTAAAACTAGGGGGGGGTTACGATCTTGATTAATAAGCCGGTGTTGGGGAAGGTCCTGGACTGAAATCACATACGTTGATCATGGGCAGTTGAGGAAGGGGAGAGGGGCGATATACGAGTATGGTGAGAAGGCAATTAGGATGCTAGCACATCAGCTCAGGAAAAGGGAGACGGCCAGGTAGATAGGAGGACTGAAGGACAGAGGAGGAAGCATGGCCTTGGACCCTGCGGGGATGAATGGGGTGTTTAAGGAGTTCTACAGTCGGTTGTATGAGTTGGAGCCCCCAGCTGGGGTGGAGGGGATGAGGCAGATCTTGGAAAGGTTGAAGTTGAAGTTTCCGACTGTGGAGGAATGGTTGGTGGAGGAACTGGGAGTCCTGATCGGGATTGTAGAAATACGGGAAGGATTGGAGGCCATACAGTCGGGGAAGGCCCCGGGACTGGATGGCTACCCAGTGGAATTTTACAAGAAGTTTTCTGGGATGTTGGGCTCGCTGCTGGTGAGGGCATTTAATGAGGCAAGGGAGCGGGGTATTCTTCCCCCAACAATGCCACAGGCCTCAATTTCATTGATCCTGAAGCAGGAGAAGGACCCAGAGCAATGTGGCTAATTGTGATGCATGGTATTGATAACTGCTGTAACTGTACCTTGCCTTTAATACGTTGGCCCTTTAAGACTGGGCTTGGAACCCTGGGGGACTCTGCCTCTGGCTCCGCCCCCAGGAAACGGTATATGAGGTGATGCTCACTGGGCAGCATGCTGTGACCACACTTCTCGGCAGCTGTCCGGTTTTCTGATAATTAAAGCCTTTGAATTACCAATCTTCTCTCCTGTGTCGTAATTGAGGGTATCTCAGTCAGACAGGCCAATCTCCCTATTAAATGTTTGTGCCAAATTGCTGGCCAAAATCCTGGCCTCGAGGATAGAGGACTGTGTCCCGGGGGTGATAGGGGAAGACCAGACGGGGTTTGTTAATCGAAGGTAGTTAACGGTCAATGTAAGAATGCTCCTGAATGTGATCATGTTGCTCTCCGAGGGGAGGGAGGCGGAGGTGGTGGTTGCTATGGGCGCAGAGAAGGCGTTTGACCGGGTGGAATGCAATTATTTGTGGGTGGTCCTGGGACCTTTCAGGTTTGGGCAGGGTTTCGTTGACTGGGTTCGGTTGCTGTACCAGGCACCGATGGTGAGCGTGCGGACAAACCAGGTGAGCTCCGAGTATTTTAGATTGCACCGGGGGACGAGGCAAGGATGTCCCCTCTCCCCACTGTTGTTTGCCTTGGCTATAGAGCCATTGGCGATGGTGCTAAGAGTGTCAAAGGACTGGAAGGGGCTAGTCAGGGAGGTGTGGAACACAGGGTCTCGCTATATGCAGATAACCTACTTCTATATATTTCTGACCCGTTAGGGGGAATGGGGGAGATTATGCGGATCTTAGGGGCATTTGGCCGTTTCTCGGAGTGCAAACTGAATATGAGTAAAAGTGAGGCTTGTGTGATCTAAATGAGGGGGCAGGAGAGGAAACTAGAGGAGTTGCCGTTTAAGGTGGTGGAGGGTAGTTTTCGTTACCTGGGTATTCAAGTAGCAAGGAGATGGGAGCAGCTGCACAAATTAAATCTGGGCCTATTAGTAGAACAAATGAAGGTGGACTTCCGGAGGAGGGATCTGCTCCGATTATCAGTGGCGGGAAGGGTACAGACCATAAAGATGACGGTTCTGCCAAGATTTTTGTTTGTTTTTCAGTGTCTCCCTATTTTTATTCCAAAGACCTTTTTAAAGTGGGTGAACAGGGTGATATCTGGGGTTGTGCGGACGGGTAAAACCCCGCGAGTAAAGAAAGTGTTGCTGGAGCGGAGCCGAGGGGAAGGAGGGCTGGCACTGCCAAACTAATACTGGGCGGCAAATATAGCCATGATTAGGAAGTGGGGAGTTGGCGAGGGGTCGTTGTGGGAGCAGGGGGGAGGCGGCATCATGTAAGGGTACAAGTTTGGGGGCATTATTAATGCCACCTCTGCCATTCTCGCTGGCCCGGTACTCCGCCAGCCCAGTGGTAGTTACAGCCCTGAGAGTCTGAGGGCAATGGCGGAAGCATGAGAGTAGAGGGAGCGTTGGTGTGGGCTCCAATCTGTGGTAATCACAGGTTTGTGCCGGGGATAATGAGTGGAGGGCAGAGAGGGGGATTGAGAGACTGAAGGATCTATTTATTGATGGGAGCTTTCCAGGTCTGGAGGATCTGGAAGTGAAGTTTGAATTGCCGGGAGGGAATGGGTTCCAATATCTCCAGGGAAAGGCAGGATTTTACCTTTCTGCTCCTTCCGCCACAGGGGATCCAGGACAAGGTAGTTTCTAGAACAGGGGTGGGCGGGGAAGGTATCGGAAATTTACAAAGAACTCATGGAGTGGGAGGAAACCTAGATAGGGGAGAGAAAACGTAAATGGGAAGATGGGTTGGGAAAGGAGTTAGAGGTGGGTCTGTGGGAGGATGCCCTGAGCAGAGTCAACACGTCTTCATCATGTGTCAGGCTCAGCCTGATACAATTCAGGGTGATCCACCGGGCACACATGACGGAGGCCCGGATGAGCAGATTATTTAGATAGAGGACAGGTGTGGGTGATGTGCAGGAGAGCCCGCAAATCATATCCACATATTTTGGGCATGCCTGAAGCTCAGGGGATTCTGGCAGGGGTTTGTAGATGTCATGTCCAGGGTTTCAAGGTGAGGATGGTACCGAGTCCAGAAGTGACAATTTCTGGAGTGTCGGAAGACCCAGGCGTCCAGGGGGCAAGAGAGGCTGATGTTTTGACCTTTGCCTCCTTGGTAGCCCGGAGACGGATCTTACTAGCGTGTAAGGACTGGAAGCCCCCGAAAGCAGGGGTATGGGTTAGTGCAGTGTTCTTCAAACTTTTTTTCCGGGGACCCATTTTTACCAACCGGCCAATGTTCGGGACCCAACCTGGCCGATCTTCATGACCCACGCCGGCCGACCTTCACGACCCACGCCGGCCGACCGGTGCGACTCACGCTGGCCGACCGGCGTAACCCACCATTTTCTCTTACCTTATTTGCTGCTGACAAACATGGAGGTTTTGGGTCCCTTTGACCCTCATACACACTCCTCCAATGGAATCTGGTGGATGAAGGTGAAGCCTTCCGGTGTCGGAAAGGATGGAGTCTCCATCTGTCCAAAGTTCAGAATTTTTTTCCTGTATAATTTTATCAAATAAACCTCCACAAACTTGTAAAAAAAATAAAAATAAAATGAGTAAAATAAATGAAAAAATGAATAAACCCCCTCCCCGAACTTGTAAAAAAAATGAAATGAATAAAATAAATGAAAAAAATAAAAATTCAATTAATAAAATAAATGAATAAATGAATAAAAATCACTACAGAACTTGTAAACCAAAAAGCTGCAACCGTTTAAAAAAATAGCGGCCGCACTGCGCATGCGTGCCCAATTATCGGCACGCATGGGCAATACGGCTGAATATTTTTACATGATCGTGGAATGCCCGTGCGCGCCGATCATCGTGCACGCATGCGCAATGCGGCCGCTTGCAGCCGGCGTTATGAAAAGCCGGCTGCTGAGCGGGGATTTGCGCGATCGGGAGCGCCGCGGACAATGGCTCCGCAACCCTCCCGACACCCGCCTGCGCCCCCCGACTTTGAAGAACACTGGGTTAGTGACATGGCTGGGTTTCTTAGGCTTGAGAAAATCAAGTTCGTCCTAAGAAGTTCATCTTTAGGTTTCGTTCGGAGCCGTTTATCAACTTCTTTGGAGAAAATTGAACCGTCAGCAGATTCAATATGGGGGGGGTGGTTAGGGAGCAAGGGGGTGGAAGAGCGGTATGGGGGAGAAAGTTAGACTATGTCGGTCTAGCTTAGGCGAGAACTGTGGGAGTTGGAGGGGTATGTTACGTGTTGAACTATGTTTATATCTGTACTTGTGTTTTTTGTTATTATAAAACCATAAATGCCTTAATAAAATGTTTTTTTTTTAAAAATGAGTGAGTTATTTCTAAAAGCATTTACCCTGGAAGCACAAAGAATCAAATAGAATCACTACAGTGTAGGAAGACACCATTCATCCCATCGAGTCTGCGCCGACCCTTCAAAAGAAGGTTCTGCCCATGTCCACCCCGCCCTATCCCCATAACTCCATAACCTATTTGCACATCTCTGAGCACGAAGGGACAACTTAGCATGGACAATACACCTAACCTGCATATCTTTGGACTATGGGAGGAAACCAGGGCACCCGGAGGAATCCCACGCAGACAGGGGAAGAATGTAGAAACTCCACACAGACAGTCACCCAAGACCGGAACTGAACCCGAGCCCTGGAGCTGTGGGGCAGCAGTGCTAACCACTGTGGCACCATGCTGCCCCTGTCTCTGCTGGTGCCATCTTGTTCTTCAATGATCTGCTAAATTTGGAAGCACCTTATCATTGCAAGGCTGAACCAGCTACCATTCTACCCTCTCTCAACAGCTATCTTAGAACACAGCAACCCTTCTCTATCCTTCTGGAATAGACACCATAACAATATGACTATTTGGACCATAGGCCCAATGATGATGTTTGTCACCAATTTTTCATTTACTAATTAGATTAGCTATTTGTCAGATTTGTACTTACAATTAGCCACACGTGGTTATACTGCCTAATGTGTTGGACAAAGCTGTTCTTACATATTTCCATAATGAAAAACTGATGTCTCCATTTACTCAGTGTTGGCACAGGATACTAAAACCTAGTCATCTGTCTAATCACTGATGTTCCAGCTTACTTGCAATTGTTTATTTTCTGCATAAAAAGTGGTGCCCGTTATATCATCTGATTACCAGCTGCCAAGTGGAGAGGTTAAAACTTACGGAGGGAACATCGTAAAATGTGCAGCAGAGACTTCTCGATGTGTGCAGCCTGTGGGTCAGGCAACTACAGGCTGGTAGTGCAAACTGGGAAAATCACCCTGAAAACAGTCAGTTTATCTTTTATTATAATCTTGTGTTTGAAATCAATGTTACAAGGAACACATATCGGTATTTTAAATCATCTATCACAGGTTCCTGTACTGAGGTCATATTGTGGAGCATACCCAAAGTGTGCAGTTGCACCAAAAGGTATCCATCCCGCTGTAATAACCCTTACAAGACCCACGGGGATGACCTGCTTGATCTCGCCATGAGGCTCATCGAATACGAGCTCGCAGGTCCTTTATGATATCCAGTGCAATATTTTTTAAATATCACTTACCTGCCAGATTATTAACTACCTCTGACATCTTTCCTGAATGCTGTCCTACAGTATAAAGACAATCAATGTTTTCTTACTTTATGAAATATTAATGAACTATGGGCATTCTAATTGTATAATACTGGTATACGTCATGAACCTGGCGGTGTCATGTCTGTGCTGAGCTTCATACGATGAAAACTGCTGGTGTGGCTTGCAGATTCTGACTTATCATTAAAGTCTCTATAAGCCTGCAACAGCAATGTGGCATGAGGCAGCGTTTTTACAAACATTCACAGACACCAATTCTGCAACTTTGAATTATGGCAATGTGGGCTTCTATATTTTCTCACCTTGAGCAGCAACCTCCACCATCCAGGGCAGCAGCGCTACCTGACAACATCCTAACTTGGCATACATGACTTTGATTTATTTATTGTTACTCTGTGAAAATCCTTTCTCAAAGCATCATTGGAACAACTTCACCTCACAGACTGCCGTTTTTCAAGAAAGAGACTCACAACCACCTTCTCAAGGGCAATTAGGGATGGGGAATAAACACTGGCTTTGTCAACGACATCCGTAGCCAAAGAACAATGAAAGAAAATGTTCATCTTAAATGCAATTCTAATGATCAGCTTGGTCAAACCATGGCTCAACTATTCCAGTATCTTGACATAATCTTGCACAGTTGTCCAATAAGAGGCAGCCAATGTTTGTAATATTGTACTGAGATTACCAGCCATTCATGAAAAGCTAAGGGGAAGATTAGATTCCCATACTATTTTTATGCATCAACGCTACAATAACTCTTTCAATTCCAACCCCTGAACAATAGATTGCCATGTATTGAATCCCCTTGCTGTCCTGGAATTGGTAACATTATTTCTAATTGAGATGCATAATTCCATTTCTTTTTCGATGCTGGCCATCAATCACCACAGCCTGAAAGTGAGCAATTTAATCGCCTGCTGGCAAAGGTCATTTTTTCTAGAAAGAAAATTTTATCTTTCAGCATCTGCTGGAAGACGCACATGGATAGAGAAGGAAAACTAGTCCAGTCAATACAACAGGTTGGAACTCTTCCTGGCACTCTGGGCCCAGGGTCAGAAATGGTCCTGACTGATTGGCTGAAGGCATCTTCAAGCTACTTCTTCACAAAGAACGCGAACGTGGGAAATGTAAATGCCAATTTTCTGTCATGTAGTAAACCAATGTAAAGGCAGATTTAGCCTTTCAGATAATCTGTGCTACATCTGATCTAGGAATGCCCTGTTTGATAGCGACTGGCAACTAATTCAATGCGGACAGCTTCCTGGGCAAAACTAACAGAGAACAGCAGGTTTCTGCCAAATTCACCCTCCAGAATGTCGCCCTGCTGCTGTCAGGTTGTGGAGGGGGGGTGTACTGTAGTGCACCACCAGAGCAGCCGAGGCACCGGAGTCGCATTCCGAGCAGTCCGATGCACCACTCAATGGCAACCCATGGCCACAAGGACCTTGTTGTGTCGGGTCTCTGCATCATACTGATTGTGGCTGATATACCACCAATCGGGCACAAGTCGTAGAGAGGATCCAAATATCAGGCTTTAATAAGCTAGATGTGAGCCCTGCAGTGGTCGTACAAGGAAAGGTCGACTGCCGGCTGGTACGAGCTTTTATAACCATCCTCTCGGCCAATTGGCGGGGAGTCACATGACTAGCCACAGCCAATTGGCAGAGAGGCACATGATTTGCCTGGGCCAATGGGCAGTGGGACTGCTGTACCAATGGCAGCCTGGTTCTAAGGTAATGTGATCTCCCTAGCCATACTAGCACAGAGGTGAAGGATTTTTTAATGGTTCACAAGTGTCCAACACAGTCCCACTCTACCCATGGTACTGCCCCACTCTCACCCAGCACCCCCTCACCCTCCCCCAATGCACACTCCCCCTCCTACCCCACATCTACCCACCCCCAGCCCTCCCTCAGGGCCCTCAGTGATCCTCAACGTGCTCTACCACTGTGTCTCGGTGTGTCCCCAGGATGCACATCAGAGCTGGAGGTAGTCATTTGCTTACCATGTCCGTGGCCATCAATGTCCATGGCAGGCATTCTCTGAGGGCTCAGAGGCAGGAGAGCCCCAGCGCACTTGTCGGCGGCTCATGCACAGCCGTGCCGCTCTGTTTGGATGCTGACTGCGAGACGTGGCATCGTTCGAGGGATGGAACTCGGGGGAGATGATGGTCACTATCCCCAATCTATGGGACAGGTCTGGGTTGACACTGAGCACCCCCACCTCCCGGATGGTGCCAATAGAACCCTGGGGTTCACGTCGAGATGGAGGGGCAGCTGGTTTGAGCCCTGGCTGCCCCTGTTTCATCTGGCTCTGCCAGCCCTGGCGGTTCCCCAATGTCTGAAATATGGTGTCAACCCCCTACGCGATGCTCCTCAGTGATTGGGACATGCTCTGCAGTGTCTCGGCAATTGGGATAAGCTCAGGAGCGCGGCTATTCCCATCTGAGACTGGTACATGTCCTGCAGTGCCTCATCAAAGTCCGCCTAGTACTGGGTCACATCCCTTAACGAGTTGGACAGTCGACTGAGGCCCTCAGTCATGGTCATCACTGATAGCGTGAAGTCTTGGACCCTCCACTAATGCTGCTGATGTCAGCACCAGGCTCTCCACTGCGGTCCACATCCTAGCAGTGTTGACCTCGGTGCCACACATTGTCGGCGACATCTCCTGCGTCCGTAGCCTCTGGGACTCCTCCAATTGGCTATGGATTCGCTGGAGTTTGGTGATATCTCACTTTGAATGTCACCCTGTTCCAGAAGCTCAGGATCTGACGGAGACTCAGCTGGGTCCTCGGTTCCAGCAGTCCTCTGACTGCTGTCACGCCTGGGCTTTCCGGCGCCCTCCACCTGATGTGCATCAGCAGGTGTTTGGTGCTCACCAGGTGTGACCCAGAAATCTGACCATTACTATTGGCCATCGGTTTGCGTGTCTCTGTGCTGGTGGAGGGTGGGATGACAGCTGTAACGCATCTATGGTGGCATCCTCGGAGCTCTCCTCCCAGGTGGTCTCATGGGAAGGGGGGGGGGTGGTAGATAACATTGTATAGGTCAGCGCCATCAGCTGGAGGTCCTGCGGGGGAATGGACATGTGGTCAGTGGGAGGGATGGACCATGCAATACAAACTCATGTGTGACAGTCCACCCTGGTGGGTCCCGGTGAATACTCAGCTCTGCGGCATTCGGTTATCTCCGCGTTGGTGACCGCTCTATCCTCTGCCACCACCATAAACTCCAGGACCCGTTCCCAAAGGTGGTGAGGATTCTGATATCTGGCATGGCACGGTGCGGGATAGGGGCAGAGCCAGGTGCAGGCTCAGTGGGGTGGGCGGTGCCAACTCACCTGTGCGGCCTCTGTAGGTCGCTGACCTTCTTGTGGTACTGGGTGCCCATGCCCCTGGCCACGCTGCTCAAACTGGTGGCCGCTGCCACTGCATCCCAGATGATCCTGGCTTTTCTGTGACTCATCCTCTGGGACTCTCGGGAGAACAGCACATCCCTTCTTTACTTTCCCCAGTCTTTAAGCAGATAAAAATCTCCTTGATTATTGTATTCCCTTTGTAACAAGCTTTTATTGTTTCCTGATTAATACACTGTCTAACCATACAACTCCTGAGAGAATGAAGTCAAGAACAAAACTAAAAGGTAAAGCCACCAAAGATATGCGTGTGTGTTATTTTAAGTGCATTTTAAAATGACGTGAGAAGAAAATATATAATTGGAAGAACACGGAGAAGCACAGCACAAAACTGAGAAGGTAAATGAGGAGGTCAAAACAACCTGAAAGCCAAGGAGGAATTTCTATGAAGCTAATTTTCTTCCGAATAAGAACAAAAGAAAAGTACAGCACAGGAACAGGCCCTTTCAGCCCTCCAAGCCCGTGCCGACCATGCTGCCCTATTAAACTCCTACATTTCCTGGGTCCGTATCCCTCTATTCCCATCCTATTCATGTATTTATCAAGATGCCCCTTAAATGTCACTATCATCGATGGGCAGCACGGTAGCATCGTGGATAGCACAATCGCTTCACAGCTCCAGGGTCTCAGGTTTGATTCCGGCTTGGGCCGCTGTCTGTGCGGAGTCTGCACATCCTCCCCGTGTGTGCGTGGGTTTCCTCCGGGTACTCCGGTTTCCTCCCACAGTCCAAAGATGTGCAGGTTAGGTGGATTGGCCATGATAAATTGCCCTCAGTGTCCAAAATTGCCCTTAGTGTTGGGTGGGGTACTGGGTTATGGGGACAGGGTGGAGGTGTTAACCTTGGGTTGGGTGCTCTTTCCAAGAGCCGGTGCAGACTCGATGGGTCGAATGGCCTCCTTCTGCACTGTAAATTCTATGTATCCCTGCTTCCACCACCTCCTCCAGCAGCTAGTTCCAGGCACCCACTACCCTCTGTGTAAAAAACTTACCTCCTACATCTACTCTAAACCTTGCCCCTCGCACATTAAACCTATGTCCCCTAGTTTTCTCAACTAAATATTACAGGAAATGATTTAAAATACAATGAATGGGATAAGATACCTGAAGAAAGATGTCCTGGAAAACAAGAGTCAGATCTATACCCATAATGGGAAAAATTAAGTGGTACAATGTGAAGGATACAGATCTGCAAGTCCTTCTGTGAACACATTGTTACAGTTCATGCTGGAAAGAACGAATGAGGAAACTGGCTTGAGAATTCAGTTTTAGTGTTAGGAAGAGAACATTTTGAGGAATATGTGGTTTGAGAATGATCTATGAGCAGGCAACAAAAATGAGAAATACAATGCTGCCACCCCGGCGGTGGGAATGATTTGACACAAAAGATTCAAACAAGTGGAGTCAATGGATAAGAAATAATACTGACCAGAATTATGTTTTAAATCGGGAACAGTGAATAGGAAGTGCTATGTCACACAATTGTTTGTACCCGAGTTTGTTCTGGAGCTGATTCAACAATTCTGGATAAAAATCCAAGAATCCCTCTGTGTGAAGTACAATATACATTGGTACACTGATGGTCACAACTGATGGCCAACTCCTGATTCTCCTTCCAGTGTGCAGCTACACAGCAACCAAAAGGGAAAAGGACGCTTGTTATTCAATATTAAAGGGATGAGCCCCGAAATGCAAAAAGCCAAATATGGGGATTTTTTTAAAAGCCTCAGAAATTTGGGGAAGTTTCCAACATTTAAGAAGGCATTGTGGGAAGAGCAAACAATGGCCAGGCTGAGATGGAAAACCCATGTCTGCAGATAAAAGGGCTCCAAGCCCTTGTTTAGTGGCTGCTGAAGTAGACCTGATGACACATGAGGCGAATGTTTCATTGTTTGACACGCCTGGGTACCATCATAGAATTCATAGAATTTACAGTGCAGAAGGAGGCCATTCGGCCCATCGAGTCTGCACCGGCTCTTGGGAAGAGCACCCCACCCAAGGTCAACACCTCCACCTTATCCCAATAACCCAGTAACCCCACCCAACACTAAGGGCAATTTTGGACACTAAGGGCAATTTACCATGGCCAATCCACCTAACCTGCACATCTTTGGACTGTGGGAGGAAACCGGAGCACCCGGAGGAAACCCACACACACACGGGGAGGATGTGCAGACTCGACACAGACAGTGACCCAAGCCGGAATCCAACCTGGGACCCTGGAGCTGTGAAGCAATTGTGCTATCCACAAGGCTACCGTGCTGCAACTGCAATTTACCACTGCTGGCAAGAGGTGGTGACCATGGTAAAGATGCTGTCCACTGTTCTTGGGGGAACAAGCAAGATCCTATGGAGTACTTAGATAAAAAACATCTGATGACAAGGTAGGCCTAATTGACAATACCATCTAACATGTGGAATATTCCAGCATCCATGCCACAGTCATGACTTTCAGTCTGCTGGGCCACATAAGGCGCCCCACACTTATTTACAGCTCTTCCATTATATCCTGTGTATAACAATACTCGAGCATGACTCACAGTCCAATAGCTCCTACATCAAATCATGAACAAAAGAGCACACACACATCGCCTTACTGAATCGTTAGAATATCCAAAAGCACTTTGTGTTTACTTTTGAAATGTAGTCACTATTTTTACATGGGTGAACGTCACAACCAATTTGTCCACCTCCAGGCAACCCGTGAAAATGGCCGCAAAGTGCCCGTCCCGGACAACCATGGCACTGATTGGCACGGCCGCACCACGGCCGTGCCAAGGGTGGCATGGGCCTGCGATCGGTGGGCACCGATCGCGGGCAGCGGGTCCGATACCCGCCCACTATTTGTTCTTCCGCCGCCCCGCAGGATCAGTCCACGGGGCGGCTGAGAGGCATGAAGGCCCGTGCATGCGCAGGTTTGACGCATCTGCGTGATGATGTC
Source organism: Scyliorhinus canicula (assembly GCF_902713615.1). Lineage (NCBI taxonomy): Eukaryota > Metazoa > Chordata > Chondrichthyes > Carcharhiniformes > Scyliorhinidae > Scyliorhinus > Scyliorhinus canicula. Next base: position 153,326,440 of record NC_052146.1, read on the forward strand.
ATCCACGCATGCGCGGGTTGGATCCGTCCAACCCGCGCATGCGCGGCTGACGTCATCGTGCGCGTCAGCCGGCGTGACGCTTGGCGCGCGGACTTAGCGACGGTCGCTCAGCCCGCGATGCCGTGCTTCATGGGCCCCCTCTGCTAGCCCCGCCCGGGGGGGAGAATCGGGTCCTGGGAGGGGGCGCGGAGGCTGCCGTGAAACACGGCCAGTTTCACGGCAGCCTTTACGACTCGCCGCATTTGCGGAGAATCGCGCCCTGAATTGTTACTTAGCAGCCAGTGGTAAAAGTTAGGTTGGGGGGGATTTTTGAGTTTAGTTTTAACTGGATGCAAGGCTAGATAGGGGGAGAGAAGGTAGCTCTCACAGCCCTGCCAGAAGCAGAAGCAGAACAATGGAGCAATGGGCAGGAAAGCAATTCCCAGAAACTAAAGAAAAGCTAATTGTAGAAATCAGGGAATGAAAAGAGGGGCTCCAGGAATATTGAAGTCAAAGGAACAAAAGGGAAGTGGAATTTGAACAAGGTACTGTTCACTGAAGTTAAAGACAGAGCAGAAAAGTGGAGAACTGGTGAAGTTGGCTCGAGGGAAGCCAGATATCTGAAGCCATCCTAAGTTTGGTGACTTTATTAGAGCCTGTGAAGCAATAATGTTCTATTGGTGGCTGGATACCTGAAGGATTGTGTGGAAGCTTGAGTGCACATGACAATTCAAAGGGAGAGGAACACCGAAAGGAGAGTTAAACATCCTGGAAATGGATCCTTGCTGAAAACATTGAGAGAAACTGTTGTTTGGAAGAAGATTGTAAGGCATGTCTTTTTGTGAGCCGAGTTTGGAAACACTCGTGTGAAAGCCGGAGTCCAATGAAACCAGTTGACTCACAATTTAATAAACTTCTGGGGGAAATTTAAGTTCAACTGGGTGGCATCTGCCATTTGGTTTCAGAGTTGGATGTATCTGACCACAGTTAGCCTGGTGGTTCACAAGGACTGTGTGTTTACTGAAAACATTATAGCATAAGATATATTTTGTAATCTGTGTTAACTTTAATATCTGCGTACATTTGTGAAGATATGTGGGAATGGATTATAATCAATCTTTTCATGTTTAAGAATTTTGTTTCAGTTGTTAAAAGCTGATAGGCAGTCCTTCCAGCTCTTCCTACAGTTTGTTTACTTCCCCTCCCTAAGTCCATGCCTATGTTTAATCAATCAAGCACAGTGAGCTTCAATTGTAAGCAGACTCACTCTAATCAAAAACAAGTCAGGAAGGAGAGGTATTTTTAAATAATCTATGTTTGTATTATTGGAGATTAGAAATAAGGTTCTGATTTAAGTGAGTTTAATTTAGTGCTTCACTGTAAGAAAGGGTAAAACACTAATCAGATTAATGTTGAACAGAAGTGTTTGCACCTATGGGGATTTCGGTTTTCTCCGCGATTTCTGAAAAAATAAAAGTTACGTTTTTTTTGGAGCCAGGGTTCCATTCTGGGATCTTCCTGCCCAGTAGCATCATGGAATCCCTACAGTGCAGAAGGATGCCATTCAGCCAATCGAATCACTGGTTAGCACTGCATCCAAGCACACTATTTTTTCCTCGCCCTATTTCTATAGCTGCTTATTCTAACCAAACCATCAGTGACCATGAAGGGACAATTTAGCATGGCCAATCCACCTAACCTGCACATCTTTGGACTGTAGGAGGAAACCTCAGCACCCAGAGGAACCCTACATAGAGACGGGGAATATATGCAAACTCCACACAGACTGTCACCCAAGGCCGGAATTGAACCCTAATCCCAGAAATGAAAATGAAATGAAAATCGCTTATTGTCACGAGTAGGCTTCAATTAAGTTACTGTGAAAAGCCCCTAGTCACCACATTCCGGCGCCTATTCGGGGAGGCTGGTACGGGAATTAAAAGCCAGTGATTTAGCCCAGTGTGCTAAACCAGCTGGCGATATGCAGCAGCAGTGCTAACCACCGTGCCACTGTCAGTAGCGTCAACTGGGATCATAACACACAGAAATATTGAACATTGCACTTTATATTATTGTCCAGTGTTAAAATTAGCCCCATTCTGTGGTCAGAGCAATGGAGGCTTTACTCTGCATCCAACTCATACTGATTGAAACCTGGGAATGCTTTACACTGACATTAGATAAACAAAGCAGGAACACATTGCATTTCCCTGCACACAAGTTCCTCATCTTCATGGCCAGAGAAGTTTTTACACGAGAAAATTTACAAGGTTATGCGGACGACTAGGGGAGTGAAACTAATTCCTTTCAAACTCTCAGCAGAGGCACAACGGGCCAAATGGCCTCCTCCCGTACAACAGGATTTGATAAACCCTATTTATACTGTCATTATGGTTTTAGTGCTGACATTTGGTGCGCAAAGCCTCCCATTTCCCTGTGCTGACATTCTTCAGCTCAGAAAAATAGCTCAAAGTGCTTGAATTTGAATAATATGATAAGTGTTCGATTTGGTTTATTTTCCCTTTTTGTGAGAACACCTTTGAATTCTTGCAGCGATCAAAACCAGAATGACCTATAACCAGCTGAATTCATCAGCATGGAACTTAAAATCAGCCGGGGTGACAGCAGAAGCTGCATTAATGAACAATTTGCGTGTGACACTCCCAAACCTTTGAACCAGTAATGAATTGCGATTCCTGCAACTCCACATAATCTTGAAGCAATCAGTGCAGGAAATAAGAGAGGGCAGTAAGTCCTTACAACCGGAGCCCTTCTTTTCATAATTCAATGGAATTCAGAGGTTTTCGACAATGCAGTGTTGATTAGATTTTATTCAATTTTATTTGAAATACTAGCCCACACACTTCTACTCTAATCTGGCTCAACCTACACATCTTAAAATGTATCTTGTGCACCACTTCACAATAGAAGTTAATTACCATTTTGCTCCCTTGCTAAATGGCTTTATTTCTGCCCATGTGGTTTCCATGGTAATGGACCTCTATTTATTAAATCAACTCCAACAGAATTACTTTGATAATGCTTCTTCAATATGGCAATTACTCTTGAATATCATTTCTGAGTCGCTTGCACTGAAACTGCATTTCGCACACATTTTTCCAACTCTTTAAATTAAGAGAGAATACAGAAGTTCAACAAAGGACATAAGATTTTCTGATTCTTTGCAAACAAGTTACATTTCGAATAATCAAAGCCTGATGTATAAATCACATTATAAAGCCAAAGGGATACCTCATTTTTTTATATTAAATTAAGTTAAATCAACCAGTATACATACTTAAATCAATTGCCAAATTTCAAGTCATGAAAAGTTGTCTATTCTTTTGAAAAAGAACATTTTATTGTATTTGATTGAGAATACAAGACTCTTGTCTATGATAAGTTATTTTAACAAAAATAAAAAGTGGGTATTACCAGAACCAATGTCAAATCAAGTGCATGCTCCCAGAGAAATGTAACATTCCAAATAAACCTCCTTGACAGGATAAAGGAAGCGCCGATTGAACAATTTGCCACTGCGTTGGAAGCATTATAAATCAAAACAATGCTGAAACATCTAGAAAATATACATGGTCACCTGATTTGCAAATGTAATAACCCTGATGAAACCCATGGGGACGACCAGTATGATCTTCCTATGCGGCTCGTGGAGTACCAGCTCCTTCACTAATAGAATGACCTCCAAAATGCCGGCCTGGATTGGGACCAGCATGATCGGTCGTCCCGGTTGGGACCTATGTGCTGTATGTCGTGTTGCGGCCTTCACTTTTGGCTGAAAGTAAACTGTGTTTTGATTCACCTCTCAGGTCTTCTGAGCTTTTGTATGTTAACGGATTTTTAAAATTCCCCCCAAAGGTTCTGCAGATAAATGATTTGCAAGATTTGTTTCTGGGTTACATTGGCTGGGAAGGTCTGGAGTGTGATTTATGTTCTCTGCTGAGTTAGCAGATCTCTGGTAAGGCCATTGTAAATAACAATTGGCCTTTATGTTCCCAGGGAAGGGGCGAACGCACACAATCAATATTTCACAACACCTGGAGGGAAGGGCACATGTTTGAGTCTTGTTTCGGGGTATGTTTGGTGGCTTTTAAAGCAGACCAAGGCAGGCCAGCAGTACGGTTCAATTCCTGCACCAGCCTCCCCGAACATGCCCCGGAATGTGGCGACTAGGGGCCTTTCACAGTAACTTCATTTGAAGCCTACTTGTGACAATAAACGATTTTCATTTTATATTTCATTTCATCTATTGGGCTGATTTGTGGATAACATCTTGGATGATTGTAGGAAAAAAAAAACTATAAGTGTGAAAGAAGGGATAGAAATTGGCTTCAAAAAAGCTGGAGTATAAGATCATGGGCGGGATTCTCCTGGCCGGGGACAATGTCCCCATGCCGGCGGGAAAACTGCCATAAACCACTCCGGCATCAACAGTCCCCGAAGGTGCTCCGGCGCCAAAGGGACTGCGCGAATTAGCGCATTCGCGCAGGGCCGGCGTAATTTCGCGCATTCGCAGCATATTCTGGCGCACGCGCAGGCGGTTGTCTTCTCTGCGCCAGCCATGGCAGAGCCCTACATGGGCCGGCGGGAAGGAAAGAGTGCCCCCACGGCACAGGCCCGCCCGCAGATCGGTGGGCCCCGGTCGCGGGCCAGGCCACCCGAGGTCGGATGCCCCCCCCCCCCCAACCCGGAGGTCCGCCCCAGCCGACTTACCTGCCAGATCCCACCATGTGTGTTAGACATGGGACCATGTCTAACACACGCCGGTGGGACTGGCCAGAAACGGACGGCCGCTCGGCCCATCGGGGCCCAGAGAATTGCTGGGGGGGCTGCTGCCAATGGCCCCCGACAGACGTGGCGTGAACCCCGCCCCCACCCGAAAACCGGCACCGGAGAATATGGCAGCCACCGTCGGGGCGTGATTCGCGCCGCCCTCCGGAGATTCTCCGATCCGGCGGGGGGGTCAGAGAATCCCGCTGCATTAATCCATCCTTCATAGTGGACACAAAAGGAAGGTTGGTCACTATGGAGATTGGCATAACTGAGCCACATTGAAGACAAGGGGGTGCCATTCAGTTTCTGAGCTTGTCTAAAGAACAGCAGCAAAAACTTGCATTTATTTGGCATCTTTAACATAGCAAAGTGACCCAAGGAGAGGTAGAGGCAGGCAGGTTTATGGAGGGGTTTCCAGAGGTTAAGTTCAAGACAACTGTAGGGAAGTAGACTGTCGTGGACAGTTAAGTAAGAAGTCTTACAACACCAGGTTAAAGTCCAACAGGTTTGTTTCAAACACGAGCTTTCGGAGCACTGCTCCTTCCTCAGGTGAATGGAGAGGTATGTTCCAGAAACATTTATATAGACAAAGTCAGAGATGCGCTGGTATGACGTCAGCAGCCACTGACACTCCGGCACATGCGCGGACTTACGCCGGCCAGCGAAGCCCTTTCGGCCCCGGCTGGCGTAACGCCAAACGTCGTTCACGCCAGCCGGTGGAGTGGGAACCACTCCGGCGCGGGCCTAGCCTCTCAACGTGAGGACTTGGCCCCTAAGTCTCCGCACCTTGGGGGCGGCCCGACGCCGGAGTGGTTCACGCCATTCCACCACGCCGGGATCCCCGCCCCGCCGGGTAGGGGAGAATCCCGGCCAAGGCCACAAAGCGATGTGAAAGCAAGGGTGGGATTTTTTTTCTTTAAATCATGAATTGGACTTGGTGTGACTTAGGACACAGGCAGCAGAGTTAGGGGTGAGCTAAATCTGTGGAGGAAGAAGATGGAAGGCCAACCCGGAGCGCACCGGAATAGTCAATTAAATCTAGGACTAATAAAGGCATGGATGTACCACATGAGTTGAGATCAGGCAGAGTCACATGACAATTGGGAGGTGGAAGTGATGATATAGTTATTTGATCAGAAGCTCATCCCGGGGTTAAATACATCACAAGGTTTCTAACAGTCTAGTTCAGCATCAGGCAGTTGCCAGGGAGGGGAATAGAGCCAGTGACTCGGAATTAGACTCTATAATGGGGACCCTGGACATTGGCTGCCATCTTCCCAGCATTTAAAGGCCGATTGTGAGACAGCCACCACCCCAAAAATCCTCATGGAGAAAGCCATTGTTCTCTCCCCTCACTGCTTCTTCAATGCTGCCTCGATTCCTCAGGGAAAATTTGCGATGAAATTACTTCCGTGCATTAAGATAGCTACAAGGCCTCAACAGACTTTAATGCCGACGCATATGTCAAACTTCCTTGTAAGGGGTTAGTATAACATTGGCCGTTTAACTGTTGAACAAGAGTATGCATTTGGCTCAGAAGATTTTCTTGTTTTGTTTGTTAAAGTAATTCTAAATGATTTATGAACTGGAGAAATTTAACTCTAGGCCTCTATTAGTCTGGTGTCTCATAAATAATCCATTCCATTTAAAGCCACAGCTTATGCTGGATTTTCTTGTTCATATACGGATCACATTAAATTCAACATAAAATTTAGACGGCGTAGGGATAAAAAAGCATTTCTCCGAATAAATGAGGCGCAAGGTCCACAGGACACGGCAGGAATCAGTGCCTTCAGGAAAACAGTGAAAGGAGGACTGAAAGACTTATATAGCTTTGATTACAACCTCATGATGTCCCTCGTAGGCAACTAATTTTTTTTTGAAGCGTAGTCACTTTTGGAATGTGGGGAATGTGCCGCCAATTTGCACACAGCAAGTTCCCACAAACAGCAAGATAATGATGACCAGATAATCCATTCTAGTGATGTTGGTTGAATGATAAACACGGAGGGACAAGGGTGCTACCGGGGCTGAGGAGTTGCAGTTGTGTTCAATACACAAGAGGTGTCTTGTTGATAAGTCATGTACTGTGCTATTCAATTCTGAGCAACTTCTGAGGTGTTAAGTAACCCTGCGAGATGTTGTATGACTACACCACCATCTGTCCTTCAAATATCTTTGAAAATTTAATTAACATGTCCATTGGCGGACCATTTAAAATATGGGGTAAAATTCTCATCCTGGGGAAACACGCCAAATCTTCCGATCCTGATTTTATTAATAATACAACTGAGTGTTTGATGCTGTATGAAGTGGTGGGGCAGGCCTGTTGGCGCGTAGGCCATTATGCTATCCGGGTGCGATATTGAAAAGGCACCCAACATCACTCACCCACTACTGAAGAAGGTGGACCTCCTGAAAATGAAGATGGATCTCCGGGAGCACTCTGAGGCTGAGGAGAGAGCCTCTCCAGGGCACAGAATCTGGAATGTCCATCTGTAGATGCTCCGCCACCCCACTGCTGTGATGTTATGAGGTCCAGCGTTACCGGCGGCCTCCATCCTGAACTCCGGAGGCAGGCTATGGCATTGTTTAGATGAGTCCTGACATCTGCACAATACATAGTTCCAGACATGTTTTGCACTGGCGTGTTTTCCCGTTGGCACCACAGATTAGTTGGATGCACTTAGGAGCATGCAGGTGGTGAAAAGCGTCATGGATAGGAGTTATAGAGACATGATCATACCCATGGTACAGGCAGACAGATAGGTGACCACTAGAAAGAGCAGGCAGTCAGCGCAGAAATCCCCTGTGGCTGTCCCCCTCTTTAACAGGTATACCGTTCTGGATACTGTTGGGAGGGGATAGCCTATCAGGGGAAAACAATAGCAGCGTGAATGGTGGCATCACAACTGGCTCTGTTGCTCAGCAGGGGAGGGCAAAGTGCAGGAGAGCGATAGTTATAGGGGACTCCATAGTAAGGGGCACAGATAGGCGCTTCTGTGGACGTGAAAGAGACTCTACGATGGTGTGTTACCTCCCTGGTGCCAGGGTCAAGGATGTCTCTGAACAAACATAGGACATCCTGAAGGGGGAGGGTGAACAGCCAGAGGTCGTAGTACATATAGGCAGGAAGAGTGATGAGGTCCTGCAGAAGGAGTTCAGGGAGCTAGGCAGTAAGATAAAAAGCAGGACCTCTAGGGTTGTAATCTCAAAATTACTCCCTGTGCCACGTGCCAATGAGGCTAGAAATAGGAGGATAGTGCAGCTAAACATTTGGCTAAACTGGTGGTGTAGGAGGGAGGGTTTCAGATTTCTGGACCATTGGGATCGCTTCAGGGGAGGTGGGACCTGTACAAGAAGGATGGGTTGCATCTAAACCGGAGGGGCACCAATGTCCTGGTTGGGAGGTTTGCTGGAGTCACTCGGGAGGATTTAAACTAGTGTGGCGGGGGGGGGGACCAGAATGTTAGCTTAGAAGGTGTCATAGCTGAAGGGGAAATAGAGAACCAAAATAAGAGAACAATATCACCCTCAGGCAGAGCAAAAAAGGTGAGAAAAGTGTGAGAAGGGAGGTGGTCAATGCAGGATTGGGAGTGTTGTTCTTAAATGGGCGCAGTGTGTGGAACAAGGTAAATGAGCTTGTTGAGCACATTGAAATTGGCCGGTATGATATTGTGGGCATCACAGAGACATGGCTGCAAGGGGATCAGGTCTGGGATCTAAATATTCAAAGGGATGTGTCCTAGCGAAAGGACAGGCAGATGGGCAAAGGGGGCGGGGTTGCATTGTTAGTAAGAATCATAGAATTTACAGTGCAGAAGGAAGCCATTCGACCCATCGAGTCTGCACCAGCCCTTGGAAAGAGCACCCTACCCAAGCCCACAACATCTCTCTATCCCCATAAGCCCGTAACCCAACCCAACCTTTTTGGACACTGAGGGCAATTTAGCATGGCCAATCCACCTCACCTGCACATCTTTTGGACTGTGGGAGGAAACCGGAGCACCCGAAGGAAGACCACGCAAACACAGAAAGAACGTGCAGACTTTGCACAGACAGTGACCCAAGCTGGGAATCGAACATGGGACACAGGAGCTGTTAAGTAACGTGCTAAACACTATGCTTCCGTGCTGCATAAGGAATGAGATTAAATCGATAGCAAGGAGCGATATAGGATCAGAAGGCATAGAATCTCTGTGGGTAGAGTTGAGGAATCACAAAGGTAAAAAGACACTGATGGAAGTTATGTACAGGTCCCCAAGCAGTAGTCAGGATGTGGGGCAGAAAATAAATCAGGACATAGAAAAGGCATGTAAAAAAGGCAATATTACAATAATCATGAGGGACTTCAATATGCAGGTGGACTGGGAAAATCAGGTTGGTGGTGGATCCCAAGGAAAGGAATTTTTGGAATGTAGAAGAGATTTTTTTTTGGAGTAGCTTGTGACAGAGCCTACTAGGGAACAGGCAATTCTGGATTTGGTGATGCGTAATGAGGCAGACTTGATAAGGGAACTTAAGGTGAAGGAACCCTTAGGGAGCAGTGACCAGAATATGATAGAATTTACCCTGCAGTCTGAGAAGGAGAAGATGCAATCAGATGTAATGATATTACAATTAAATAAGGGTAACTACAAAGACATGATGGAGGAGCTGGCCAGAGTTGATTGGAAAAGGAGCCTAGCAGGGAAGACAGTGGAACGGCAATAGCAGGAGTTTTGGAGGGTTATTCGGGAGGCACAGCAGAAATTCATCGCAAGGTGGAGGAAACATGCTAAGGGGAAGACATGGCATCCATGCTTGACGAGAGAAATCAAGGACAGCATAAAAGCAAAAGAAAAACCATACAAAGTGATGAAGGTTAGTGAGAAGCCAGAGGATTGGGAAGCCTTTAAAAACGAGCAGAGGACAACTAAAAAAGCAATAAGGGGGGAGAAGATGAAATATGAGTGCAAGCTAGCTAATAATATAAAAGAAGATAGAGAGTTTTTTCCAATATATAAAAGGTAAGAGACAGGCAGAAATAGACATTGGACCACAGGAAAACTTGGCTGGAGAAGTAATAATAGGAAACACAAAAATGGCAGAGGAACTGAATAGTTACTTTGCATCAATCTTCACGGTGGAAGACACCAGTGGGATACCAGAGTTCCAGGAGAATCAGGGGGCAGAGGTGAGTCCACTGACCATCACTAAGGAGAAGGTTCTGGGGAAGCTGAAAGGTCTGAAGGTGGATAAATCACCTGGACTGGATGGACTACTCCCCAGGATTCAAATAGAGATAGGAAATTGTGGAGGCATTGCTGATGATCTTTCAGGAATCACTGGAAGCAGGAAGGATCCCAGAGGACTGGAAAGTGGCTAATGTAACACCGCTGTTTAAGAAGGGAGGGAGGTAGAAGACGGGAAATTATAGGCCGGTTAGCCTGACTTCGGTTATTAAGATTTTAGGGTCCATTATTAAAGATGAAATTGCGGAGTACTTGGAAGTGCATGATAAAATAGGATTGAATCAGCACGGCATTATCAAGGGGATGTCATGTCTAACACATCTGTTAGAGTTCTTTGAGGAAGTAGCAAGGAAGTTAGACAAAGGAGAACCAGTGGATGTGATTTATTTAGATTTCCAGAAGGCCTTTGACAGGTGTCCATTGGAGACTGTTAAATAAGTTAAGAGCCCATGGTGTTAAGAGTAAGATCCTGACATGGATAGAGGATTGGCTGACTGGCAGAAGGCAGAGAGGGGGAATAAAAGGGTATTTTTCAGAATGGCAGCCAATGACTAGTGGTGTGCCTCAGGGGTCTGTGCTGGGACCACAACTTTTCACAATATTCATTAATGATCAGGAAGAAGGAACTGAAGGCACTGTTGCTAAGTTTGCAGTTGCTTAAAAGATCTGTAGAGGGGACAGGTAGTATTGAGGAAGCAGGCGGGCTGCAGAAGGAATTTGGCAGGCCAGGAGAGTGGGCAAAGCAGATGGAATACAATGTGGAAAAGGGTGAGGTTATAGGGTTTGGTAGGAGAAATGGAGGCATAGACTATTTTCTAAATGGGGAAATGCTTAGGAAATCAGAAGTCCAAAAGGACTTGGGAGTCCTTGTTCAAGATTCTCTTAAGGTTAACATGCAGGTTCAGTCGGCAGTTCGGAAGGCAAATGCAACATTAGCATTCATGTCGTGAGGGCTAGAATACAAGACCAGGAATGTACTTCTGAGGCTATATAAGGCTCTGTTCAGACCCCGTTTGGAGTATTGTGAGAAGTTTTGGGCCCCGTATCTAAGGAAGGATGTGCTGGCCTTGGACAGGATCCAGAGGAGGTTCACAAGAATGATCCCTGGAATGAAGAGATTGTCGTATGAGGAATGGTTGAGTGCTCTGGGTCTGTACTGGTTGGAGTTTAGAAGGATGAGGGGGGATCATATTGAAACTTACAGGATTCTGCGAGGCCTGGAAAGAGTGGACGTGGAGAGGATGCTTCCACTTGTAGGAAAAACTAGAACCAGAGGACACAGCTTCAGACTGAAGGGACGATCCTTTAAAACAGATGAGGAGGAATTTCTTCAGCCAGAGGGCGGTGAATCTGTGGAACTCTTTCCCGCAGAAGGCTGTGGAGGTCAAATCACTGAGTGTCTTTACGGCAGAGATAGATAGGTTCTTGATTAATAAGGGGACCAGGGGTTATGGGGAGAAAGCAGGAGAATGGGGATGAGAAAAATATCAGCCATGATTGAATGGCGGAACACACTCGATGGGCCGAGTGGTCTAATTCTGCTCATATGACTTATGGTCTTATAATCAGGCACTGGTGAGGATTCTGGCCAGGCCTTTATCTGCATTTCATTAGCTGGATGCAAATGACTTTCATGCTAACCTTCAGCGGGTTTTCCGATCTGCCATGGCGGGCACCAATGGAAGATTCTGTGGGAACTTAATGCTGGCATTTCGTCGATTCTTCCCCCTGTCTACCTTTGAACCCATGCCGGGGACATGGAAGAATTCTGTCCGTGATTCTTTATGAAGATTTTGTTGCGTTTCTTTCAGTTTTGCAAGGGAAAAATTAGCTGCATCGTGGACAGTCCTCCAGGTAGTCACAAACAGCCTTTGCATCTTGCTTTCCGGGAACATATGCTTCTGAGGGAATGTCCAACAAGCTCTTAAAATATTTTCAATGCCTAATAGGAGAGTATTTCTCTTTTGAAGTGTGGTAGTCACCACTGATGTATATATTGTATATAGAAGATGTTGTTATAGGTGCTTTACGGTAAGACCCCTGTACTACAGGTACGGGGGTAGATCCCTGCCTGCTGGCTCCGCCCAGTAGGCGGAATATAAATATGTGTGCTCCCCGTACAGCAGCCATTTTGTCAGCTGCTGTCGGAAGCCACACATCTCAGTGTAATAAAGCCTTGACTACATCCTACTCTCATCTTTGCGTAATTGATCTTGCAGGAGCTCAAACTCTAACTCAAACTCAGGGGCTGGTTTAGCTCACAAGGCTAAATTGCTGGCTTATAAAGCAGACCAAGCAGGCCAGCAGCACGGTTCGATTCCCGTACTAGCCTCCCCAGACAGGCGCCGGAATGTGGCGACTAGGGGCTTTTCACAGTAACTTCATTGAAGCCTACTCGTGACAATAAACGATTTTCATTTCATTTCATCTCCAAAAATATCTATCCTACTTCCCTGGTTCAAATCTGTGGTTTCCCCAAATCGGCATCTCCCTTGACCCTGCCCCCAACCTGAAGTGCTGGCAAACCTGCCTCCAAATTCCCAACAAAGGTATCACTACCGGACTCCCCGGGAGTGGTGCTGTTGCTAGCGCCTTCATTCACAAACCCCTACACAAACTCTCCTCCATTCTGATCCACTGGGAATCCACCCCTCTGACCCAGCTCTACACCTTCTCCACATTCGCCGCCCAGTAATAATACATCAGGTTTGGAAAACCCAAACCCTCTAGCTGCCTTCCCCTCTGTAATAGTGCCTTTCAAACGCTGGACACTGGTAGAATAGTTGTTAGCACAGATGCTTCGCAGCACCAGGGTCCCAGGTTCGATTCCCGGCTGGGTCACTGTCTGTGCAGAGTCTGCACGTTCTCCCAGGGTCTGCGCGGGTTTCCTCCGGGTGCTCCGGTTTCTTCCCGCAGTCCAAAGATGTGTGGGTCGGTGGATTGGCCATGCTAAATTGCCCTTAGTGACCAAAAGTTTAGGAGGGGTTATTGGGTTACGGGGATAGGGTGGAAATGAGGGTTTATGTGGGTCAGTGCAGACTCGATGGGCCGAATGGCCTCCTTCTGCACTGTATGTTCTATGTCCTAAAACTGCTTCCTGTCAAGATACAAACTGACCTCCTTTTAATTAAAATAGCGCTGTTAAAAAAAAACTTCAGAAAAGTACAGGGAAATCATTCGTCTCCATTAACCGTGGATATAAAATGGACTGCTATGCAAATTAATACAAGAGATAATGTGCAGTTACCAGGCACAGTCAGTATTTCATTTGCAGAGGAGTGTAAATTTACAACCACGTTTTTAGCTTATTACTCAGGACTGCAAATAAAACAAACATGGATATTTCACGGTGCATGTACAGTTTTTAAAAAAAATTCCTGCATTAAAGTCTTACCATGACTCCCTAATGACCCGTGAAGTGCTTGAGTACTGAAGAGAATTGCGGTGCGACGACTGCCAAAGGGAAGCAGCAGCACCAGAATGCAAGAAATTAATTACCCAGAGAGGTAATAACAATGTGCATTAAATGACAAAGTAATTAAAACTTATAATGGAGGAAAATTATTAATAACAGATCGATTGAGTGACATATAAATCAAAATAATTTAAAACAATCAGTTTAAAGTAGGCGTTAGTGCTCTGCCCTCATCAGGCAGATTCTAATTTATACTCACTCGCCCAGCATTTGGTCTGTTCATTCGGCAGCGTTAAAAAAAAACCCTGAAAAGATCTGGAAGACAAATTTGTTCTGAGGGAAATATTTATTTTTTGGCAAACTACCTGCAGAAATCAGCTGTGTATCACTTTTAAATGAAAATAAAGCTCTCACACTAGTCTGGGCACATTTATCTGCATGGACCCTGTGTGGTGGTAACCACTGCTGTATATATTAGGGTATGTGTGGTAAAGCCCTGTACGACAGGTACGGGGGTAGTCCCTGCCTGCTGGCTCCACCCAGTAGGCGGAGTATAAATATGTGTGCTCCTCGTACAGCAGCCATTTTGCCAGCTGCTGTAGGAGGCCACACATCTTAGTGCAATAAAGCCTCAGTTGTATTCAACTCTCGTCTTTGTGCAATGATCATGCATCACCCTGTTTGCTGCCCTGAGAGCTCGAAGCTAATAAAAGGTCTTGGTAAGTATCAACAAGCTCTATAATGTTAAATGGCAGCAATGACCTTGGGGCAGTTCAGCAGTCAGCACACTGCTGCTTCGGAACAAGTGCTTGCACGTTTCCCATCTCCCGAACAGACTCCTGCACAAAGACTGTCTGAGAAGCAACAGACTGCAAGTACATAGCTAGACAACTGTGCCAGATTTGCCTTGCATTAAACATGCAGTTTGGGCCATTGTCAGTCAAATGCTCTGTATCACATTTGACGGGGAGCCCACCACAATGTCCACATGAAGAGCACATGTTTGCGTGCATCAGTCCATGTTAATGTGCACAACGTCAAAACTAGGATGCACACACGCAATAGAAAATGGATGGAATTCTCCGTTTTCTGAGACTAATGGTTGACGCCAACTCAGAATTTGTGGACTTTCACAAGAGAAAAGCTGCCATCACACCTGGAATGATTCCGCTACTGTTGAGGTGAAAAACGGTGCAGGAGTCTGACAAGCTTCAGCTGTACATACACATTACACTCCCTACACACACTTATCCCAGCCAAAAGGATGGCACTGGTTGTGCTGGAGCGCACGCATACAGCTGATGGGACAGCTAGGGCCAGAAGCATCCAAGGGGTTGCCCTGAGGGGCCCCTAATTGATCCCTGGTACTAAGTTCAGCTGCGGCAATGGTGTTCAATGCCCATCCAGCCCGACCCCACAGCTCACCTACTGGTCACCCCCGCTACTCCTTCTGGCCCTGAAAGAAGCCCCCTGGCCAGCGTACAACTGTCAGCACACTATAGCAATGTTGGGCACTTTCCGTAACCACTCTCTCCCTCAGCAGCCGCCGCACCAGTTTCACGATTTTTAAAAGGGCAAGTTAACAGCG
Organism: Scyliorhinus canicula; assembly: GCF_902713615.1. NCBI lineage: Eukaryota > Metazoa > Chordata > Chondrichthyes > Carcharhiniformes > Scyliorhinidae > Scyliorhinus > Scyliorhinus canicula. The sequence continues at coordinate 153,341,447 of NC_052146.1, forward strand.
CCCTCGGGAACCCGGCCCATCAGGATTGGAGAATCATGGAGGCCCCGGAGAATACCAGGTCGGGCCCGCTAATGATATCAAATGGTGTCTACTGTACTTGCAATTGTGAGTGCAATTGTATTGTGATACCTCAAGAGTGCCATGTGATGTATGGAAAAAGGTTGACTTAGATTGAACTTTCTGTAATGTCCAATTTGTACTGTTGTGGAATATAATTTTACAATTTTTCATTAATAAAGTATATTTATTCGGGGAAAAAACCCCTCTGAAGACAACATTTCAGTGGGGCAATTTAAGATTTAATCAATTCCTTTAACATTAGGGATGTTGAGATTAGCTTGCATGATTTATTAGCTTAAACAGGAAGATAGGTCCAGAACAAGTTTTAACGTTGGAATGTGCTTTAACTCCAGCCTAACAGGTTCATTCCCAGGAGGAACACGAACGTGTTGGGTTGAAGATAAAATGAAAGCACTAGTAAGGTACTGTAAATGAAACAGAAAAATGTCTGAGAAACAATAAATGCAACTGGCCTGGGGTGCTCCAGACATAGATTTACCATGTATCCCCCACAGTAAGGGCTAATCATCTCTAGCCATGTCAAATGTATATTGCTTGATAAGGGTTACCTGATAAATATTAAGATCTCAACACTACATTTCACAATTGAACACCAATAGCCACATAAAGCAGTGATCCAACCTGCCAATTCATGGCTATATTGTTGTGGTGACTAGTCTCTGACTAGTACTTGTTCACAGTAACTTGGGGCCTCCCGAGTTATGTTGCCAGTTCCACGTCATTGCACATGTTCTGCCATCTAAACGCTGGCTTTTAATGTCGGCGGGGAAGTGACAGTTCCCGGCCTGGATTTACTGTCCCCGTTTGTGGGGGGCGGGAACGGCGGTGGGGGTAGAGAATCGAGCGGGAGTCCCAAAACGACTTTTGGGCCATCTCCATTTGCAGAAGTTGTAATTTTATTATCCCGCCTCGCCCCCCCTCCGCAATATCTCCTTATAACAACAGCAGTCAGACAATGCATTCCAGTAAGATAAAGGCTGGAATCTGAAACAGAAACAGAAAATACTGGACGATATCACTAGGCCTAACAACATCTGTAGACAGAGAAGGCAGCTAACCTTTCGGGTCTGGGTGATTATTTGACCTTTTCTGCTTTTGAACACATTCTACTGTGTTGCCTATCTGAAAAAATGAGACAGTCTCACCCTTGAATTGTGATTTGCCTCCACCAGTACTTCTTAATAAAATTAATCATTTGTACATTCTTTTCTTCCTCACTGCCTGTTTCATTTTCACCTGTCGTGCATCACCTTCTTAGGAGGATTTTAGAAAAATGACGGGTCTCATGCACATACAAACATACAAAATGGACGGGCAGTGAAAAAAGCAGCCCCTCCTTTGAGCTTTTTGCATAGCTCCATCATCATGACAAAACACTTCTCCTTAATCTCTGCGTCCACGGTCGTGCAAATCTCCTCTGAGAGGTAGAAAAATCACCAGGGCCAATAAGGGGCACAATATTCTAATGACAGGTACCTCGCTGATCTCCTGTGCCAACAGTTCATGAGGTCACATGAACCAAGTGGAAATGTTAACGTCGTGCGCACATCTCTTTTATTCTTTCTCTACTACAGTGGTACAACCAGGAGGTGTACTCTCCGATAAGGAAAATGGGAATGCTATGAGTGAGGACATTAAACAATGCAAGGCCGGGATTTTTGCTGCACTTTCTGGCCATTAGCACTTGGATCTGCTTCCAATTGGCCCCATAATAATAATATAACAATAATAATCGCTTATTGTCACAAGTAGGCTTCAATGAAGTTACTGTGAAAAGCCTCTAGTCGCCACATTCCGCCGTCTGTTCGGGGAGGCCGGTACGGGAATTGAACCCGTGCTGCTGGCCTTATTCTGCATTACAAGCCAGCTATTTAGCCCACTGTGCTAAACTTGCCCCTATTGTGACCTGACAATACAAACTACACTGGGGCAAGTGAGCTTGGGTTACTGGGAATCCCAGTTGTGACCTTCTTGTTGGCTATTAAGTGCTCCACAGCTTGTGCTACTAGGCATGGTTAACTGCAGACTTACAATAGAAAGGAATATAAAGCGATAAATATTGAGGCATGCGAGGTGACCAGAGCTTCACATGTCTCATTAAATTGATTGTGGGCTGCTGTCCTCCCTAACCCTGACACAGCCACGAGCTCCACGCAAATGTGCTTGGCTACCATGTATCAACATCCATCACCATTCATAATGCATCAGCCGAGCACTCACCTCCCCGTGTTTGCCTTTTGTTCTCACTCTGTCTTTGTGTCACCTCGATTCAATCTCATCCATCATCCTTACCCTCCACTGCCAGAGCTGCCCCTCTAGTCCCGCTTCATAGCGTGCCGATTCTTAGCCAGCGCTGCAGACTCTACCACCCCCATCGCCACATCACTCACTGCCCCTCTCTACCGACACCCCCCCCCCCCCCCCCCCCCCCGCCCACTTTCCTCTCTCATGCACACAGCTTCTACCAGAGGCATACTTGAATAGTAACTGTAATCAAGTATTCATGAACTGTATAATTTATGAGCTGATAACCATTATCTTTGCCTGGAGGTTTCCTGCTGTTCCCATACATATGGAGCATAATGAGCCTGAGCCATATTAACAAGCTACTCAAAATTTCAACTGCCTGCATAACCTGTAAAGTCTTAAGATGCAGACTTCCACCCAGAGCACCATTTCATAAACCACTAAACACCAACACATTAAACCAGGCTTATTACTGTTTCCAGCAGCCACTGCTCCAATATTTCTCAACTCAGACGCTAAAGCATCCAGGCTTCATTCCACTTTGCACCGTCTTTTGCAACTTGTTTTTTCTTCTTCTACAGGATCCTTTCATCTCTTGCTGTTTTGGGGTCGCCCATTGACCTACAGTTGTGTGCCCTGTCACCAAAACATTTTTTTAAACTCCAAAATACACCAAGATACAAAAAGGTATAAAGCACTTGCAACACTCATCTTTTTTACTTTCAGCTACATATACCTTTTGAAACATAGGCAGTATCCAGTCCCACCGCTTTTAAAGAAACTTCAGCAAACTGTATAGGCCAGTCAGTCCATTGAGCCTACTCCACTATTCAATATGATCATGGCTGACCATCCACTTCAATGCCTTGTTACTACACTATTTCCATCTCCCTTTACGTCATTGGGGATTTAGAAATCTGTCAATCTTTAAACATACTCAATGACTGAGCTTCCACAGCATTCTGAGGTGGAGAATTCCAAAAATTCACAACCCTTTGTGTAAAGAAATTTCTCCTCATCTCGGTCCTAAGTGGTTTCCCCTTTACTTTGAAACTATGTCCCCCTGGTTCTAGACTTCCCAACCAGGAAGAAACATCTACCTGCATCTAACCTGTCTACGCCTTTAAGTATTTTGTAGGTTTCAATGAGATCACCTCTCATTCTTCGAAACTCTGGAGAATACAGGGCCAGTTTCCCCAATCTCTCTTCATAGGACAGTCCCATTATTTAATCAAGGAGGGCACAATGAGGACTGAACCACAACCGTGTAACTCAATTAATTTATGAACAACCCAACATGTTTAAGATTATGAATAGGTCAATGCGATTAAGGTTGTTGTTAGCTGTTTATTATAAATTACATATAAAAGAGGTTCACATAATCTTTTCTGGAACAAATGAGATTCTACAAAATAGAAAATACATTTCTATTGCACCTTCCCAACATCAGGGACCCCATACGACAATAAGGTTAAGGAGCAGAAATAGGTAATTCGGCCCATCAAGTCTGCTCCATCATTCAATGGGATCATGACTGATCTGATGCGATAATCCTCAATTTCATTTTCCCACCTTACCCCCGTAACCCCTAGTTCCCTTACTGGTTAAAAATCAGTCTATCTCCGCCTTGAAAATACTTAATGACCCCACCTCATATCAACCTGCAGCCAGGAAGATACTTTTGAAGTAATCACAGTTGTAATGTAGAAAATTTGGCAGGCCAATTTCACACAGCATCGCAAATTTCTTTTTGGTGATATTAGCTCAAGGATAAACAACAGCGAGGGCACAGGTATGAACTATTGGCCAAATATTAAAAACAGGGGGGGGCGCGATTCTCCCAGACAGGGAGAAATCGTAAGGCTGGCGTCAAATCCGGGCGGGTTTGACGCCAGCCTCCCCCTCCCCGACCGGGAACCGATTCTGGTCCCCGGCCGGGGCTAGTATGCCGCGGCCGTGAACTCCGGCATTGCGGGCTTAACGAAATTCGTTAAGCCCGCTTGCCAGAGTTTGCGCCGGCTGATGCGTCACATGACGTCAGCCGCGCATGCGCGGATTGGAAGACCCGCTGCCCGCGATCGGTGCCCACCGATCGCGGGCCCATGGCACCCTTGGCACGGCCGTGGTACTGCCGTGCCAATCGGTGCCATGGTTGGCAAGATCGGGACTTTACGGCCGTTTTTACGAACGGCCAGACCAGGTGTGTTTGCCGTTCGTAAAAATGGCCGTAAAGGGCTTGGAACTCGGCCCATCGGCCAGCTGAGAATCGCTGCTCGCCGTAAAAAAACGGCGGCAGCGATTCGTATCGGGAGTCGGGCGTGGGGGGGGGGGGGGAGAATAGCGGGAGGGCGTCGGACTAGCGTGGCCGTAAAAATTTACGAACCCCGCTATTCTCCGCACCGTCGTGAGTGCGGAGAATTGCGCCCGGTGTCTTTTATCTGTCGCCATCTGGGATGGCCACTTTCAGAATACAAAATGGACGCTCGCAATGATTGTAGGGAACTGTGGACAATGTTAGGAAAACAAGCAGGCACAGTGCCTGAATGTATATTCGGGAAGCAGTTACCAGACGGAATCAAAACTCTGGGTCGATTAGCATATTGATGGCCCGTCTCCGGGAAACAAAGGACTAACAGTCAGGTAGTTAAAAAGCGCCAAAAACCGCGAGACGCCACTCCAGGTATAAGAAGGAACCCCCACGAGAGAATCGCTCTCTTGGACTTGGCTCTCAAAGCGGAGAGACCCGTCCACCAGCATCACCAGAAGTAAGTAAGTTCAAGGTCAACGCTCGCTACCAGACGGACGGCCTTAGCTGTTCTCCTGTTACCTCTTCGAACCCAACAACCTCAGATCCGAACAACAGCCATTGTTCCTCTGACTGAGTGGGCACCCAAAGTTAAGTATAGGCGTTAGCGTAAGAGATAGTTTAGTTACTTTGTGCATGAGTAGATCTTACTGTGTGGGTAAATAAATAGTATTGGCTTTGAACTAACTAACTGGTGTATTGGCTCTTTGATCAGTATTCGGGTTTGAACATTGTGGCGGTATCGAGAGATACCTGGCGACTCTAAAGCAAACATAATTAGGATTAAGAAAGGCGACCATATTGATTGCTATATTTATAGCCAGTAAACAGAGCAACATGTCCACCTCAACAAGCTTTGTTTTAGTATTGTGGCTGAAAGACAGCACCTCAGACAGTGCAGTATTTCCTCAGTACTGCATTAAAGAGCCTGCCTTGATTTTGTGTTCAAGTCTTTGGATCCAGTTAGGAAATGCCTGACAAACTAAACTGTCCCTGCGAACACTGACAGTTCTAGTGCCAGCATTTTCTGTTCTCCTAAGGCTTCCTCTATTTGTCATTCCTCTCCCCCTCCTCCCCCCCCCCCCAGTTCTCATTTCTGTATAATGTTTTGAATGTTATTCCGCCAAGATATTGTGTATTCTTTTGAACTATAAATACATGATGTAAGTGACAGGATAATAAATGCCGCACTTGAAATTCAGTGGCACTGTGTGACATGTCCTATTGCACAAACTGAATGAAGGGACAATGCTTTGTCAGTGCTTTATACAAGACTTTTTCTGTAAAGGAAAAGTAAGATATCCTATCCATTGATACAAGACAAAATTACAACCCTGTCCCATGTTGGCAAGCAGTTACAGCATACTAGATCATACAGAGTCCCCCGACTCACGTGGAACTGAGAATAGTGAGCAGTGAATCTCAGCTTCTTTCTCGTATAGCCAATTAAGGACAGCAGCTGAGCATAAAGCAAGGATTTTATTCAATTTTTTCATTCAACAAAGAAAGCATTTACATAATGCTTGTCATGAACTGCACACATCCCAAAGTGCTTTACAGCCAATGAAATCCTGACCCTAACCCACAGTTGTGCTGTTGGGAAACACAGCCAATTCATGTACCAGAGGATCCTCATGGTGGTTTCATTTTAAAGAGATATGGGTTGAGATATAAATATTAGCTTGGACAGCAGGGAGATCCTTTTTATTCATTGTGTCATTGGCTAGGCCAGAATTTATTGCCAATCCCTAATTGCCATTGAAAAAGGTGGTAGTTAGCCGACTTCTTGAATTGCTGCAGACCGTGTGATGTGGATGCAACCACAGTGCTGTTAGGGAGGGTTTTTTACACGGCGACAGTGAAGGAAATAGCCTAAAAGTACTCGTTTGAGTATTGTCCAGGCACCCTGATTGCAAATGCGGATGCATTAAACCGACTGCCTTTGCCCTCCTTCTCCTTCGAGGATAGACGAGGCAGTGGCCACGCTCAACTTTATGGATTTGGTAAGTGTTACAGCATCCCAAATCCTGAGTGGGCATAGGCAGACCCAGTCCTTTCAAAAGTTCGACACCTAGTCCAATATGGAGGTCAGCATTGGCGGTTACCAGGTGAGTTGTAGGCATTCTCTGAGTTTAATGTGGAAGATGGCATCCTGTTGTGGGGTACGTGCGTCATCGTCCCAGGCAAGGGCCAGAACCTGATCCTCACAACGGGAACCCAGGGGTGTCAAAAATGAAAATGCTAGCACTTAGCTACATTTGGTAGCCGGCCATTGACGCTGAGGTAGAAAGAGTACCCCAGCGCTGGGCCTATGTCAGGAGCAGAGAGAGAATCTTAGCAGTGCAGCATATGTCAGAAGCACCAGAAAAGTTCGCCAGCCGGGCCCCTTCATCCATGGAAATACCGGGGCAACCGTGGGAGCGATTGCACGCCGACTCGATGTTCTTACGCTTGATAGAAGCCCACTTTAAGTGGTTGGAAGTCCATGGGATGCCAGCAACCACCTCAAAGGCGACCATTGAAAAATTGCACTTGTCCTTCAATACACACGGTATCCCGGGGGTGTTGGTTACTGACAATGGGATGCCTTTCACAAGTGAGGATTTCTCGAGATTCGGGAAGGCTAACGGGATGTGACACATCCGTACAGTCCCGTATCATCCGGCTTCAAATGGGCTGGCAGAAAGGGCGGAACAAATGTTGAAACGTGGACTGGAAAAGCAGATATCAGGGTTGATGGACACAAGACAGGCCAGTTTCCTGTTCTGCTATCGGACCATTCTGCATGGCACGACCGGGGTGACACCGGCTGAATTGCTAATGAGCCGAAGTCTTTGAATCTATCTTAGTATAGTTTTCCCTGAGATAGGCTGGAAAGTACACCACAGCCAGGAGCTGCAAGGGCGTTGCCCTAGTCGACGAAAACCACACAGACACTTTGTACCAGATGACACAGTCTATGTTCAAAACTTTTCAGACGGCGCCTGTCATAATATACAGCCATGTATATGATGGAGTGCAGACAGGCAGTGATTGACACACAGGATGACCAGTGAGCACACAGACCACAGCAGCCAATCACCAGACAGGAAACGACCACTATAAAGCCAGGGGGCACCAGTTTTCCCGCTCTCTTGGGATGCAGCCTCTGAGACAGTCAGAGCCCGTGAGCAGCAGCTAGAACAAACACCATGTGGTAGTAAGACAGTCTGGTCAGGTTAGCCTCAGGTCTCCAGTCAACTCAGCATAGTGTCAACCCACAGTTAAGCATGTAATATAGTTAGATGTTAAATAAAATCATGTTGCATCTCATCAAGTGTTGGAAGCCTGTCTCTCTCTCTACACTGCATCAAACGCAGTCCACATAGACCCAGCCTACCCAACACATCAGCGCCCAATGGATCTCCGGGACAATTGTCTGCCAGACAGGGCCGGTATCATAGCAAGTTCAGGCACAAGGTTGCATCATGAAAAAGCACCTCGATACACATACAGTCTAAATGACCAGTTCTACGCAAAGTTCTTCGGGAGAGGAAAGTTACGGTCAAGCCAAATCTGATGCCCGAAGAGGTCAGAGCATTACCCCAAGCAGGTCAAGACGTCATAATGAGAAAGGTTGTAGATACAGACTTTGACATAGAAACCCAAGCGCTGGAGGTCTCCGACGGGGGTAAACAGTGCAGCACCTTCGGACAGTGTATCCACCATGACATTCGAGTAGAAACGACGTTTTCCATCCAGATATACGCCACCAGATCCAGCACCACGATTGTAAGAAGTATAGCCGAGTACGAAGAGAGTCCGGCATCCCCCACTCCCCAGTAGTCAGAAGAGTCTTTGGACTTTGAGGGTGGGGTGGGGGAAGGCTGTTTCAATACGCACGAGGCCTACGGGGAGTCCGAGATCATTTATGATTAAGATCTGTATAAAGTCGACCAGGTATGGAACCGACAGAGCAGATTCGGTTGGGATCTGATGTATATTGTAAATACAATTGTTTTGCTACAAACCAAGTTTTCTTTTACTAACTGTTCGGATCCATTTGTGGTCTACAAAACCCGCTGAATATAGACTGTAAAATTATCAACGTGGCTTTCAGATTGCACAGGGAAATCACATTTTATAACGGGTTTGCTGATTTTCAATCTGACAGACAGGAGTCACCTTTTCAATGTGACATTTTAATAATAAATAAACTGCAACGGCACAATGAAGGATAGACTGCGTTCATGGAACTATTCCCAGCTGTATTATCCCATTTCCCATGACGATGGCTAATGAAAATACTTCTGCCTGAAATGTTCCATCAAATTACGCATATCAGTTATTCACCAGTGGTCGTCATGTGGAGTTAAAAATTAAACCATCTGACCAACTGGCAGTGGCAAGAGAAAATCACAGAGGCACGAGACATAGAAATGTTCGGAAGGATGGCTTCCTTTGTTATTTAGTGCATTAGAGCAGAACTTTAAATCCAAAAGAACATACAACCAAAATTTAACACAAACATCGTTTGAGTTTAATAGGCAAAATAACGAGTCACGATCATGTCAACATTTGGCAGTTGACTGCATTTATACGCCCTCCTCTATGTTTTCTTTTCATTCGGTTGAGTCGAAAAGGAAACTTGAATTTGATGTAACATCTAATTTATTGTTCTTACACTGATCTCCCTTCACTGCTTTCTGGGTTCCTCAAGGTGATTTTACTTTGAAAGAGCTTAACACTGAATGACTGTAGTTTTTAAAAATAAATTTAGAGTACCCAATTCATTTTTTCCAATTAAGGAGCAATTTGGCCTGGCCAATCCACCTAGCCTGCGCATCTTTGGGTTGTGGGGTCGAAACCCACGCAAACACGGGGAGGATGTGCAAACTCCACACGGACAGTGACCCAGAGCTGGGATCGAACCTGGGACCTTGGCACCGTGAGACTGCAGGGCTAACCCACTGCACCACTGTGCTGCCCTACACGAATGACTATAGTTAAGGTCAGTTTGTAATAAAAAGAACCGCAGCCTGAAGCTTCATAGGGTCAGAGGCCATGTGTCATAATCTCTATTTGAAGATTTAACCATGCTTGCTTCATTTAGAAGTTGCAACAAAGAGCTGATGCCGCATATTTACAAGTGGCAGCGGAATGTGGAATGATCGAAGGGGGAATGGGAGTTCCTTCACTGTCACTCCCTCCCTGTCGGTGTTTATACATATACAGAATGCAGGGATTCAAGAAGGCGACTCGCCACACCTTCTCAAGGGAAATTAGCATGGGCAAAACATGCTAGCCCCAGTCAGCAACGTCCACTACCCATGAATGAATGAATAAAAGAGGGAGGATTGACACAGGAAGGTTGCAAGTCCCTTTTCCAATGCTCCCCAATGTACAAACAACTACGTTTCATATTTTCTTACATATTGAAGCTGGAATTTTCTCCATCTTGACTTACGTCACAATTACATTGAAATTTAAGATGGCCTCTATACCGACCTTGCCAATAACAACTTAATCATATTTCCTGAGAATATCTTCAGAAAATAGTGGAATATAAGAACCATCATAAAACAAATGGAAATCTGCCTAAACAACTGGGATTCATGATAACTGCACCGAACCTGCACATTTTTGCACTGTGGGAGGAAAACACAGCACCCCGAGGAAACCCGCGCAGACACTGGGAGAAAGTGTAAACTCCATACAGTCAGTCACACAAGGCTGGAATTGAACACAGGTCCCTGCCGCTGTGAAGCAGCAGTGCTGACCACTGTGTCTCCATGCCACTGGTGTGATGACAAGTTTACAGACTGTCGATCCAATGACTGTGGACCATATCAAGCAGCATGCCCTCTGGCTGTTTGTAACAGGTAAAATATTGACTGTACCAAACCAGCCTGTGCTTGCATAATTCAGAACAGAATTTCCAACATTAGATGCGACTCTGCAGTTCAACAACATCTAAAAAATAATGCTAGTAATTGCACTGCAACCAATTTAAGATAATCCTTCCAGCTTGTAGTGTGGCTCACTTATACGTGCAAGAAGTTACATTTATTCGCACATACAACCCACAACAACGAACAGAATGAGTATATCCATGCATCGCGCCGTTCAAAACGAAACAAAAATTTGGGTCGCAGCCATTCCCTGGTTCAATCCTCTTGACAATATCTTGACCAAAGTTGACTTACTTGGTTTGAATGTAAACAAATGTTTGGCAGTTAACTTTTCCCTGGTGCATTCTCCATGGAAAAGCTTCTTGCCAACCAATCAGCATCCTCTCCTCATGCAGGATAAATTGTTGTTTCCTTTGAGATATTGTATTCTTGTGATTCTGTCTTGATGAGTGCAAGGTGAAAAGCTTCAGCAACATGCTTCTTTTTTTCAACACTACTCAAGTTCTCTACTACCAAGTAATTGGTAATCAAAATTAAAAAGGAAATAAGGGAGTCAAAGATAGATTATTAAAAAAGGCTAACAGCTAACATAAAAAGGAACATAAATGCCTGAGGAATATCATTGGTAAAAGAGGAAGGGAGGAGTCAACAAGAGAGCAAAATGAGGACTTACACATGCAGCCGGAGGACATGGTTGAGGTACTAAATGAGAACGTACTAAGTCTTTACTAAGGTAAAAGGTAGAAGATGCTTCCCAAGTCATATGTGGAAGACTAGACAGTTAAGAGATACTGGATGGGCTAACAATTGAGAATGAGGAGGTACTAGAAATGTTACCTGCACTGAAAGCTGATAAGTTACCTCACCAGATGGAATGGCCCAGGCTGTTGAACGAAGTGAGGGTAAAAGTTGTAGAGACGCTGACTACAACTTTTCAATCTTCTTATGTCATTGACTGCAGAATTGCCCATGTTACAATCTTATTCAACAAGGGTCTAAGGATGATGCAGCGACTACAGACCAGTCAGTTTAAAACCTTTTGGGAGTGTTAATTATACCTTTTAGAAATGAAACTGCAGGACATGATTATCAGTCAGTTAGACAAGCATGGATTAATTAATCATAGCCAGCATGGATTTATTAAAGGCAAATCATGTTGAACTAATTTGATTGAACTTTTTGACAGGGGGACAAAGAATGCTTTGAGGGTCATGTAGATGACATGATGTATCCAGACCTTGAAAAGCATTTGGTAAAGTGCTACTTAATAAGTCTGCCATCAAATTGAAACTCATGGAATAAAATGAACAGTGCAGCATGGATGCAACGATGTTCTGAATGGCCTCCTGTAACCATTCTGTGACTTTACATTTATGCCTGTTCAGATTTGGAAGGGTTAATACTCTTGGGCCAAGTGGCGTTTCAGTGCCCATAATTTGGAAGGGTGCACATGAGGAGGCAGTTTTGGAATAAAAATGCCGTAAATCAGTCACATGTAAACTTTGTCAGTGAAAATGGTGGCATGAGATGGTGCTACGTTGTCACAGCACCAACCATTGAGAGGAAAATGCAGACCTATGTCCTTGCAAACTTCAGAACAACTGTGGATATTTCTTGAGCTTGTTTGCTCACCAAAGGAACAGCCAAGTTCAGCCAATGTCCAGAGGCATGGGATCACTGCAAAAATAAAAGTCGAAAGTGCTGGAAAAAGTCAGCAGGTCTGACAGGACCTGTGGAGTTAACATTGCGAGTCTAACCTGACCCTTCTTCAGAACTCAATGCAGGGTTCAGCTGACTTCTAAACTCTGTGTGAGGGCAGAGGACAGTTCTTATTATTTAATGCAGCTGTCAGGAGACATCAAGGGTCCCAGTAAACTCTGTTTCATTCTTTAAAATTTCTGTTAGCTGGTCATGGCAGGGTTACAGTATCAGATTTCCTTTTCAATAGCCCGAGGGATCCTTCAGCTGGATTGGCGTCCGTTGCTGGCCATTTAAATACTGGGAGGACAATCATTTCCCTTCAGCTTTCTATGGTTATCACGTTGGGCATTCAGATTAGGGCTGTCATCATCTAGATTGAGGAAGCAACCTGTGCACTAGCATCATGCTGTTCAGATTAGATCTGTGTTCTGCTTGGTTTGAGCAGTAATCAAGTGCACAGGTCAACTTTGCTTATCATTAGGCCACAAGGTGCACCTTCCGCTCCCATAACTAATGCCCAACACTGATCAACAGGATAGATCAGGGGCAGAATTCCCCCCCCCCCCCCTCAAAGCCGGGTGGGAGAATCGGTGGGCACCGAGTGAGTCCTGGCACGCAACCCCGGCACCTGCATGCGATTCACCCACCCCCCCCCCCCCCCCAAAGCGGCGCGGCGAGATTCACGGCTGGCCACTGGGAGAATCGCTGCTCGCTGTTTGTAACGGGCGAGCGGCGATTCTCCGGCCCGGATGGGCCGAGCCCCAACACGACAGGTTCCCGCTGGCGCCGTCCACACCTGGTCGCTGCCGGCGGGAACAGCGCAGGAATGCTGGGTGGGGGGGGGGGGGGCAATGTGGGTTCTTGCCCGCGATCGGTGCCCACTGATCGGCGGGCCGGCCTCTCTGAAGGAGGACCTTCTTTACTCCGCCGCCCCGCAAGACCCATCCAACATCTTCTTGCGGGGCAGCCACGGGGAGGATGGCAACCGCACATGCACGGGTCGGTGCCGGCCAACCTGCGCATGCGCAGGTGACGTCATTTAAGCGGCGCCGGCCGCGTCATTTATGCGACGCCAAGGCCCGCGCACAAAATGACATGGCACCGCTCCTAGCCCCCCTGGGGGCGGGAAACTAGGGGGCTGGGAGCGGCCGCCGACGCCGGAGTGAAACACTCCGGTTTTCACACCAGCGTCGGGACTTAGTCTCCCGATGGGAGAATTGCACCCCAGTTTCTTGGTGCTCAGCACCTCTACTGACCAGTGTAAGGGTCATTCCTGTTTATTCCCTGTGTATTCCCTGTTAAATCCCTTCTTTCCCCTTTCTTTTATTTTGCTGTTGCACTTTTGATCTATGGCTGATTGATGTGCCTCACTTTAAGACAAGCAACCAGTAAGGTTCCTGATAAGTTTTTCAGAGTCCCAAGGCTTGAGTTTGGCTTCAGTTTTGATTCTGGCATCCCCGTGAAGTCATCCAACTAACTCTCTCCAAAAAAATCCAGCTAATTCTCTGTAGAAAGTCGCTGTGAGGACTGACTCTCTTTCCGAAAAGCCTCTGAGTGCTGTTCTCTTGAGAGTGCAGAGGCGTGAAGTCAAACCAAGAGCTGGATGCGAGGTGTGATGTGCAATAAAGTGTCTCTCCAGAAAGATAGAGGCCTGAATCCAAACCTTGATCTGAAAGCCCAATTTGATGAGAAATAAGGTATCCAGAAAGCCTGCCCCCTGTGAGTACTGCATTTTCTAAACTACAGGAACCCTGAATGAATTATTCTACAAAGAAGGCCATTACTGACTGAAAACTGAAGATTTTAATCAGCAATCTTGCTGTGAAGAATGTGCGCGAAATAACTACCATCTGAAGCAAAGACTTATCTTTTGACCTTCATCTTTATTATTTTTTACCCCTCCCCCCATGTCCGTCTGCCTTGTGTGTGTAGGTAGAGGGTGGGGAAGTTAACGTAAGGAATTGGTATTAGCTTGTCGTTAATCAATTGTATTTACTGTGTATTACATGATAGTCCTTGTTATACATGAACAGTAATTGTGTTGAACCTTACAAACCCGGTGATAGTAATTATTGGACAATCAAAGGCCAAGGATTTGGGAATTTTTCTAACTAGTGAATTACTGGTTAATTCCCATGCATGTGGGAATAGAATTTACTGAGCACTTTCCCAGGGTGGCGTAACCTCAGGAGGTTATCCTGGAATACTGTTTCCAATTCTGGCATGCGCTACTGGAAGGATGTGAAGGCTTTGGAAAAGGTGTGGTGGCAATTAGCCATAGTCCACCAAAGACTCTCAATTAGAGAGAGACAACTGGTTATTAGCTTGAGGGGCGACCCTTTGTGTCAAGTGTGCGACAAGTTAAGGAGGCTGGCTTCCATGTGGTAGTTCAGGGTTCAGAGATTTATCAGAAAGAGACGAGGAATAAGTGACCTTTGTTGTAAGGGGCTTTGATGGAGTAAATCAGGAAAAACCATTTCCACAGTAGAAGGAGCAGTAAGCAAGGGCATAGATTTATTATGTCCCCACAGCACAGGCCGCGGATCGGTGGGCTCCGATCGCGGGCCAGGCCACCGTGCCCCCCCCCCCCCGCCGGGCCAGAGAATCGCCAGGGGGCAGCGTGAATACGGCCCCTGTGCCCCAACGCCGGCTGCCAGATTCTGCGGGTACGGGAATCACGCCACGCCGGTCGGGGGCCGGTAGCAGGGCCCCACCCCAGCGATTCTCTGGCCCGCGATGGGCCAAGTGGCCGCCTGTTTTCGGCGGGTCCCGCCAGCGTGAAATACACCAGGGCCATACCAGTGGGATCTGGCTCTGCGGGCGGCCTGCGGGGTCCTCTGTGGAGCACAGAGGGATCTGGCCCTGGCGGGGGGGGGGGGGGGGGCACGGTGGCCTGGCCCGCGATCAGAGCCCACCGATCCGCGGCCTGTGCTGTGGGGACACTCTTTCCCTGTGCGTTGGCTACCGTAACAGTCCCCTGGGATGACTGCAGCACATGCTGGCGCTTCCGCGCATGCGCTAACTCGCGCCTGCCGGTGGAGGCCCTTCAGTGGCACTGGTTGGCCCGGCGACAAGCCCTTCAGCGCCGGCTGGCATGGCGCCAACTCCGCCAGCGCTGGCCTAGCCCCTGGAGGTGCAGAATCGGTGCCATGGTTGTCCGGGACGGCACTTTGCGGCCGTTTTCACGAACGCAAACACAACTGCTCTCACCGTTCGTGAAAACGGCCGTAAAGGCCTGGGAACTTGGCCCATCGGCCAGGGGAGAATCGCTGTTCGCCGTAAAAAACGGCGAGCAGCGATTCGTGTCGTGGGGCGGCCGTGGGGGGGGGGGGGGGGAGAATAGCGGGAGGTCGGGAAAAATGTCGGGAAAGCCCTCCCGCTATTCTCCGACCCGTCATGGGCAGCGGAGAATTGCGCCCCAAGATATTGTTCAAAAGAATTCAAAGAAGAGTAAAAAAAGTTTTCTGAGTTAAAGATGCAATTGCAGTAACTAGTTTTAAAGTGGGACAGCAGCCTTCAAAAGTAAAACAAAAGCCTGAAGCCAATGTAATACAATCTGGGAATTGAGAGTGAAAACAATTGCGAGCAGTTTGCACAGCTGTCAAGGCAAATAAAACATTAAAGAAGCTAGTGTGAAGTCCGAGACTCAATTCTCTGCTAAAAATGGAGCGGAAGCTTTGTTTAAAAGTGCAATTTGGAAAACCTAGTCTGGATTTTGGAATGCCAACTGCCAAGAGGAAGCCTTCTAATTAAGAGAGACGATTTTAAAGTGTGTTTTTAGGAGTGAAGTGAAATGAAAATAAACAATCCAGTTACCTGGCTGTCTGGAAGCAATTACCCTGTCCATTGCAGCCTACTAAAAGCTATTCTCACTTTGAAAGTAAATATAAGTCTTGCAGATCAAATGATCTGAAGGGATTTAAATCCTTGTGATATGTCTTGACTTTCTAACAGCTACTGCTTTCTACACATCTGCCTGAGGCAGCAGGTGTAAGGGTCAGGTGAGTGGAAAAAGCAGTGCTTTTTCACTGTTTCTGCCTGAACTGCTTTTTAGCTTCCAGGCAGGGGTGATTTATGATGAGGGTTCTGTGTCATGGAGGAGTGGATTCTCTGATATGGTTTTTTTTTTCTGATAATAGGGGGTTAGGCTGATCCATTTTAGGTGTTGATTGATGATTAAAAGTTGGCAAAGACACAGACAAAACTCCACATCTCTTCTTCAAATAGGGCTTTAGGGATCTTCCATGTCCACCCAAAGGAGCAGGTAAGGTGTTCAGATTCTCGGTCCGTTCATGGTGGAGGGATTCTCTGCTCCCGCTGCAGTGAATGGGAGATTTGGCTGAGCTCCAATTTCTCTATCCGTGCTAACAGCGGTAGCGGGATGGTCTCGCAATGGGGAATCCCAGTCAGGACCTTTGCTGATGCAGCACTCCCTCATTGGTGGCGCAGTTTAGCACTCCAGCACCTGCCTAATGTCAGGATGTGGGCCAGGATTCTCCGACCATTCGTTGGCGGTAGGATTCTCTGTTTCTGCTGGCAGTGTACCCCCGTCCATGGGTTTTCTGCCGGCTTGGGGTGGCTTAAATGGGAATCCCATTGACAGTGATAGAACAGAGAATGCCGCCTCTCGCTACCAAGAATCACACGACTGGGGTGCTGGAGAATCCAGCCTATGATATATCGCAGGTTAAACAAAGTAAATGAGTACATACATACAGACTTGCAGGTGCCCCTCACTTTACAGCTGTTTAGAACCGCATGCCTGAAGTTCAATCCCTTCCTTAAGTTAAACGCTGATTCTTTCTGATGGTCCAGTCCAAAGCAGAATAAAGTGGTGATGTCCCAGCGGTGCAGGGTTATGGCAGTTCCGTATCTAATACACCAATAGTGCAGAACTCCAACTGCAGAGATGGGGTAGTGAAGGATTGCAATATAACTAAACCCCCATGAGTTACCTTACCTGCACCTATCCTGGACTTGTCTTCCACTTTACAATAGAAATGTGATCTGGCAACAGTAGGCTGGAAATGGAGCAATATCCCCATTCACAACACTGTAGAAGGTACAAATGATTCCATGTTTTCACATTGGTGGCACGATGGCACGGTGGTTAGCACTGCTGCCTCACAGCACCAGGGACCCGGGTTAGATTCTGGCCTTGAGTGGCTGTGGATTTTGAATGTTCTCCTCGGTCTGCGTGGGATTCCTCAGGGTGATCCGGTTTCCTCCCACAGTCCAAAGATGTGCAGGTTTGGTGGATTGGCCATGATCAATGTACGGGGATAGGGCAGGGAAGTGGGCCTAGGCAGAGTGTTCTTTTGGAGAGTCGGTGCTAACCCAATGGGCCAAATGGTCTCTGTCTGCACTGTTCAATGATTCTATGATTGGTGAGTATCCACCAGTGAAAGTCAATGTGCCGGCTGATGCAAATGAATTTGACAGTCCAGTATTGACAGCCTGGCCTTGGGTGACTGTGTGGAGTTTGCAATTTCACCCGCCGTCTTTGTGGGTTCCCTCCCCGTGCACCGATTTCCTCCCACAGTCCAAAGACATGCAGGTTATGTGGATTGCTCACGCTAAATTACCCCTTAGTGTCCAAAAGTTCAGGTAAGATTACTGGGTTGCGGGGATAGGGTGGAGGTGTGGGCCGAGGTAGGGTGCTCTTTCCAGGGGCCGGTGAGGACTCGATGGGCCGAATGGCCTCCTTCTATACTGCAGGGATTCTATGGATTTTATGAATCAATTAACCAATAAAAGACATTGGCTTGGATCAATGAATGGATGCATTCTGAAACATTGCAAACGCACCACTGTGAGCAGCAGAGAGAATATTAAATATTTAGAAGCTGGACAAAGCCAAAAGCTTGTCCAGGAGCCCAGACTGTACAATAATTCCAGGATCTAGTTGAAGTTACAACGATGGAACCACTTGTGTGCGCAGTGCAGTTTGTGGGAGTCTTTTGCTAAAGTGAAGGACAAGGGTTATTATGGCTGACAGAAATGTCAATATGATGCGGAAGTAGTAATGGCTGTAATATAACAAGTGGAAGATTTTTATTGCAAAAGTACAACATAAGCTATAACAGTTGAATGTATAAATCAAAGAGGAGGCGAATAATCAATCTACTGGGCCTCGCTTCCTCGGTTACCCACTTCTTTTAATCTTAGAATGACAATAAAAATGGAGCAATGCTTTAAGGAGCTGTTAACACAGGTACTTCACTTATGTATAAAGCTTTATTCACAATAATGTGCAAGTCCGCAGCTCAATACAGTCATTGTTTTTATATTGTAGAAGATTTCATTTGTTTGGTAACCCCCATGAGACCTACGGGGATGGACCACTTAGCCTCCCCGTGAGCCTCGTTGAATACCAGCTTTCCAGCTAAGGGGCGGGGGCCCATCAGCGTAGTGAGTGGACTCTAACATTAAAGCAGGCCCAGATGAGAGCTGAGCATGAGTAGTCTCGACTGGGACCTTGTGTGTATTGTGTATATAGATTACAATGAAACAATTTTCTTTACGCCTCTCGTTTGGACTCCTCCGTGGCCACTAAAATTGGGATTCCAGAAAACCGGCATAAAAAGCAATACAATCAGGCTTTGTTTTAAAATCTTTGCAGCAGATGTATAGACCCAATGAGAAACTGTGTTATGAGACCGTAGCTGGGATAAGGGAGGGTAAACATTGGCTCACAGATCCATGCCTTCCCAAATCCGAAAGCAGCAGCAGGATGAGGAGCAGCTTAAAGTGGACATATTGGGCCATCGATGTGCAAACCAAAAAATCAAAGAGGAAAACCCAAGCTGATGGTGTTGCATCGGGGGAGAAAATATCTCAAAAAGTCATTCATGCAAATGTTTAAGAAGTAAATGGAACTTCCAGTTAAAAATTGAAAGAATGACACAATACAATTTCACTTTTTAAGGCTTTTACTGTAACACGGAAATGAGGAACAATAGTGACTAAACACTATTAGCAGGCAATTCCAAACATAACTTTCCGCTTTTACTTTTAACACAGCTGGAAATCCCTCTTCACAATTATACTTCACACTGTCCTGTACCGGCCTCCCCGAACAGGCACCGGAATGTGGTGACTAGGGGCTTTACGCAGTAACTTCATTGAAGCCTACTTGAGACAATAAGCGATTATTATTATTATTATTATAGGTAGACATTCAATTCTCCGAGAACTAGTCCAAAGGCATTCTTAGCTTGTAAGGGTTTACATTCAGTTTTTCCCTTTCCTAGCTGGTGACTTTTAATCCCAGAACTGTCTTTCATGGCACAGATTTTATTTTTCCTGGCAGATTCTCCTGCTAACTGAAGCAAGATGAATGTTCTAGCCTGGTTTCAAATCCTCACAAATTTGGGGCGGGATTCTCTCAGCCCAGGGCCGGGCCGGAGAATCCCCGCGACCGGGCCACGCCGCTCCGACGCCGGCACGCGATTCTCCGCTTTGCAGAGAATCGGTGCCATTGACTCCGGCGTGTTTGTCGCAGCGCTGGTCACGGGCCCCTCTACACTGCTGGTCCACCGATTCTCTGCCCAGAATGGGCCGAACAGCCACAATTCCATCATTGATGATGGGGATATTTGTGGAACCTCCTCCTCCAGTGAGTTGTTTAATTGTTCACCACCATTCACGGCCGGATGTGGCAGGACTGCAGAGCTTAGATCTGAGGCTTTCATTTTGGATTCGCTTAGCTCTGTCTATTACTTGCTGCTTTGCACACAAGTAGTCCTGTGTTGTAGTTTCACCAGGTTGACACGTCAAATCTCATCATGCCTGATATTGTTCCTGGCATTCTTTCCTCCACTCTTCAGTAAACCAGTGTCGATCCCCTGGCTTCGTGGTAATGGTAAAGTGGGGAATATGCGAGGTCAAGAGGTTGCAGATTATGGTTGAATACAGTTCTGCTACTGCCCAATCTTGAGTTGCTAGATCTGTTCAAAGTCTATCCCATTCCCGTAACAGCCTCCCCGAAAAGGCGCCGGAATGTGGCGACTAGGGGCTTTTCACAGTAACTTCATTTGAAGCCTACTCGTGACAATAAGCAATTTTCATTTTTCATTTCATTTAGCAAGGTGGTGGTGCCACACATCATAATGGACGGTATCCTTAATGTGATGTCAGGACTTTGTCCCCACAAGGACTGTGCGGTGGTCACTTCTATCGATATCTGCAGCAGGCAGATTGGTGAGGATGAGATCAAGTATGTTTTTCCCTCTTGTTGGTTCCCTCACCACCTGCTGCAGCCCCAGTCCAGCAGCTATGTCCTTTAGCAACCTGCCAGCTCGGTCTGTGGTGGTACTCCTGAGCCACTCTCAGTGATGGACACTGAAGTCCCCCACCCAGAGCATATTCTGTGCCCTTGCCACTCTCAGTACTTCCTCCAAGTGGTGTTCAACATGGAGGAATACTGATTCATCAGCTGATGGTAATAATAATAATAACATTTTATTATCAAAAGTAGGCTTACATTAAGACTGCAATGAAGTTACTGTGAAAAGCCCCTAGTCGTCTCATTCCGGCCCCTGTTCGGGTGCATTGAGGGAGACTTCAGAATGTCAGTTTCTCTCCCCACAGATGCTGCCTGACATGCTGAATGTCTCTGGGATTTTTTGTTTATGCCTTGGATTAACTTCTTTGTTTGAAATCCTAAAGTGAAGAGAGTTGCCAAGTGGATTGGAACAGAATTCAGAACAGCACGTCTTTTGGGACTTGTGTAGGAAACCGGAGCACCTGGAGGAAACACACGCAGACACGAGGAGAATGTGCAGACTGCACAGACAGTGACCTAAGCCAGGAATCGTATGTGGTGAAGCAAGTGCTAACCACTGTGCCACCGTGCCGCCCTGATGGCCAGTACGTGGTAATCAGCAGGAGGTTCCTGCATAGTAGAGACTAAAAGAGAAAATACAGGACAATCTCAGCAGGCTTGACAGCATTTGTGGAGAGCAAAGGGAGCTAAAGTTTCGATTCTGAATGACTCTTTGTCAAACCATAGAGATTTTTGCTTTCGCTCTCGCCAAGATCTTGCAAGACTAACTAGGAAAGACTGCAACCCGATCTTTCAATGGAATCAAAGAGTGGCACGGTGGCACAGTGGTTGGCATTGCTGCCTCACATTTCCAGGAACCCGGGTTTAATTCCACCTCGGGTCACTGTATGTGTGAAGTTTGTATGTTCTCCCCATGCCTGCATTGGTTTCTTCCTGGTGCTCCGGTTTCCTCCCATAATCCAAAATGTGCAGGTTAGATGGATTGGCCATGCTAAAATGCCCCTCAGTATCCAAAAGGGTAGGTGGGGTTACGGGGATAGGGCGGAGGAGTGGGCTTAAATAGGGTGCTCTTTCCAAGGGCCAGTTCAGACACGATGGGCCAAATGGCCTCCTTTGCACTGTAAATTCTATGATCCTATGACTCTCCTCCTCTAAAAGCCCATCACATTGGAAACAGGAATCACATTGTCCTGTAGCCTTGTAGAAATTCTGGTCAGCTGTTCTTTAGAATTATTCCATCTTGAAAGTATGCAGACAGCGCAAAGTCTAACCATTTACAATCCAACATTCTCAACACCTTCCTGGGACTCAGAGATAAGCAGTCCAGCCACTGTAAACACAGAAGATGATGCTGTTGCTTCACAGTGTGGACACCTTAGACTGTCTTTACAGCATATAAACTGAGGTCTCACTTTAATCTTTAACAGCTTCATCACCCAGGCTTGTCATTAGGCAGATTTCAGAACAGGTCCACATAAACCCTTTCATTTTACCCTACATTAAAGACAGTCCCAAAACGCAGCTATCTGAAAAACCCTATTTGCAATGCATACATACAGAGTTGAAAAAGGCATGCCGACAATAGTTATATAAAAAGAGCTGACAAAATGATCAAGGACTATTGCAAAGGTGTCCTTGCACTGCATCTCCTGACTGGCTCACGTTGCATATCATGGGCCCTGCTCACAGCACCAGTTCATTAGGTAAAGCAGTGGTCTGTGCGACTGTACCTGTCCACATGGATGATGAGTTGTCACTTCTAACAGGAAATAAATTGAGGGGGTGAGGGGGGGTGCATCTAAATTACTGATCTGCACACCTGCATTAACAGTGTAAAACACTGAGAATTTCCTGCGAGCTCTTATCAATTGCCTCCAACTATCATTGGAACCAGAGGCGGCAATTCAGCTCCTAGAACCAGTTTCAACATTTGATTTGCCTCTCGTATTAGTTCAAAAGTCCTTGGTACCCTCAGCCAACAATGATCCATCAGTCCCAGTCTTAGAAATTTCAGTTGACCCAACGACGATAGCTGCTCGGCAGACTTCCATTGCTGCCCAATGATAAAGACTCAAATTTATTTATCGTTTTTCCTGACTTCAGAATGCCCCAAAGCACTTTGCAACATTTTAAATGGAGTTGAACATCCCTTCAGGTTTCTCTAGCTTTACACAAGCTTTTGGCAGTCCATTCAACGGCTTTTAACATTGAGGGCTGAAATTGAAAACTTGTTATCAGTTATGTGGTGATATATTGTATTATTTATACTAAAGCCAGAACAAGCCTGAAATGAGATATCTCTCAATAGCGTTGAATCAATGGCAGTTCATCAGAATTATAACTGTCCTGTTGGAGTCAGTTATGTAATGATACTTTTTTAATAAGTTGGCATCACTATTAGTTTACATAGTATGACAGCTGGATTGAATTTGTCCCAGAGTAACATTAAATGCAAACTAAGTTCAGGAACAAGTTAAATGATTAAAGACCAAACTTGTAGGCCGTGGCTCATCTTAATTGAAGGAGCGCTCATTTCAATTAGTTAAAAAGGCACCTTTGGCTCAGTGAACTGGAATTACAAAACCGGTTGGCAGGGCCAGCATTAATATGATTACTTGATGGATCTTCTGTCATCACCTAGATCATCATTGGCTGGAGAAACTCCCCTGCTCTTTGAGCGCAACTGGATCTATTACATCCACCTGAGAGGGTAGACAAGGACTCTGTCTAATATCTCATCCAAAACCTAGGAAGGAATTCTCCGGCTGCTGGGATTCTCTTTTCCCGCTGGCAGCACACCCCCACCCATGGGTTTCCCGGCAGCATGGGGTGGCTTCGATGGGAATTCTCATTGGCAAGCGGCTAGAAGAGAGAATTCCGCCAACAGCGAACGGTGAGCTGCCGAGAAACACATGGCAGGGGATTGGACAATTCTGCCCTAGCTGTGGACTGCAGCCTGGGTTGGTCATCCCCTATTAGTACATGGCAGATGGCATCATCCACAAACCTTGTGGACTGACCCTGCTAACAGGATTCGAGCCAGATGGTGAAGCATACATCAAGACACAAAGCTTTTCTTTTTTGAGGGAGTTTGTTGACTTGGTCAGCCTTAGAGTTCTCTTTCCACTCCCCAGTGTCACAGCCATCCTCTACTTATATGTGCTCAGAGACAATTAATACCTTTTCTCTACTTGCACATAAGCTGTTTGACCCTCATGATAGGTCACTCAACTGAAGCAGTAGCTCAGTTTCTCTCCCCACAGATGCTGCCTGACATGCTGAATGTCTCTGGGATTTTTTGTTTATGCCTTGGATTAACTTCTTTGTTTGAAATCCTAAAGTGAAGAGAGTTGCCAAGTGGATTGGAACCATTGCCCAGAGTGCACACGTGAGCATGTCTGCTGGCTCTGTGCCAGCTACGAATATGATGGCATTAAGCAAATTGGCATTTAACACGTTTTGTGCATCAACAAAACACTGAAGTACAGATGTATGCAAAACACCAGTGAAAATAACCTACATAGCACACTCAAGGGATATAAATCACATAATACAATTTGCCCTTCAGTATTCTCTATACATCATTGAATGACATTCCCTCAGCTGAGTGACTAAGATTCAGTTTGAGCAGTTCTCCGTGTCTCTTCTGGTACCTGGGTTTGCTAATAATTACAGTCAGTAATTGTGTGCATAACTGGTAGTAGCATGCTTAATTTGATTCATAACTTGAGCAGAGGCATATGACAATGAAAAATGAACCAGGCGACATCACAGAGCTCCCTCACGACACCCTAGCTATTCATTTAGCAGAATGAGACAACATTTTCAAAACACGTAAAGCAATAAGTTGGAGAGCACCACAACAAGCTTACATGAGAACTTCATTCTGTCAGTTGGTGAGGAGAAAATTATGCTTAGTCAGTTAAGTAGTCAATCAACACAATTTGGGACTATCAGCTTCTCACTTAAAGTGTAAACATGTGCATAAAATGCTGTTTTTTCTTGTATTTTGTCCTATTTTCGGTCATTCACAGGCAGAGATTCACCAGGAGCAAAGATGAAAACCACTTGCCAATACTCTGCCAATGCCACCTGTGACTGTCAGGTCAGGGGGAGAGTCGGCAAAGCTGTATTCCTGAATGTTTATTGCTCCATACCCCTCATGTATTGAATGCCCTGTGTCATCTTCTTCTAGTAGCATGTATCAGAATACAAAATCATGCTGTCGAGCATCACACTGGAAAAACCATGCTTGCTCTATACGCAACATATTGGAACATCAGTACCACCCTGTAAAGGTCTATGACTGTATGAAATCAGCAGCTAGCATGGTGGCACAGTGGTTAGCACTGCTGCCTACGGCGCTGAGGACCCGAGTTCAATCCCGGCCTCGGGTCACTGTCTGTGTGGAGTTTGCACATTCTCCGTGTGTCTGCGTGGGTTTTACCCCCACAATCCAAAGATGTGCAGGGTAGGTGGATTGGCCACACTAAATTGCCCTTAATTGGAAAAAATAAATGGGTACTCTAAATTTATTTAAAAAACAAGAAATCAGCAGCTATACAAGTGATCCCAGAATGGGTTTGGTAAGGATAGGAAGAACTCTTACAAGGACCCTAAATACAATGAAACTCTACTGGATGATAAATCATTTATTGTCGCATTTTATTGATAGAGAAATGACGTTTTTTCAGTAACCTAATGCCATAAATGAGTTTTTCCTCTGTTTACAAAGGGCCAGTAACAGGTCCCAGGTCTAAATCACAGTACAAATGTATAACTCCACAACTACCCAGTTGATATTCATCGTCCAACATGGTCTCAGTAGCCCTCAACTCCACTGCGTCTGACATTTGGAGATGAGAAGAGGCGTTTCTGCTTTCTTGTGTTTATTCCCATTCCACACCCTAAATGGTGACAGTTAGGAAAGTGGCAAAATGGTAAAGTGACAGGTTAAACTGGGTTCAATGAAACCTGACTGTCTGCCTGGAGGCAGATATACATATCTCGTGAACTTGTATTTAATCTGTTCGTGCAGGTCAATTTTCTCTCTTCTGCCTCACTATATTTTCAGTGATGGTAACTCTAAGAATGGATTTACCAACATGGGTGAACCAGATGACTTTTAACCTCAGAAAAAGGAAGTCACTGACATTTATGATATAAAATTTTAAAACTCTTTTCATTGAAAAATAAACTGATGCGCATTAATTGCTGCTAATTCTTGGAACCATTTAAGCTACATATTAAAATGGTATCATCGCCAATGAAAGCACCCAATCATAACTGAAACTTAATTATCGATCACTGTCGGTTATATCTGCATTGATGTTACGGTAGTCGCACAATGGACAATGATGTGAAAAGCTCACACAATCTCTCATTTTAAACCTGTAGTTTATCCTTTGTCTCCTGTTCATGAGAGCACCAATCAGAAATAGCTCTTGTCCAACTAACAGGCTCATTACTTACATACGCCTGCATTTAGATTATTGTTGCTGAAGTTAAAACAAGCATGAGACACGGAACTCTGTTGCTATTACAACCAGGTGTGCATTTTTAGGCTAGCACTGCTGTGTACCAAACAACATTCACCTTTCCTCAGTATCACTGCAGCATTAAGCACTTGTAGGTAAGAAGCAGAATAAATGTGACTTAGAGCAACCTTAAAAAGGCGACATTGGAGTAATATTTCCATGGCAGCCATTGCTGTAACATGGGTTATTTAGCTGTCTCAATGATGAGATCTTGAGACTTGTGCACCAACTATTCATTGTTAGTCATTAACCATTTACAAATCCCAGGTTACTATCATGAAAATGAAAATGAAATGAAAATTGCTTATTGTCACGAGTAGGCTTCAATGAAGTTACTGTGAAAAGCCCCTGCACAGAGTTGCTTCCCCACACAGACTGGGCTTCCAGAGTGTTGTCTCTGAGGGGCTGGATTCCCCATTCCCTCAGCTGCGTGTTTCCCAGTCTCATGCCATTCACTGGGGAAGGGGGGAGGGGGGGGGGGGGGTGTTTCTCTATTCCTGCCGCTTGTCAATAGGGTTTCTATTGAAGTCTCCCCATGCTGCTGGGAAACCTGCAGGTGGGGGTGCACTGACGGCGAGAACAGGGAATCCAAACGCCCGGAAAAAATTCTGGCCTTAGTCACGTGCCTTTATACATCATACTGCGAACGGTGCCACTCTCCAATCCCATGTTAGCCCTTGTCTGACGAACACCTTTACGTTACAATGGCATGAGCAACAGCCAGCATTATAGTCTCCCTGAGTGACCATGTCAATTAGTAGCAACCTGTACTAAATTAGAAGTGGTTTCCTGCTGTGGATCCAAAGCCATCAGACCCTGGACAGATACCAATCAGGTAAGACATCTTCTCTTTGGCAGGAGGAGGCAACCAATACTCCTCCATAAACAATACCACCAAAAACAGAAACACGAGTTAGATATTCACCTCATTATCTGATTGTAAGAATATACTCACCATGCAGGTCAGGTTTGCCTTCATAACAACGCTCACCACACTCTTCACGTAATTCACCAACCCAAGTCCCAGTAATTCATAGAACCCCGACAGTGCCACAAAAGGCCATTTGGCCCATCAAGTCTGCACCAAACCTCTGAAAGAGCAGTCAAGCCAGGTCCACTCCCCTGCCCATCCCGCCCTATCCTTGTAACTTAACCTGCACATCCCTGGACACTAAGGGGCATCTTTAGCATGGCCAATCCACCTAACTGCACATCTTTGGACTATGGGAGGAAACCGGAGCACCCAGAGGAAAGCCGTGCCGACAAGGGGAGAACGTGCAAGCTCCACATGGACAGTGACCCAAGGCCAGAATTGAACCCAGGACCCTGCCGCTGTAAGGCAGCAGTGCTAACCACTGTGTCACTGTGCCACCATGGGACTACGTAAAAGACTTTGAGGTGCCAAACCCTCTGGTCAGGTAACACTGAAGTCTGAAGGATGCCCTAATAAAGGTCTTTAAAAGTATGATGGGGTTCGATAGGGGAGATGTGTCGAGAAGGTGTTTCCCACTTGTGAGGAAGTTCAAAATTTGGCCCTCAATATAAAATAGTCAGCAATAAATCAATTCTGGAGAAATGCCTTAAGCAAGACAGTTATTATAATGTGGGCCTTGATAACAGCACCACTGGGACTTGGAATTTTCGGGTCCTGTCTGACAACAGGGTTCACCGGTGCCAGCGAAGTCAATGGACTTTTGGCTCACTCGCCACATCCACCATAGCGGGACACTCTGCTCTGGGGCTGGAAAATCCCAGCCAGTGTGACTGAGGCAAATAGCACAGCAGCATTTGAAGAGAAGTCAGATTGACTGCAATTGGGGACAAAGTAATGGAAGGATATCCCGACAGGGTGAGATGATGTCGGGCAAGAGGAGGCTAGTGTGAAGCATAAACACCGGAATGGACCAGATAGGTTGAATGGCCTATTTCTGTGCTGTAAAATCTCTGCAGTAAAGTTTCTGTCACCCTACAATTCTCTATTAACTGCAACTCTAGGGTCGGGCCTGTTTTTTGATTGGAGATGTCAAACTCAGCGGTAATAGTTACTGGCGACCTGTCCTTGTTCTGGTCTCAGTCTCCCATTGCTCTATAGCACTGTCTCCCCTTGGCACTGCTCACTCAATACGCACGCTCCCGTACCTCTTGTGAGATCTTAACGCCTGCATGATCATCCTGGAGCTTTCCCAGAGGATGAAAAGGCAGAACTCACCTTACGGCTATCTCAGTTGGCGGGACAGCTGGATTTTGATGCAGTCCGAGGCCAACAGTGCAGGTTCAATTCCCGTCCTGTGTGGGGCTACTCGCTAAGACCCCACCTTCTCAACCTTGCCCCTCACCCGAGGTGTGCAGATCCTCAGGTTAAATCGCCACCAGTCAGCTCTCACTGTCAAAGGGGAAAGCAGCCGATGGTCATCTGGGACAATGGCGACTTTAATTTTAATATTTGATTAACTGTCACCTCCTATTCCAGGAATGTGCCGAATAGTAGAGATCTTCCTGTATGATTTTAAATGTTCCAATTTTGGTAACCAGCAGATACAATACAGTGCTATGTACTCTGGTGATTTACTAGCGTCTATGGTAACAATTATGGCATATAATTTGTTGATGGTCAGTCACGTTTTTGTATCTAATTTATGCTGCAGTCTAATTTAGTTCAAAGCATAATTTAAATGACCACATAAAATCTATTTTTTAATGTATTAAACTCTGCATGCTGTGTGCTTTTTGACTTTGATTAATTCAAACTTTTGAATAATTCCATTTTTTAAAGCAAAATAGCTATTAGGAGTAGGCTATATATCTGATGTGAGTATACATGGTTTTTAAATAAACCTGATCTCTTTCCCAGTACTGACATCTTTCATCTTGATGAATAGAAGTAAGAGTAGCTGAGACTAAGTGCTGACGCCAACACAGAATCCGTGGACTTTTACGACAGAGAAACGGCCGTCGCACCTGGACCGATTCTGTTACCGTTGAGGGGTTAGCACCAGTGCCGCATGGAACACAATCAATTCAAATAAAAAACGGTGCGGGATTCGCCGAGTCTGTGATTGACACTTGGGAAGCTGACAAGCTGCGGCCGCATATACAAATCGCTGGCTTTTAAAGCAGACCAAGCAGGCCAGCAGCACGGTTCGATTCCCGTACCAGCCTCCCCGGACAGGCGCCGGAATGTGGTGACTAGGGGCTTTTCACAGTAACTTCATTGAAGCCTACTCGTGACAATAAGCGATTTTCATTTCATTTCATATACACATTACAATCCCCACACACTCATCCCAACCAAAAAGATGGCACTGGTTGCTTGAGGGCATGCTCATACACCTGGTGGGTCGGCTGGCGCCAGAGGGCACCCAGGGGGTGCCCTGGGAGGACACCTATATGACCCGTGATATTCAGTTCACAATGGGCTGTTAGCGGTGTATGCAGCTGCATGGCTGCTTTGCTAGCTGCGGCAATGGTGTTCCACGCCCATCCACCCTGACCCCACAGTCCATCTCCTGGCCACTCCCACTACTCCCCCCAGCCCTGACAGAAGCCCCCCGGCCAGCGGCACAACTGTCAGCACACTATGGAGACGTTGGAAACTTTTTCTATACCCCTCTCTCTCCTTCAGCAGCCGTCACACCAGTTTCACGATTTTTAAAAGCCCGAATGAACCACGCCATCGGGAACATGCCCATCGGAGGTGGAGAACCGCGGAGGCCCTGGGGAATACCGGGTCAGGCCCGCTAGTGATATGCAAACGGTGTCTACTGTACGTGCCATCCGGAATGGATTGACACCGCTGTTGAGGTGCCGGAGTTTTGCGATTTGGTGTTAAATTGACGCCTGCCGCGATTTCAGCATCGGAACCGATTCTCCACCCAATCGCCTTTCCCAATTTTGGCTAATGGAGAATCCCGCCCAGGATACTGTTGAATGAAAAATGGATCATCAAACCTCCTTCTTTCACAGACCAAGCGTAAAAGAACAAAGTATTATGGAAAGCCTCAGATTGGCCCCTCAGTGAGCTGTCATTTATGTTGTATTTACTCCGCAACTCAGAAAACCTGCTGCTCCAGTTGTTCAAAATAACAGACTTGCATTTATGTAGCCTCTAGCCATCCCAAACACTTTTACAGTCATTTATATACTTTTGAAGTGTAGTTGTGGTGATTTGCCTGTAAGCAATATCATGGATGGTGTACAACCTCCAACCAGTAGGTGGCGGTGCAGACACACCATGCAGTCTCAAGACCATGGTCATATAACCAGGAACTCCAATATAAGTGGAGACACATTCGGCCATCAGCAGATGGTTGCAGGAGGTGGTAATAAGACATACAGGTGAACAGCCGTGCTAGGTGTAGCTCCAGAGGAGTACAAAGAAACTCCCTGATAACTTGCTCTGTACCAGATTGCTATCTTACCATGTGTGATTCAATAAAGATCCTGGTTGGGACAAGTCAAGGTGTTTGGTGGAGTCCTTTGCAAAGTATAGAAGACCAAACACAACAGTAGTCACTGTTGAAATGTGGGAAGCACAGTTAGCTGATTCGCGCTCCCAAAGACAGCATTGTGATTGTGACCGGATAATCTGTCTTTGTGATGTTGAAGGATAAATATTGGCCGGGACACGAGATACCTTCCCTTCTCTTCAAAATCATGCCAAAATCCACCTGCGAGAGAAGGCTGGGCTTTGGTTTCAATTGCTCATCTGAAAGGCAGCACCCCCCAACAGTGCACTTCATCTTGGAAGGGGCCTCACGGTAGCATGGTGGTTAGCATCAATGCTTCACAGCTCCAGGGTCCCAGGTTCGATTCCCGGCTGGGTCACTGTCTGTGTGGAGTCTGCACGTCCTCCCTGTGTGTGCGTGGGTTTCCTCCGGGTGCTCCGGTTTCCTCCCACAGTCCAAAGATGTGCGGGTTAGGTGGATTGGCCATGCTAAATTGCCCGTAGTGTAAGGTTAATGGGGGGATTGTTGGGGATATGGGTTACGTGGGTTTAAGTAGGGTGATCATTGCTCGGCACAACATCAAGGGCCGAAGGGCCTGTTCTGTGCTGTACTGTTCTATGTTCTATGTTCTATCTTGGTGCTGCACTGGGTGTCAGCCTTGATTTGTGGGTTTAATTCCAGGATGGGTCTCAACCCTGCGGCCTCTGACTGAGAGGCGAGAGTGCTACCAACTGAGCCATTGCTGACACACAATGCATATTCCCCCGTTTATTTGTTTAGTAATTTATAGCTCCACAACAGGTCAGGAGGTGAATACCCAGTAATCATTATTAAATATGTTTAGAAACTCTCATTGTGACCATTACATTTCCACAAATGTGTGCATTTACCTCACTGATATTAAAGTATAATCAAACAATTCACACATTACAACTTGAACTTGAAGTGGTGGTGGGGGTGGCGGCGGTGGTGGTGGTGGTGGTGGTGGGGGGTGATTAAAATCCAAGAACGGTAAATATAGTGAGAGCGGATGTGATAAAAGGGAATGCAATAATGAGACTTAAAATCCTGTAATCCATGTAATAGAACATAGAACAATACAGCACAGAACAGGCCCTTCGGCCCTCGATGTTGTGCCGAACAATGATCAACCTACTTTAAACCCACGTAACCCGTATACCCGTAACCCAACAATCCCCCCATTAACCTTACACTACGGGCAATTTAGCATGGCCAATCCACCTAACCCGCACATCTTTGGACTGTGGGAGGAAACCGGAGCACCCGGAGGAAACCCACGCACACACAGGGAGGACGTGCAGACTCCACACAGACAGTGACCCAGCCGGGAATCGAACCTGGGACCCTGGAGCTGTGAAGCATTGATGCTAACCACCATGCTACCGTGAGGCCCCCAATGTATGCCACAGAGCAATATTCTGGAAATCAAGAACTGTGTGCTCTGCCTAATTGTTTTAAGGTCTTTAGACTTGAACCCAGGTTCCTTCCCTCCAAAGTATGTGATGGGGCAGTTTTTCAAAAAAATCATTCGTTGGGTATGGGCATCGTTGACTACACTCGCATTTACTGTCCACCATTGTTGCCCTTGAGAAGGTGGTTGTCAGCTGTTTACTTGAACCACTGCACTCCTTGTGGTGTAGGTATGTCCACTGTCCTGTTAGGGAGGGAATTCCAGGATTTTGACACAGCGATAGTGACGGAACGTGGACATATTTCCAAATCAGGATGGTGAGTGACTTGCAGGGGAACATCAAGGTGGTGGGGTTCCCAGGTGTCTGCTGCTCTTGTCCTTACAGATGATAGTGGTCATGGGTTTGGAAGGAGCTGCCCAAGGAGCCTTGGTGTGTTCCTGCAGTGCAACTTGAAGATAGTACACAGGGCTGCTACTCCCCCCAGGTCGCCCTCGTCAATCCCCAGGCAGACGACGGGACCGTGCGCTGCAGTGTCGCGGCCGCATGCAGGGACGGTCCGGGTGGAAGGTGGTACTGTGGCCATGGGTCAGACATTGTCCCAACGATTGTCCCAGAACTCATCACAGAGCGGGTTGTCATCATCCTCCATGGCCTGTAATAGACACGCTTCCACCGGCGACAGTGTGAGCCCGGCCCATTGTGCCGGAGGTGGATGTGCAATGAAGGAGCGGTGTGCATGGGGGTGAGGTGAGGGTGGTTGGTGGTGGGTGGGTGGGGTGAGGGTGGTTAGTGGTGGGTGGGTGGGGTGAGGGTGGTTGGTGGTGTGTGGGGTGAGGGTGATTGGTGGTGGGTGGGTGGGGTGAGGGTGGTCAGCTGGTGCCGTAGTGTGTAGTCTGTGCCCATACTCGTCGATTCCCACGCCCCCCTAGTCTGTGAACCGGGTGGCTATCAGCCTGTCCCGTGCCTGCTAGCCTAGCCGGCAAAGGTGGGCAGCCTCCCGTCCATGTCCAGCCCGCCTGTCCTGACCATTGCCCCCATCCTCCTCATCTGGGGAGGTCTGCGCCTCATCTTGCTGCTCCTCCCCTTCTCCCTCCTCTGCCTGCAGCTCATCGCCCCTCTGCTGGGCTATGTTGTGCAGGTGCAGCAGACCACAACGATGTGGCCAACCCTATCTGGCGGGTACTGGAGGGTCCCTCCAGAGCGGTCCAGGTACCTGAAGCGCACCTTCAGCAGCCCAAAGCACCTCTTTATCACACACCTGGTCACTACATGGGCATTGGTGTAGCGGTTCTCCGCATCAGTCTGTGGCTTCCGTATAGGTGTCATCAGCCATGACTGCAACGGGTAACCCCTGTCGGCCAACAACCAGCCCCTCAGCCGGGGCGGGGGGGGAGGGGGGGGGGGGGGGAGACGTCCCTCGAACATGCCGGGGTTGAAAGATTGCGCCAATACGAATGAGTCATGTACACTGCCCGGGTCCCGGGTGCAGATGTGCAGGATCATCATGCAGTGGTCGCAGAATGTTCATGGAATAGGTCCGCTTCCTATTGGTGAACACGGCCCTGTTATACGTACAGCAACGTACATCCCATCGATCGCTCCCTGGACCATGGGAATCCTGGCCATCGCAGCAAAGCCCGCTGCCCGGGCATCCTGGCTGGCCCGGTCCACAGGGAACCGGATGTAGCGGTCTGCAATGGCATATAGGGCGTCTGTCACTGCAGGGATGCACCGGTGCAACGATGTCTGCGAGATGCCGGCCAGGTCCCCTCGGCGTCTGGAATGACTTTGTGGCATACAAGTTCAGGGCCACCGTAACCTTGACAGCCACGGGGAGAGGGTGTCCTCCCCCAGTGCCACGTGGTGCCAGGTGTGCCATCAGGTGGCAGATATGGGCAACGGTTTCCTGACTCATCTGGAGTCATCTCCTGCATGCCCGCTCCGTGAGGTCCTGGTACGATGAGCGGGGCTGGTACACACGGAGCCTCATCGGGAGTCTCCGTCGCCGTGGCACCACCACCACCTCCTCCTCCTCGTGCTCCTTCCCCTCGTCCCCTCGTGCGGGCGGCCCACCAGCCTGGGCGGCTGCCACCTGCCTCCCTGCAGCACGCTCCTCTGCGGCAGCCTCTGCCGCCACCCTGGCACACTCCTCCTCCTGCTTACACAGGGCAAAGCCCGCTGCCCGGGCATCCTGACTGGCCCTGTCCACAGGGAACAGGATGTAGCGGTCTGCAATGGCATATAGGGCGTCTGTCACTGCACAGATGCACCGGTGCACCGATGTCTGCGAGATGCTGGACAGGTCCCCATTCGGTGACTGGAATGACCCCGTGACATAAAAGTTCAGGGCTACCGTAACCTTGACGGCCACGGGGAGAGGGTGTCCTCCCCCAGTGCCACGCGGTGCCAGGTGTGCCATCAGGTGGCGGATATTGGCAACGGTTTCCTGGTTCATCTGGAGTCTCCTCCCGCATGCCTGGTCCGTGATGTCCTGGTACACATGGAACCTAATCGGGCATCTCCGTCGCAGTGGCACCACCGCCTCCTCCTCCTCCTCCTGCTCCTCCTCCTCGTCCTCTCGTGCGGGCGGCCCTCCAGCCTGGGCGGCTGCCACCTGCCTCCCTGCAGCACGCTCCTCTGCGGCAGCCTCCTCTGCCTCCCTGGCACGCTCCTGCTCCCCCAGGGTAACATGTAGAAGCGCGGCTCCTGCCACGGCAGCCAACAAAGCTGGGTGATCACCAAACATACCGTTGATAGACGACATGTCATCAATGCCCGTACCCCCCCACCCCCCGCAGCCGCGTGGCCATGGCCGCGACTGTCGGAAGCTGGCACCTGGCCAGGCGGACAATCTCCCCAAACCCACCCCTCCCCAGCACTCACCCTCTCCTCTACGGCACTCAACCTCACCTCCCCGGCACTTGCCCTCTCCTCCCCAGCACCCCCCCCACTCCACACACCCCGTTCCACGCACCCTCCCACTCCACACCCTCCCACTCCACACACCACCCCCACTCCACACACCCCCCACTCCACACACCCTCCCCACTCCACACACCCCCCCACTCCACACACCCCCCACTCCACACACCCTCCCCACTCCACACACCCTCCCCACTCCACACACCCCCCCCACTCCACACACCCCCCACTCCACACACCCTCCCACTCCACACACCACCCCCACTCCACACACCCCCCACTCCACACACCCTCCCACTCCACACACCACCCCCACTCCACACACCCCCCACTCCACACACCCTCCCCACTCCACACACCCCCCCCCCACTCCACACACCCCCACTCCACACAGCCCCCCCACTCCACACACCCCCCACTCCACACACCCCCCCACTCCACACACCCCCCCCACTCCACACACACCCCCACTCCACACAGCCCCCCCCACTCCACATCACCCCCCCACTCCACACACACCCCCCACTCCACACACACCCCCCACTCCACACACACCCCCCACTCCACACACACCCCCCACTCCACACACACACCCCACTCCACACACCCCCCACTCTCCCCACTCCACACCCCCCCCACTCCACACACCCCCCACTCCACACCCCCCCACTCCACACAGCCCCCCCACTCCACACACCCCCCACTCTCCCCACTCCACACACCCCCCACTCCACACATCCCCCACTCCACACCCCCCCAATCCACACCCCCCACTCCACACACCCCCCACTCCACACCCCCCCACTCCACACAGCCCCCCCACTCCACACACCCCCCACTCTCCCCACTCCACACACCCCCCCACTCCACACATCCCCCACTCCACACCCCCCCAATCCACACCCCCCACTCCACACACACCCCCCACTCCACACACACCCCCCACTCCACACACACCCCCACTCCACACACCCCCACTCCACACCACACCCCACTCCACACACACCCCTCCACACCCCCCCCCACTCCACCACCCCCCTCCACACACACATACCCTCCCCACCAACTGCGACTGGCTGCCCCACGCCGAGATCTCCCTCCGCGCTGGCCGACGTCAACCATCACAACTGGTTGACGCCGTTAAATAGGTGGTTTAATTTACGCCGACGTGACCTGTGGCCAGGACTTCGGCCCATCCGGCCGGGAGAATTTGGGCAGCCCCGGGCGCCATAGTGTCGCGCTGGTGCTTGCCATTCTCCGAGCCGGGCGGCACGATTCACGTCAGCCATATTTTTTGGGGGCCGGAGAATTCGTCAGCTGGCGGGGGTGGGATTCACGCCGCCCCCCCAGCGATTCTCCGACCCGCCGGGGGGGGTTCAAAACTTTTCACAAAATCCCACATAGGGGGCGGGATTCTCTCAGCCCTGGGCCAGGCCAGAGAATCCCCGCGATCGGCACGGATCGCGCCACGCCGTCCCGTCGCCGGCACGCAATTCTCCCAAAGGCGGAGAATCGGCACCATTGGCACCAGCATGTTTGGCGCGGTGCCGGTCGGGGGCCACTCTACGCGGCCAGCCCGCTGATTCTCGGACGAGCCCCACCGGCGCTGTCCACACCTGCTCTCAGCCAGCACAAACTCGGCGTGGAAGGGTTGGACGGCGGCCTGTGAGGGGGGAGGGGATGTCCGACCCGGGGGGGGGGCCTCCAATGTGGCCTAGCCCGCAATCGGGACCCACCAATCCACAGACCCACCTCTCTGGCTGGCGGCCTCCTTTCTTCCGCGCTGGCCCCTGTAGTCCTGCGCCATGTTGCATCGGGGCAGGCGGGTTGAAGGAAGCCACTGCGCATGCGCGCGTTGGCACCGGTGCCACTGCGCATGCGCGGATCCCGCGGCATCAAATGGGTCTTTTTCGAAGGGTCAGACAGTGACTAGCTTGGTACTGCATGGATTAATGCCTGGATTCCAGCTATGCATAATATAGTAAAGTTACCATAGTCCCCGATGAGCCTAGGCTGCTTTCCCCTTCGAGGGGGAGAGCTGACTGGTGGTGATTTAACGTGAGGATCACCACACCTCAGGTGAGGGCAAGGTTGAGAAGGCGGGGCCACTCATAATAATCTTTATGAGTGTCACAAGTAGGCTTACATTAACACTGCAATGTCGTTACTGTGAAAAGCCCCTAGGGCCACAGTCCAGCACATGTTCGGGTACACTAAGGGAGAATTCAGCACGTCCAACTCACCTAACAAACACGTCTTTCAGGACTTGTGGGAGGAAACCGGAGCACCCGGAGGAAACCCACATAGACAAGGGGAGAACGTGCAGACTCCGCACAGACAGTGACCCAAGCTGGGAATCGAACCTGGGACTCTGGCACTGTGAAGCAACTGTGCTAACCACTGTGCTACCGTGCCACTCATTATATTTGGATGAGGGAACCAAATGTAATATTTCAAATTTGTTCATGATGCAAAACAAGAGGGGAATGTGAGTGGTGAGGAGGATGTACGGAGGCTTCAAGGAATCTTCGACAAGTTGAATGAGTGGGCAAATACCTGGCAGATGCAAAATAACATGGATAAGTGTGAAGTTATTCACTTTGGTAGGAAAAACAGAATGGCAGAGTATTATTTAAAATGGTGATTGATTGAGAAATATCGATTGCAAAGGGACCTGGGTGTCCTTTCACACCAGTCACTGAAAGCAAACATGCAGCAAGGAGTTAGGAAGGTAAATGGTTTGTTGGCCTTCATTAAGCATGTCTTACTGCAGCTGCACAGGGCCTTGGGGAGACCATACCTGGAGTTTCTGGTCCCCTTACTCAGAAATGGTTTACTTGCCATTGAGGGACTGCAGCCAAGGTTCACCAGACTGAGTTCTGGGACGGCAGGATTGTCATAGGAGGGGGGATTGGGTCAACTGGGCCTGTATTTCCTCAAGTTTAGAATAACGAGAGGATCTAATTGAAACATATAGATCACAGTCTCAAGATAGAGCGTCAACCATTTAGGACTGAGATGAGGAGAAGTTCCTTCACTCAGAGAATGGTGAACCTGTGGAATTTTTTACCACAGAAGGATGTGGAGGCCAAGTCACCTAAAATATTTAATAAGGAAATAGATAGACTAAAGTCGTCATGAGTTATGAGGAGAGAATGGGAAAATGACTTTGAGATAGAGGATCAGCCATAATCATATTGAATAATGGAGCACGTTTGGGGGGGGGGGGGGGGGGGCTGACTGGCCTCCTCCTCTTCTATTTCTATGTTTTAACAGCAATGTAATATATAGAATTTTATGCTGCAGGAATGACATTTTGGGCTGTGATGAAAAATGTTTAAATCCAATACTATTTTTAAAAAATATTGATTTCTATACTTTTCTCATAGCATGATGTGTTTATTCCCAGGTCTGCGATTTAGAGGTATTAAATACAAAAGGTAGAGGCAGACAGTTGGGTATAAAGGAAAAGAAATTGCATTCATCTCGCACTTTTGAAGTCTTCAGAACAACCCGTCGCACTTTATAGACAATGGAGAAGCTCCGAAGTGTAATTATTGTTGAAAAACATTTCTGTGATATCCCGCACGGAACCTATGGGTGGGAATGGATATCTTCCCCGAGCTCCTTGTGGAGTACGAGCTCCCCTGCCTGAGGCGGAGTATCTCAATTAGGTATTGTATAAAAGGTTGGCCAGCAAGGCACCGACCACAGAGGAACCCGTAAGGATCGACTTTGTTTCTAATTTTACCTGGTATGGACGCCCCGTGTCCTTATTAAATTTTTAATTTTCAATCGGCATCCAACAAGATCTCACAATCACCAGTGATGCAGGTAATTTCTTTCAGTGCTTTGGGGCGGTGGCAGGCAGCTGGGACCTCAGTTTAATCTCTCCCACAAAACACAACACTTCTGGTCGTGCCACACTCGCTCAGTGCTGTACGAGATTCTCAGGCTATCTTTTATGGATTGGAATTCACACCCTTGACCGTCGAAGTCAGAGGCGTGAATACCATCAGTTCAGAGCTGACACCAATACAGCTTTATCCAGTCCAGCTGGTCTCTGTATTCTGTTACTGTCTTTGGTTATTCTGATGCTGTTGCACAATGATAACATAGCACACCAAATGACAACTGTACGTACCACAGGTTACCGCACTGTTGGAACAAAGAGAGATAATTGGACAGTGAGATCATTTATCCACACATAAACAAGCTAACAACTCCGTCTGGTGTTTACACAAAGCTTATTGTACAGATATATGCACACGCGTGCCTTTGTGTACTTAATTAGATTTACTCTGTTTCACATGAACGCCGAAATTAAATTGAATTTCAGAATTATTACGCTTTCACTTTTTATCTTGCATTTAGTCAACATGTTAAAACAAACAGGAATTCCTTATTGTCTTTTGTTTTAATGAACTGACAGATAGAATTTGGTTAGTAACCGAGGATGGGCATTGTTTGGATGGCACGCTCTGAAGTGTCGGGCCTGATGATAACCCAAAATATGTCTTTGAGTCTCAGCTTAATAAATATAGCAAATTGCTGAGGCTTGTCCTGTCTCTAGTAACAGTTTCACGTCTCCCAGCTTCCTGATAATATGAAAAGATAGGGATAGATTGCAGTACATAGGGGCAGAAGGTACTGGTCTGATTTAATAGGATTGATATGAGTCTGTACGGAAAAAGTATCAATGGATACATCAATGTTATGAAGAGAACAGTATGCACACTGTTTACGACCCCCCCCCCCCCCCCCCCCCACCCCCACCCCTGTCTATTTCACAATCTAGCTTGCAATTGGCACTTAGCCCCCAAGCTCCATAAATACTAGTACTGTATATAAATATCAGTCAGGAGAAAAATCAGAACATGCCTGGCTGTCAAAACACTTGTTACATAATTGAGGTTTTAAGATTTCAATTATGTTGGGCAAATAAGTTGGCAAAGATGTTCGCCACAGGCAACTTGCTGTGCGATTGAAATTGTGGCAGCGACTTCAATAAATCTGCTGATTTGTTTCTGACATTAGCAAATAGCCACAAAATCTGCTAGCCGGTCGGAAAATCACAACTGGCTTAACTGTGTCAGTTGTGACCCACTGTTGCATTTTCATCTCTGAATTAGAAGTTCATATGTTCATTTCCCTCTCTCGAGCAGAAAAACTCAGCTGATACTCCACTGCAGTCCTGGCCGATATTAAGTACACATAAACGTAACTAAAACAGGTTACTTGGTCACGATCTTATTCCTGTTTGTGGGACCTTGCTAAGTGTAAACTGGATGCCATTTTCCACATGGGAACAGTGACAAAAAGGACTTCATTGAATCATAGAAGCCCAACAATGCAGAAGGAGGTAATTAGGCCATAGTCTAAACCGACCCTCTGAAAGCGTACTTCACCCAAACTCACTTCCCTTCCCTATCCCATTAACCACTTAATCTAACCTACACATCTTTTTTGACATTAAGGTGCAATTTAACATGGCCAATCCACCTAACCTGCACATTTTTAGGCTGTGGGAGGAAACTGAGCATCTGGAGGAAACCCACACTGACACAGGGGGCGGAATTCTCTGATAATGGACCTATGTCCCCACGTCCAGGAGAAAACAGGTGCGAATCACTCTCGACTTTCCTGGAGAGAGTCCAAACTAATTCTCCATTTTGCAGGGGGCTGGAAGAGCCCCATGGTGCTCCTCTCTGCACCGGTTGCCAATAAGGGGCCCTGCACTTCCCCACGGAGCATGGCAGACCTGCACCGGCGGGCCGGTCCCTACAATATAGACCCCCCCACCCCCCCCCCCCCCCCCCCCCCCCCCCACCCCCCGAGATCACGCCCGCCCCCGATCACAAGCCTGGACGTCCTGGAGGTCCCCCCAGTGACGGATCACCCCTCTCCCCACCAGGGCGGCCGCGCCACTCCAAGTGCCCACCAGGTGGAACCATGAGTGAACCACGCTGACGGGAACTCAGCCAGTTGTCGGCGGAGAATCGGCACGGGGGCCTCTTTCAATGGCCCCCAACCGGCGTTGCGTCGACTGCACGTGTGCGATTGATGGCGATTCTTCGGTCCCTGGAGAATCGCGGGAGTGCCGTCGGACCCGATCGCAGGTCTGATGCCCATTCTCTGCCCCCCCCCCCCACCCCGCGCCGAGGGCGATTGCGGCACAGAGGCTCGGAAAATCCCGGCCAGGGAGAATGTGCAAATTCCACACAAACAGTGACCCAAGGTTGGAACTGAACCAGTGGCGCTGTGAGGCAGAGGTGTTAACCACTGTGCCGCCATGAAGCCATGAAAGGTGCTATATAAATGCAAGCCTTTCTATCTTCTAATGTCCTCCAGGAGGGGAACACATACCTGGTTTGACCTATGCGCTCCTGTTGTAGCCACCTGGGGTGGCCACGCCCCGATTCCAAAATGGATACTCGCAAAGAGTGCAGGGAAAAATGGACAGCACTAGAAAAACAAGCAGGTGCAAGGTTTCCTGTGGATTGGAACTTGCAGAACCCAGACAGAACTGAAACTACAAGCCATTAGCATAGTAATGAGCTATCTCCGGGGACAAAAAGAAACATTGAAACAATCGGTACCAGGACAGACTCCCCGACGCCAGTGCAGACTAAAACAAAGGCAGGCCAACGGTTGCCTAGAGCCCGCCCAGCGATTGGGGAACGACCCCGTTATTGGAGAGAATCGATACAAACGATTGGGACATGGACCAATTAATTGGGGCCAAGTCCAGGGTCCGCCCAGAAGGGCTCGAAACCCTGGGGGCTATAAAACAGAGTCCCCAAGGTCAGTGCGCGCTCTTATTTCTCCATCTTCACCTTGGCATTTGGCTCTCAGCGACGAGAGGCCCACCAAGCACCAGCCAAGTAAGTCTAAGGTCAACCCACGCTACGAGATAGACGCTCCTAGCTACTATTCTATACCAGTTCGAAGCCAGCAGTATCAGAACCGGACAACGGCCATTGTTCCTCTGACTGATTGGGCCACTCGAAGCTAAGTAGTAGTAGTAGCTTTTAGTAGTAGTTGTAGTTTAGTGAGTAGAGTTTGTGCATGAGTAATAATTGACTGTGTGTGTAAATAAATGTGCATTGATTTCAAACTTACTAACTGGTGTATCAAGTCATTGATCAGAATTCGGTTTTGAACCTTGTGGTGGTATCAGAAAGATACCTGGCGACTCTTGAGCAAAGGTAATTAAAACAGAGAAAATTAAGGGAAAGCATAACGAGCAACACTGTTTACAGAAGACAGTGACTCAATGGTCCCAGAGGAACTAAATGTGAATAATAAATGCAGTTTCGTCAATGAAGAATCTCCCACCTTTTTTAAAAGCTTCTGCAAGAACTGCCTCAAAATGGCAGCTGACCCAATATGAAAG
This sequence comes from Scyliorhinus canicula, assembly GCF_902713615.1. Classification (NCBI taxonomy): domain Eukaryota; kingdom Metazoa; phylum Chordata; class Chondrichthyes; order Carcharhiniformes; family Scyliorhinidae; genus Scyliorhinus; species Scyliorhinus canicula. Next base: position 153,383,692 of record NC_052146.1, read on the forward strand.
ACCTCTAACCTAGCCCAGCATCCAACAGTGGGACAGTGAAACCGGAAAGATCGTAGCCAGGGTTTCATGGGACTGGGTCTAGGGAGGTGGGGGCAATGATGTGGGGGCGGGGATGGACAGTGGGTAATGGGGGGCAGGAGAGAAGAAAGGCTGGCTTCTTTACATTATGGTGTACAGACCAGGAAGAGATCAGCCATTATCTGATTGAATGGCGGAGCAGGCTTGAAGGGCTGAATTGCCTACTTCTGCTCCTAATTTCCATGTTCCGATGTGCTGGATGGATAGGAGGCTTCTTACTGTTCATCAGATGAATATAATAGCATAAGAATGCTGAAAGTCAGAGCCTTGTGTATCCAGAAAGTAATAGAAACTGAGGCAGGGTCCACGCACCACAAGTAAAAATCACCACAGTTGCTGCCTCTCAACAGGGACCAAAGCCTCATTAAATTAAAATGAGAAAAAAGTTGTAATCAAATTTACAGGACAGAAACAGGCCAGCTAAACCAAAAGCTCTGTTCATAGAATCATAGAATTTACAGTGCAGAAGCAGGCCTTTTGGCCCAATGAGTCTGCACCGGCTCTTGCAAAGAGCACCCTACTTAAGCCCACACCTCCACCCTATCCCCATAACCCGTAACCCCACCTGACCTTTTTTTTGGACATTAAGGGCAATTTAGAAGAGTTAATCCCCCTAACCTGCACATCTTTGGACTGTGGGAGGAAACTCACGCAGACACGGGGAGAACGTGCAGACTCCGCACAGACAGTGACCCAAGCCGGGAATCGAACCTGGGACCCTGGAGCTGTGACGCAACTGTGCTAACCACTTTGCCACCGTGCTGCCCATCCTGTTCTTCTGCAGATGCAGAAGAAAAGAAAGGAGCTGTCTCCTACCCAAACCTATCAGCACATCCTTCTTTGCATCTATGTACTTATCTTGCTGTTTAAACTCCCTCATTCTCAGGATCAACAGAGAACATCGCTCAAGCCTAATTAAACTTTAGACCTTTGGGTGCAATCAACAAATGAGTTAGGAGCTGGTGAAGGTCATTCAACCCTTCAAACCTGCTCCGCCATTGAATAAGATCATGGTTGATCAGACTGTAACATCCACTCTACATTCCTGCCTTCCCCCAATAACATTTTACCCCCTTGCTTATCAAAAATCTATCAACTTCTGCCTGAATAATATTCAAAGATTCTGCCTCCACCGCCCTTTGAGAAAGAGAGATTCAAAGAGTCATGACAATCTCAAGGGGAAATGTTGTTTCTCCTCATCTCTGTGTTAAGTGGGCAACAGTGTATTTTTAAATAGATTTAGATTCTACCACATCCTCTCTGTCAAGTCCCCTTGGACCTCATCGGCGGGATTCTCCGACCCTCCATCGGGTCAGAGGATCCCGGGAATGGGGCGAATTCTGCCCCGACACGACTATCGTATTCTCCCGGTGCCGGTTTTCGGGCGGGGGCGGATTTCACGTCATGCTGGTCGGGAGCCATTGGCAGCACCACTCCCCCCCCACCCCCCAAGCAATTCTCCAGGCTCCGGAGCGGCCGTCCGTTTTTGGCCAGTCCTGCCGGCGTGGGTTACGCATGGTCCTACACGGCGGGACCTGGCAGGTAAGTCAGCTGGGGCGGTCCTCGGGGGGTGGGGGGTGGAGGGGAGGGGGGGGATCCGACCCCGGGGGGGGTCCCCACGGTGGCCTGGCCCGCAATCAGGGCCCAGCGATCTGCGGGTGGGCTTGTGCCATAGGAGCACTCCTTCCTACCGCGCCAGCCCCTGCAGGGCTCCGCCATGGCAGGCGCGGAGCAGAAAACCCGCCGCGCATGCGGCAAAATACGCCGGCCGGTCTGCGCAGGCGCGAGATCACACCAACCCTTTGCCGTATGCGCAAACTTGTGCCATCTCTTCGCCGCCAGCTGGAGCGGCGCCAACCCCTCCGTGTCCATCTAGCACCCGAAGGTGTGGAGAATTCTACACTTTCAGGGGCTGTTGACGTTGGAGTGGTTGGAGCCGGTTCTCCTGCCGGCGTGGGAACTTAGACCCCAGAAGGGAGTATCCCGCTGATAACGTTTCAATCAAGTTGCCTGTTACTCTTCAAAACTTCAGCGGATACAAGCCTAGCCTGTCTAACCTTTCCTCATAAGACAGCCTGTGCATTCCAGACATTAGTCAAATAAATTTTCTCTGAACTGCTTGGAATGCATTTCCAACCCTCCTTAAATAAAGTGACCATACTATGCACAGTACTCGAAATGTGGTCTCACCAATCCCCCATATAAATGAAGCATGACCTCCCTTCCCTACTTTTGCATTCAATTCCCCTCATTATAAATGATAACATTCCATTAGCCTTCTTAGTTACTTGCCTTACTTGCATGCTGACCTTTTACAATTCATTTACAAGGACCTCTAGATCTCTCAGCATCTCAGTGCTCTGCAATCTCTCACCATTTAAATAATATGATTCTTTTTTATTCTTCTTGCCAGACAGATTATTTCACATTTTCCCACATTATATTCCATTTGCCAGATCTTTGTCTCCGTACGTAACCTATCTATGTCTCTTTGAAGCCTGCTTATATCCTTTTCACAACTTACTTTCCTTTGTATCATTGTGCTGTCAACAAATTTAGTAACCATCCTTTCTGTCCCTTCAACAAAATCATTTCTCTAAATTACAAAGAGTTGAGGCCCCAGCACTGTTCCCTGTGGCACACCACTCGTTACATCTTGCCAACCACAAAATAATCCATTTATGCCTATGTGCTTGTTTCCTGTTGTTGATCAATCTACTATCCATTGTCAATATGTTACCCATTACACCATGAGCTTTTATTTTCTGCAATGACCTGATGCGGGAACCTTATTAAATTACTTCTGAAAATCTAAACACAGTACTGGTGCCCCTTAATCCACAGCACATGTTACTTCTTCAAAGAACCCCGATAAATTGGTTAAACTTGATTTCCCTTTCACAAAACCATGTTGACTCAGCCTGATTACTTTGAATATAACTAAGTGCCTTGTTATAACATCTTTAATAAAGCATCTAACATTTTCCCTGCGACAGATGTTAAAATAACTGGCCTGTAGTTTCCTGATTTCTGTCTCCCATTCTTTTTGAATAAAGGAGTCACATTTGCTATTATTTGCTATTTTTCAATCTAGTGAATTTGGGAAAACTAAAACATCAACTATCTCTCGCTAACCACTTCTTTTAAGGTCCTTGGATGAAATCCATCAGGACTCAGGGACTTGTCAATCGCAGCTTCACCAATTTGCTAAATATCACTTCCCTGGTGATTGCAATTTTCTTGAGTTCCCCCCTCTCTTCCATTTCGTCATTTACCGCTGTTTCTGGAATGTTATTTGTCTCCTCTATAGTGAAGTTCAACCAAAATATCAGTTCAAATTTATCTGCCATCTCCTTATTTTCCATTATTAATTCACCAGACTCACTTTCTATAGGACTAACACTTATTCTGTTAAGTTTTTTTTTTAATCTGTAGAAGTTCTTACTGTCTGCTTTATAGTTCCAGTTAGCTTTCTCTCATTCTCTAATTTCCCCCCTTATTAATCTTTTTGGTTATATTTTGCCGTTTTTTTATATTCTGTCCAATCTTCTGACCTGTCATCCACCTTTGTGCAATTATATACTTTTTCTTCAAGTTTGATACCATAGTTAACATTTTTTTGTTACCAACGATTCCTGTGGGAATATATCTGTTCTGTGTGTTCTGTCCACCATTGGACCTCTATTGAGCTATCCCTTAACCTAAATTGCCACTTCACTTGCGTGAGCTCTGCTTTCATGCCCTCATAATTGCCCTTAATTAGGCTGAAAATATTACTCCCTCTTCTCTCCTTCAAACTGGATGTAAAATGTATTCATAAGATGATCATTGTTATCTAGGGGCACCTTCACTCTGAGGTCATTAATTAATCATGTTTTGTGGTCAACACTAGGTCTAGTATAGCCTGCTCTGTGGTTAGTGCCAGAAAATGCTGTTCTATGAAACCATCTTGAAAATGTTGCACAAATTCCTCATCTAGACTACCTTTACTCATTTGATTTTTCTAGCCTACATGTCGATTAAAATCCCACATGATAATTGCCATATCCTTCTGACAAGCTCCCATTATTTCTTTTTTGATACCCTGTCCTATCATGTGATAGCTGTTAGGGCACGTGTACATTACTCCCAAAGGGCCTTCTTGCCTTTATCATTCCCCATTTCTATTTGTGGCAGCATGTCCCTTTAAGGAGAGGAGTCCCCGGAGGCTCATGAGGCCCAATCAGCCAATGAGGCTGGAGTGCGCAAACCCTGGGGGTGTGGGGGGGGGGGGGGGGGGGGGGGGGACACGGGTTCCCAGTTAGTTAGGAGTTTGGAGTCCTGGAACATGGTAGCTTTAATCTCACTGTATATAGTTTCCTTAATAAATCGTTAATTTGTTAATCAACTTGATGGTTGTCCATTTGTCAGGATATTACATTGGCGACGAGGATCAACAGGAGTGCCTTCGTGCAGTTATGAAAGTTGGGAGAGCGGACCTCCCAACTTCTCTATCATTCCACGGTCCATAAGTGGCAATGGCCCTTTTTATAAACTAGCATAATTCGCCCTCCATACGGAGTAATGGCTGCTTTACGTAGATGTCTGTTACTTTTTCAAGGCAAATTAAATTGGGTGGAGGGGGGGGGAAGGAAAAACAGCAGGTAATTCTACTGATGGTCTTTGGGGTTCCCACTGACAATGTAATTTGGAATCTGACATTGTCGGATGCCCCCGACTCCAAAACATTTGAGGAGCTAGTAGAGTTAGTTAAGGGTCGTTACCACCCAAAGCCCTTGATAATAATGCAATGTTACAAATTCAATTGAACAAGAAGGGCTTCAGGGGTGATGATTATGGTGCTCGTAGCGTGCCTAAAACAATGCGAGTTCAGGTCTGCACTAAACGACATGTTGAGAAACAGGCTGGTCTGTGGTGTCAATGACGCAGCCATGCAAAAAATAATCCTAGCAGAGGCAGAGAATACCTTAAAGAAGACATTAGAACTCACTCAGAGAGCGAGGGAGTTGCAGAGTGTATAACCAGGTGAGTCCACTAGGTTTGACGGGAAGCCACTGACAGTCGTGGCGCCAGAGATTGCTGGTGCAGAAACCATGCAGCAAAGTGGCCTGGAGCAAAAGAGAGTGCAGAGATATAGTGAATTTGGTACGCAGACCAGGAGCTATAAAGAATGGTACCAGTGTGGAGGAGATCACCCCCCAGGAAAATGTAAATTCAGGGATGTGACACGCTATACCTGCACCAAAAGGGGGCACATTGGATGGAAATGTAAGACTAGGCAAAGCCCACAGGAGGCCACGAAAAAATCTCCAGCACACAGTGTTGAGAATAATCCTGAAGATGAAGCTTGAGATGTACAGTTGAAACAACATAAAAGTGGGCAGAACAGCAAAAATTAAGATTGTAGTGATAGGAAATGGTCAGCCTCTTAGAATGTAGATAGACACGGGGGGGCCTCCACTACATTTGTAAATGAGCAAACGTATTGTTATCTGCAGAGTGAAGTCCAGCCCTGAAGGTAAGAAACACATCAGCCAGCCTAGCAACATATACTGGGGAAGTTTTAGAAAACCTAGGAATGGCCACAACCCCTGTAAGCTACTGTCACCAGTCAGCTCAACTGACCTAATAGTAGTGGAGGCTATTTTTCATTTTTTCCAATTAAAGGTCAATTCAGCATGGCCAATCCACCTACCCTGTTCATCTTTGGGTTGTGGGGGTGAAACCCATGCAAATACGGGGAGAATGTGCAAACTCCACACGGAATGTGACCCAGAGCCGTGATCGAATGTGGGACTTCAGCATCGTGAGGCAGCTGTGCTAACCACTGCACCACCGTGCTGCCCCGCTAAGGGCCAGGTCTGATGGGCTGGTATTGGCTTTGCAAAATTAAATTAAATTGGTTGGAAGTATTTCAACTAAATGAATGAAGCTTTTATTATCAGGAGGATTTCCAAAATGTGTTGTGCAAGATCCATGACCTCAAAGCAAAAATTTATGTGGATCCGGAAGCCATGTTCAACCAGTCCCCTTGCTGTGAACAAGAACATAGAACATACAGTGCAGAAAGAGGCCATTCAGCCCATCGAGTCTGCAGCAATCCACTTAAGCCCTCACTTCCACCCTATCCCTGTAACCCAATAACCCCGCCCAACACTAAGGGCAATTTTGGACACTAAGGGCAATTTAGCAAGGTCAATCCACCTAACCTGCATGTCTTTGGACTGTGGGAGGAAACCAGAGCACCCGGAGGAAACCCATACTAACACGGGGAGAATGTGCAGACTCCGCACAGACAGTGACCCAGCGGGAAATCAAACCTTGGGATCCTGGCGCTGTGAAGCCACAGTGCTATCCACTTGTGCTACCGTGCTGCTCAATCAAGAAGATTGAATCTGAACTCAAGCGACTAGAAGAATTAGGTATTATCAAACCGGTAAAGTTATTGGTGTTGGCAGCTCCAAGCGTGCCAGTAATGAAGACAGAAAGAACGGTCAGACTATGCGGGGACTACAAACTAAGCTACGAATCAGGCAGCCAAGTTGGACTGGCACCTAATACCAAGGATTGAAGATTTCTACGCCAGATTAGCAGAAGGTTTAACTGACATTAAACCTGATATGAGTCATGCGTAACTACAATTAGAGTTAGATGAAACATTCAGGGAATTTGCTATCATAAACACAAACAAACGCTTGTACCAATACACCTGGGGGCGGGATTTTCTGACCCCCTGTCGGGTCGGAGAATCCTCGGGGGGGGGGGGGGGGGGGGTGACGTGAATCCCGCCCCGCTGTGCCGATGCCTGCTGCTGTATTCTCCAGCACCGGTTTATGGACGGGGCGGGGTTTACGCTGCGCCGGTCGGGGGCCGTTGGCAGCGATCCCCCGGCAATTCTCCGGGCCCTGATGGGCCGAGCGGCCGTCGTTTCCTGGCCAATCCCGCCGGCATGAAATGGACATGATCCATCATGGCGGGACCTAGCTTGTTGGCTGTCTAGCGGGGTCCTCGGGAGAGCGGGGGGGGGGGGGGGATCCGTCTCCGGGGGGGACCCCATGGTGGTCCGGCCCGCGATCGGGGCCCACCGATCTGTGAGCGAGCCTGTGCCATGGGGGTACTCTTTCCTTCCGCGCCAGCCTGTGTAGAGCTCCGTCATGGCCGGCGTAGAGAAGTAACCCCCTGCGCATGCGCAGGAAACATGCCGGCTGGTCTGTGCATGCATGGAACCACGCCGGCGGTTCTGCGCATGTGCCAACTCACGCCAGCCCTTTGCCAGCCAGTTGCCGCAGGGCCAACCCCTCCGGCGCTGGCTTAGCCCCCAGAAGTGCAGAGGATTCCGCACTTTCCGGTCGGCCCGACGCCGGAATGGTTCGCGCCGCTCTTGGCGCCAGGCCATCCGGCCAGTTGCGGGAGAATCCCGCCCATGACTACTACCCTTTGGAGAATCATTTGCCTGTGCAATATTCCAGCACACAATGGAAAGTTTACTAAAGGACGTACCAAAGGTGTTTGTTATCTAGATGATGTACTAACTAAAGGGGTTCTGAAGAGGTGCACCTCGCAAATCTCAAAGAAGAATTAAAGAGATTTACGAAGACTGGAGTAAGGCTGAAATGATAAAAGTGTACCTTCCAACTCAGGAAGTGACATACTTAGGATTCAGGGTAGACACCAAAGGGCTGCACCCTATGAAGGAGAAGACCAAAGTGATTAAAGATGCACCACGCCAAAAATACTTCCGAATTTAAATTCTTCTTTCGGAATGCAAAACTATGATGATAGATTTATTCGGAATCTTTATTCCCAATCATTTTTAAATGGTGCCCAGATCTCTCAAGCCCCTGACGTGACCAATGCCCGAACACACCTGTGGGGCAGTGGTCCTCGAGCTCCAATGCACCCCACCACATAATGCTGTGCCTGATCCCGCAACAGACAAAATGCTAGCTTGGCACCTTGGCATTGCCTGCCTGGCACCTTGTCAGTGCCTCTGTCAGTCTGGCAGTGCCACCTGGGCACCCTGGCACAGTGGACCCTGGGTGGCACTGCTAGGATGCCCAGGTGGAGCTGCCAGGTTCCCTAGTGGCACCAGCAGTGCTCGGATGCCACCCTGCTTGGAGGCTGGTCACCCGGAAACTCCAATCGCCTGGGAGACCCCCAGTGTCGCTCCACCTGATCCCTGTTTGTGGGGACTTGTGTTGTTTGAAGCCTGGCTGGGGTCTCCTCGACGAGTAGCCATTGGGACTCCTTCAATCAGCTATGCACTCGCTGGAATGTTGGTGACATCCCATCCTGAATCTTATGGCTGTGTCCTGGCATCTGCATCAACTCTGGGGTAACCTTACCTAGAGGCTCGGTGTCTGACTAGAACTCAACAGAGTCCTTGCATCGAGCAGACTTCCGACTGCTAACTCCCCTGGATGTTCCTGCTCCATCTGATGTGCATCAGCAGCTGTCTGGTGCTCACCAGATAGCATCAAAAACAGATTCAAAAACAACTTCTAGATTCAAAAACAGTTTCTTCCCCGCTGTTACCAGACTCCTAAACGACTCTCTTGATGGACTGAACTGGTTAATACTACACTCCTGTACGCTTCACCCGATGCCGGTGTCTATGTATTAACATTGTGGACCTTGTGTTGCCCTTTGATGTATTTTCTTTTGTTTTCTTTTATTTTTATGTACTAAATGATCTGTTTGAACTGCTCGCAGATAAATTATTTTCACTGTACCTCAGTACGTGTGACAATAAACAAATCCAATCCGATCCAAAACCTGTCCACTAATGTTGCGCACCGAGGTGTGCGTCTCTACGCTGGTGGAAGGTGGGGGGTGATAGCTGTGATGCCACAATGGTGGTCTCCAAAAGCTGAAGATCCTGAGAGACAATGGACACGTGGTCAGTAGGGGGAAGGATCATTTTGTCTGACATGAACAACTCACTTGACACAGATTATCAGGATAAAGGTGTAGTGGATCCTAACCTCTAAGGCGCAGGGCAACCTCGCTGTCAGTGACTGCTCTCTCCTCAGTCAATCCCGCGATCTCCAGGGCCTGTTCCTCATAGGAGGTGAGGATTTCTGGTACTCATCCCCCTGTGTTGCTTATTATGGGCTACCTTCTCCTGCAGGGGTGAGTGCTGAGGAACAAGCACAAAAATCAGACATGGGGAAGGTGTAATCCAGTGATTTGGGAGGGGGCGGGGCGCAGAATTAGTGGCACAGCAGGTGGAATTGATGCCAGGAGAAGAGGTGGTAACTTACCCTTGCAGCTCGGTGGATGTCGTTGGTATTCTTCCGACATTGGACAGTGCTCCTCCTGGTCATGTTTCCTGCACTGACAGTCGCTGCCACTGCCTCCCAGGCAGTATTGGTGGCCTTGTTGCTGGTCTTATGACCCACTCGGGGGAACAGGATGGCCCGATCTCTCATGCCAAGAATCCAGGAGCCTGTCTCGGTCGGCATACGCAAAGCGAGGAGCATGACTGTGTGCTTCCCTGCCTGCGTGTTGACTGGGAGTGAGTGGTGAGGCAGCATTTAAAATCAGCTCCCCTTTGTTAGCGGCGAGACACTGAGGCACGAGTCTGGCAAATCATATGGCGAGACAGCCAGCAATGTCATGAAGCTCATCGGGGCTCATTTTCAGCACTAAGTGCCATTAAGTATAAGGCAAGATCTCGCCAAAGCATCGAGAAACACCCGCCAATCGCGGCCAAAATTACACTTCAAAATGTTTCCGTTAAATCGTGCACAATATAACCTCTTTGGAACCCAGCAACCAGAAGGTGTCTGTAACGTTCCCAGCACACAGCTATCACTTTACACCTCTGGCCTTTCTGTTCAGGTTCATGCTGAAGAACTGTCAAAGCAGTCAATAGAGATCATCTAACTGCAAGAACTTACATTGGGAAGTCTAGATACAGGCAGCACGGTAGCATAGTGGTTAGCAGAATTGCTTCACAGCTCCAGGGTCCCAGGATCAATTCTCGGCCTGGGTTACTGTCTGTGCGGAGTATGCACGTTCTCCCCGTGTGTGTGTGGGCTTCCTCCCACAGTTCAAAGATGTGCAGGTTAGGAGGATTGGCCATGTTAAATTGCCCTTAGTGTTGGGTGGGGTTACGGGATTATGGGGATATGGTGGAGGTGTGGGCTTGGGTAGGGTGCTCTTTCCAAGAGATGGTGCAGACGCGATGAGCTGAATGGCCTCCTTCTGCCCTGTAGATTCTATGATTCTATGATTGAAAAGGAGGAGGTATTGTGTCTTTGGGCAGCACGGTAGCACTGTGGTTAGCACAATTGCTTCACAGCTCCAGGTTCGAGTCCTGGCTTGGGTCACTGTCTGTGCGGAGTCTGCACATTCTCCCAGTGTGTGCGTGGGTTTCCTCCGGGTGCTCCGGTTTCCTCCCACAGTCCAAAGATGTGCAGGTTAGGTGGATTGGCCATGATAAATTGCCCTTAGTGTCCAAAATTGCCCTTAGTGTTGGGTGGGGTTACTGGGTTATGGGGATAGGGTGGAGGTGTGGACCTTGGGTAGGGTGCTCGTTCCAAGAGCACTCTAAATTCTATGATTCTATAGGTAGCATTAAATATTTTTAAGAAGATAAGAAAACAGAAGCACACCTTCTTTCAGAATTAATTAATTAATAATCATTGCAGCCCACAAGTGTAGGAAAATGGTTTTGTTTTTGGAGTGTGCTTACGAGTAGCAATAGATGAATAGCATAAGCTTTCAATGTAACAGGCTACAGATCCAGCTTTTGCGAGCATGACAGCACCCGTACGTCTGATAAGGATAATACCTATTTCAATATCTAGGGGAAACAAAGGCTTGGGAGACAAAATTGTGCACTGCTGTTTCTGCAGCTTAAGTGGGCACAGTTTCGATTAGAGTCCAGTTCAGATAGACGCTCCTGGGATTAAACCAAAGGCATTTTTTTTTTCAGTCAGAATGTACAACAAAAGCACCTATTGAAAAAAAAAGAGATTGCATAAAACCACTAATGCCTGCTTTCAGCTTATCAGGAAGCTCTTTCAATTTGCTCCCAAAGTTATACATGTCAAAGTCCAGTTCTCCCTCTCAATGTACTGCTTGAAGGATTGAAATCAGTCCATTCACAACAATTCACACTTGCAATGTAGAATGGATGCTCAGCCACCTCCGAGCACAAAACCTTCCCTTTAATTATTTTCAGCAGCGGCTTATGTAATCGCTTTGACTCCAATCAATAGCCCAGTATGAACCAAAGATATATGGAAGTCTTGAACAATTCACAGGGGCCCTCTGATTACCCTTCACACAAAACTTACAGAATCTGAAAGTATTTAACAAAAATATCAGATATTTTCAATTATTTAAAGCCAAAAGCTCAATCTTCATAGAAGCTCCTCAGATTCCAAAAATAATTTTGTCATATGAACCACGAAAGATAGGCAAAGATCTTCTGGGACCGTTTTATCCAGCCTGTCCCACAAAACCAGTGATGCCTTGGGTATCACCATACAAACTCAACTCAAAAGCCGCACAATCTTCTGGGAGAGGCACATCACCAGCTAAAATTTAAAATTGCAAGCCACCTTCGGGGGGAGGGGGGGGGGGGGGGGGGGGGGGGAGAAGATCCCTTTCTGATCTCTTCCCCCGAGTCATAGGGCAGAATTTTATCCCCTGCCTGGCAGCTGCTGCAACCATTTAAATTGCCGTTTACTTCGGCAAGACCATGATATCCTGCTGGGAAGGAGCATCATTAAACCCCTGCCCATAAATGAATGGAAACATTTTATACCGACGGTTGGTGTTGACATTTTTCCTCACCATGTGATAAGGACTGGGGAGAGATATGCTCATTGAAGTGTAACCCCAGCTTGCATTTTTGGAGCTCCCTTCCAGCCCAAGGGACATCTCAAAGTAGTTCACAACCAATGAAGTACCCTTGAAGTTTAGTCATTGCTTTAATGTAGCAAAATATGGCAGTTAATTTGCACACAGAGAGATCCTACAATCAGCAATGAGATATATGTTTGGAGACTATTTCAGTCATGTTGGTTGGAGTGGTAAATATTAAGCAGGATGCTGCAGGAAAGCTCCCTTGAGTCGGGATAGCCTCCTGCAGACCATTTTTCAAAAAACATTTCTCAAAATCCATTTGCAGTAATATTTGGAGGATAAATGTGCAATCTAAACTCATACTGCTGCAGTTGTTTCTCCATAGTCAAGCCACACGCAAATCTACAACAATCATGATTTTCTGCTTTGTGTTGGACTTTCACCCACCGCTCTGGCTACATGAGGAGCCTCGCTTCTCTTCCTGGGTGGAGGGTCACTCTGCGCACTCACTAATACTCTCCCTACTCTGTTCCGTGGTTCTCACCTGTATCAAGATGACCACCATCATACCAGCTTCACCCAATGCCTATGTCTTTGTATTTACATTGTGTATTTATGTATGTCCTCTGTTTTATTTTTATGTATGGAATGATCTGTCTGGACTGAACACAGAACAATACTTTTCACTGTACTTCGGTACACATGACAATAAAACAAATCTGAATCCAAATCCAAATCCCACCACGACAGAAATCGGGACAAGAGCCACAATGAGGATAGATAGGTGCTTGCTGGCCGGTGCAGGCACAATGAGCCAAAGGGTCTCTTTCTGTGCTGCAAAACTCTCTGACTAAAATAATGGAGTGGACGCGTCCAAAAAATCTCATCACATTTTATTTTAAATGCTGTGGACAAGACATGGGCCTCCAATGAGTGAGTTTTCAGGGCACTAGGGAGGTGGAGAGGGATCATTACTCACACTCTCTGACCAACAAAATGTAGCTTGCCACCCTCTCGACCAATGTAAACTGGGGAAAGGTTGGGAGGTACAGGTAGAATAAATGTGCAGCTTGGCATAATCCACCTGTCTACCATAATTAACGGGTTGTGGGAAAAAAGGTCAAGGCTGATGGTTTCTTTAAAGTTGAACTGGAGGTTTTGACATCACGGTGCACCTTGCCACTCAATACCAATAGGCCGTTATCCAGCCTGAGTCCGGCTGCGTAACAAGTGGGAACCCAGCGCAAAGTCGTCTAGAAGTGTTGTGGTTCAGAATAAGCTTCCAATTGCAAACGACTCAAGGACCCAGTGACAATCATTACTGTTCATATGTTCCTGACTTAAAACACGAATCCGCCAATCGAGAGGTCTTCACACCGTTTTATAAATCACCCTTCTTGCTTGGCCCCCAGTAAACTTTGTTGAGTAACATCCTACAGTCCACAACAAAATAAACTACCAGCTGGAGAAATTTCAGAAAGAACTTTTCAACTGATAATCAGAAACTACCGGCACTCACCTCCTTGGCTCATGGCCACCGTAATCTCCACGTACATCCGCGGAGCGGGACTCAGGTCCGATACTCCGTTCACAGCCTCCACCCTGAAGGTGTAGTTGACGTACGGCAACAGGTTAACCACAGTGACGGCCGTATCGACCAATCCCAGTTGCTGGGGGACAAACTCAATGCGGCTGTCGCAGGGCCCGCACGCCTGGAGGGTCACCGCACACCTGCTGCACAGGGCGTTGTATGTGATATCTGTCCGACCCCCACTGTCCTCGGGGGGTTTCCAGTCTAAGACCACCGCCGACTGCCTGGTGCTGTAACCGAGAGTTTGCGGAGCAGTTGGGGGTTCTGTGGGGGAACGAAACAGAGCAAGAGCGTCAAGTGCAGGAGCAAAAAGCGGTTCTTTCTCTATTGCACTTGCCGTTTCAGCCAATCTGTTGATGCTAACCATGCATTTGATATTCAGCTCATTTTAATTGTCCTGATGATTGATTCTATTGCAGATTCGGGGAAGATGTACAATTAATGTGGTGAGATTTGCTGTCAATCCTACATTCTTACCTAGCATAACTACTATTTCCACAGGAAGGGACCTGATAATGTAACTGCTGAAATAGCTTGTCCATCTAAATGACCTCGAAGTGCATGCATTTAAAATGCTGATATAACTGTGACTGAAGTGAGATATTTCCATTCAAATTTGTTAACAGTAAGTGGCGCTGTGCTTATAGAATAAGACTTGCACTGTGTTTGTGTTTCGTTGTGTTTGGGTAAAGCCTTTCACTAATGAAAGAGAAAACAGTTTATTAAAAATTGAAGTCCCTTGAGGTAAACCTTTGTCCTACTTTCTATTTGTACTGACATTTTCACTGCCATGTGGAAAAAAAAACTATGTTTCGTACTGAGTTGCCAGACTTTCAATAACCCATTGGTGAAATACTAAGTCCAAACGCAGCAAGGCTTGGTGGGTGTGGGGTGGGATGGAGGGGGCGATTCAACTCTTCAACATAGGGTTGCTTGGAGGCCGCAGAAATTAAAGGCATAGAACACTGCCAGTCACATCACTCATCTATCTTCACCCAGGGTGTCCATGGCCTGTGGTTTCCAATCATGGCATAGGCCACAATGTCACCGTGGGGCAAGGCAAGGAGGCAACAGTGATCGCAGCCGGCATGAAACATAGAAACATAGAAAATAGGAACAGGAGGACGCCATTCGGCCCTTCGAGCCTGCTCAATGATCGTGGCTGACCATCCAATTCAATAGCCTGTTCCCGCCTCCCCCGTTTCCTTTGATCCCTTTTGCCCCTAGTGCTATTTCTACCTGCTTCTGGAAAACACAATGCTTTGGCCTCAACTGCTTTATGTAGTCGCGACTCTCTGGGTGAAGAAATTTCTCCTCATCTCAAACCGAAATGGTCTATCCCGTATCCTCAGACTGTGACCGCTGGTTCTGGACTTCCCCCACCATCAGGGACATCATTCCTGCATCTACCCTGGGTAGTCCTGTTAGATTTTTATAGGTTTCTATAGATTCCCACTTCAACACAAGCGAATACAATCCTAATCGACTCACTCCTGATCGTCAGTCCTACCATCCCAAGAATCAGTCTGGTAAATCTTCTGTGCAAGAATATCCTTCCTCACGTAAGCAGGCACAAACTGCACACAATATTCCAGGTGTGGTCTCACCAAGGCCCTGGATGATTGCAATAAAACATCCCTGCTTCTGCACTCGAATCCTCTCACTATGAAGGTCAATATGCCATTTTTCTTCCATATTGCTATCTGTACCTGCATGCTTACCTTCAGTGACTGGCGTACGAGGACACCCAGGTCTCATTGCACATTCCCCTCTCTCAATTTTTAGCCCTTCAGATCATAATCTGTCTTCCTGTTTTTGCTGCCAAAGTGGTTAACCTCACATTAGTCCACATTATATTGCATCTGCCAAGCATTTGCCCACTCACTCAGCTTGTCCAAATCTCTCGCATGCTGTTGGCACGATTCTGTGCCACACTCTAGGCAACCGAGCTGCTCACATCTGGGTCATAAAACTTGTTTTTACTTTGAAATATTTTTGATGAATGTTCGGGGAATGTTCAGGCATGGACAATGAAATGTGTTTGTCTGACAGTGGAAATTATCCAAACTGATCACAAAGGTAGTCCAGCTGTTTGCTTTCAGATTGGTATAGGTGGAGCACCATAAGAGTGGGCATGTGGAATATGGACAGCACGGCAGCACAGTGGTTAGCACTGTTGCTTCACAACTCCAGGGTCCCAGTGCGATTCCCGGCCTGGGTCACTGTCTGTGTGGAGTCTGCACGTTCTCTCTGTGTCTGCGTCAGTTTCCTCCGGGTGCTCCAGTTTCCTCCCACAAGTCCCGAAAGACATGTTGTCAAGTGAATTGGATATTCTGAATTCTCCCTCTGTGTGGAATGTGGCGACCAGGGGATTTTCACAGTAACTTCATTGCAGTGTTAATGTCAGCCTACTTGTGACAATAATGATTATTATTATACTTCACAACTGTCTTCGCTCAGGAGAAGGAGGATGTAAGTACAGAATTTGGAGAGAGGGACCGTGAGGTTCTTGAATAGTTTGACATAGGGAGCAAAGAGGTATTGGCGGGCTTAAAAGTAGAAAACTCCCCAAATTCAACTGCTGTGGGAGACAAGGGAGGATATTACAATGGCTCTGAGCCAAATTTTTTAGTCCTTTCTGGTCAGAGGATTGGAGGACAATTAATGTTGTAAAATTTTTCAACAAGGGTGGTTGAGTTAAGCTAGGGAACTACTGACCAGTGAATCTCACGTCAGTGGTAGGGAATCTACTGGAGAAAATTCGAAAGGAGATAATTAATCTCCACTTGGAGAGGCAAGGTTTGATCAGGAATGGTCAGCATGGCTTTGTCAGAGGGAGGTTACGCCTAACAGATTTGATTGAACATTTTGAGGAGTCGGTCAAATGTGTAGATGAGGGGCTTGCAGTTGATATAGTTTATATGGATTTCAGCAAAGCCTTTGACAAGGCCCCACAAGGAAGACTGATAAAAAAAGGTAAAAGCACATGGGATTCAGGGAAACTGGGCAAGTTGGATCCTAAACTGGCTTAGTGGCAGGAGACAGAGGGTGGTGGTAGAAGGCTGTTTGTGTAACAGGAGGCCAGTGTCTATAGTTTACCAAAAGGATCAGTGCTGGGTCACTTATTGTTTGTGATGTATATAAACGATACAGATAAAAACGTGGGGGGGTGGGGATGATAAGTAACTTTATGGATGACATGAAGACTGGCAGGGTGTTTTATAGTGAGGAAGAAGGTCTTAGATTTCAGGAAGATATCGAGGGGTGGGTCAGATGGATAGATCAGTGCCGGATGGAATTTAACTCTGAAAAGTGTGAGGTGATGCACTTTGGAAGGAGTAACAAGACAAGGGAACACTCCATGAATGGCAGGAAACTAAGAAGCTCAGAGGAACAGAGGGATCTTAGGGTGTTTGTACACAGAAGGGTGGCACGGTGGCACAGCGATCAGCACTGCTGCCGCACAGCTCCAGGATCCCGGGTTTAATTCCAGCCTTGGGTGACTGTGTCTGTGGAGTTTGCACTTTCTCCCCGTGCGCGTGTGGGTTTCCTCCGGGTGCTTTGGTTTCCTCCCACAGTCCAAAGATGTGCAGGTTAGGTGGATTGGCCATGATAAATTGCCCCTTAGTGTTCAAAAGGTTAGGTGGGTTACTGGGTTACGGGGATAGAGTGGAGGTGTGGGCTTAGGTAGGGTGCTCTTTCCAAGGGCCGGTGCAGACTCGATGGGCCGAATGGCCTCCTTCTGCACTGTAAATTCTATGATCTATTATCTATGATTCAATGATCCCTGGTGGCGGCAGGACAGGTTAATAGGGTAGTTAAAAAGGCACGTGGGATACTTGCCTTTGTCAGTTGTGGCACAGATTATAAGAGCAGGGATATTCTGTTGGAGCTCTACAAAACCTTGGTTAAACCAAAGGGGAGAGTGCAGAGGAGATTCAGCAGGATATTGTTTGTGGTAGGATATTTGAGCTACGAAGAGAGGCTGGATAAGCTTGCGTTGTTTTCTTCAGAGAAGAGAATGCTGAGGGGGACCTGATTGAGGTGTATGAGATGGTGTTGGGTATGGACATGATGCGTAGGAAGCAGCTGTTCCCCTTAATTGAAAGGTTAATAACAAGGGGACATAATTTTAAGGTGAGGCGCAGGAGGTTTTGAGGGGATTTGAGGAAAAATGTTTTGACCCAGAGAGTGGTGCGAGTCTGGGAGGCACTGCCTGGGAGGGTAGTAGAGGCACGATATCTCACAAACTTTAAAGAGTATGTGGATGAAAATTTGAAATGTCTTAACATTCAAAGCTATGGACCAAGTGGTGGAAAGTAGGATGAGTGCAGATTTAGTGTAGTCTTGTCGGTGCAGATCTGATGGAAGGAAGAGCCTCTTCTGTACTGTATGATTATGACTCCATGACCAATGATAGGAGGTTGGGGGTGGAAAAATTGGAGGCTGGAGGTCATGTGAAGGCACCTCCAGGAAGATGCCTAACTTGGCTTGGACTCTCACAACCCTCCCAGCAACCAAGTCAACAAGGGCCTGGCAGGGAGGCCCATGACTGAAATTAAGTACGAGGGAGGGTGGGTGACATTGATATTGTAAGACCTCAGAGGAGATTAAAATATATATATGTATATACATATTTGATCAAAGCTGTCTTAACTTTTCATAATCACTTTAGTAAAAGTAAGAGTGATACGATTTTCATTAAAGTGCAGAACATGTCACAGGAACTGAATGTATCTGGATATAGCAGGCAGTGGAGTATGAATCTGTTTCTGATGGGCTGGGAATTACTGGAGAATTGTATAATTCAGTACACAAGCAGATGTTACTTTTCAATTTTAACACTGAAAATTGATTTCTTAAAATAGCTGGATTGGATTTAAATTAATTAAAATCCGTTAAAGCAAATGGGGACGAGTATCCTCAGCAGATCCAGCAAATGCCTGCTGACACTCGGGTTGGAATCCAGTAGAACCATTCATAGAATCACACAACAGAGAAAGAAGCCATTCGGCCCATCATTCCTCTGCCAGACCTCTGGAAGAGCTATACAATTTGCCCCACTCCTTACTCTTTCACTATGCACCGACAGTTTTTTATGCTGCTTTCAAATACACATACAATTCCTTCAAGATACTGTTGAATATGCTTTCTCCCACCCTTCAAGCATTGCATTCATCAAATCATATCAACTCATTTCATAAAAATAATTCTCTTCACCTCCCTTTGGGCTCTTTCGCCAATCATCTCAAATCTATTTTCTTTTGGTTACTCACTTTCCTCCCAAGGGAAACAGTTTTCTTTATTTGGTCTACCAACACCCCTCATGATATTAATCCTTTTATTAAATCTCTCCTTAAACATCAATGTTCTGAGGGGTACAGTCCCAGCTATTCTTGTTACTGCCTTTAACTGAAATCCCTCATCAGAAATAGTTCAGATCAATATACGACATGTTCTGACTTTGATTGGGAAATATTGGTTAGCTTTCGAAGCTTACAACCCATCTGCTCAATAGCAAGGAGTGAGGACTCCCTTTGTTGATCATGCTTGCTTTAGAGGTGGACACACGCTAAGAGGGGCACTGGATGCCTTTCCTCTTAAGCTCTTAGAAATGAAGAACTGGGCCCTAAGAGGAGATGCAGGAACGGAAAGCAATTCCACAATGCAAAATCTTTGAAAATCCTTTATATGGGGTTTAGAAGGCCCTGCTGTGGGTCGGAGTTGGGGAGGGGGTGGGTTAATGGGGGTTTGTGTGGGAGAAATGGTTGGGTACATTTATTGGTTGGTAAGCAGCTATCTGGGCAGCATGAGGCAAGGGAACCAAAGGTACACCCAGAGTTGTGTAAATATCATCCAACACCATGCTAATGAGCTGTATTTAGAATCCATAGAATCCCTACAGTGCAGAAGGAGGCCATTTAGCCAATTGAGTCTGCACTGGTCCTCGGAAAGAGCACCCAACTTAAGCCCACACCTCAACCCTATCCCCGTAACCCCATCTAAACATTTGGACACTAAGGGGCTATTGAGTATGGCCAATCCGCCTAACCTGCACATCTTTGGACTGTGGGAGGACACCGGAGCACCCGGAGGAAACCCACACAGACACGGGAAGAAAGTGTAAGCTCCACACAGACAGTCACCCGAGGCTGGAATTGAACCCCAGTCCCTGGTGCTGTGAGACTGCAGTGCTAACCACTGTGCTACCAGCTACTGGCCCTGCAAATTCCAACATTGATCTCACTGTTAAGATCACAAATATGGATGTGAGTGGTCAACATTTTTAACCTGAGATCCTTTTTATATTTCGTATTTTATAAAATTTATATTTAAAATATTTATTTATTCAGAACAAAGGCAGACTTAGTCAAACCACATACAACCTGCTAAACTATTATTACTGGTCACTCACTTCAGCAATGGCATGAGCCACACTGCCCTACATGCACATTGCCCAGATATTAATTTCAGTCCCCACTCTGCACACACCTCCCAACTTCACCATCAGTGTACACATGAGACCTGCACTTCTGTTCAGCGTACACATCTTCCAATCTCAAATCATCATTCAATACCACCTTCCAATACAATATCCCCAGTAGCACAGCCAAGAATGGGGGAAAGAATAATTATGTGGTTATCGCGAACAGTCACAAGTGTTAGGCAACAATATCTCCAATAAGAGAGAATCGAACCATCTTCCCTTGCTGTTCATTACCATTGCTGAATTCCCTCCATCAATATCCTGAGGATTATCATTGATGAGAAATTTAACTGGACCAGTTATATAAATACTGCAGCTACTTGGGCAGGTCCAGGCTGGAAATTCTGTGGCAACTCACCTCCTGACTCCCCAAAGTCTGTCAATCATCTACAAGACACAAGTCAGGAGATTAATGCAATGCTCCATTCTTTCCTGGGTGAGTGCAGCTCCAACCAAACTCAAAAAGCTCAGCTCCATCTAGGACATGGCAGCCTACCCGAGCGGCACGCCATCCACCACATTAAACATTCACTCCGCTGACCACTGACACACAGTGGCAGCAGCATCTACCATCTATAAGATGCATGCAGCAATTTACCAAGGCGGTTCTGGCAGCGACATCAACCGAGAGGGACAATGATGTGGAGATACTGGCGTTGGACTGGTGTTAGCACAGTAAGAGGTCTGATAACACCAGGTTAAAGTCCAACAGGTTTGTTTCGAATCACTAACCTTCGTCGTCCAGTACTTCCCCGGAGAGGAGAAACTACAACATCTTCTTTGCAGCCTTCAACACGTCATCGATGAAGATGAACATCCTGCCAAGGTCATCCTCACACCCCCACTACTTGCCTTCAAATAACCACACAACCTCAAACAAACCATTGTTTGCAGCAAACTACCCAGTATTCAGAACATCGATCACCATGACACCACACAACCCTGCCATGGCAATCTCTGCCATTCATGCCAGATCATCGACATGGGTACCACCATTACATGTGGGAAAGCCACCCACCGGGTACGTGGTACATACTCCTGCGACTCGGCCAACGTTGTCTACCTCATACGCTGCAGGAAAGGATGTCCCGAAGCGTGGTACATTGGCGAGACCTTCCAGTTGGGGAACACTTCAGCAGTCAAGGGCGTTCAGCCTCTGATCTTCGGGTAAGCGTTCTCCAAGGCAGCCTTCAGGACGCTCGACAACACAGAATGGCTGAGCAGAAACTTACAGCCAAGTTCCGCACTCATATGTACGGCCTCAACCGGGACCTGGGATTCATGTCACATTACATTCACCCCCCACCATCTGGCCTGGGCTTGCAAAATCCTACCAACTGTCCTGTGATTATCCCTCTCTCTGGATCTGTAAAGACTTAAATACCTGCAACGGGTCACATTCAAAGTATCGTTTTGCATCTCTGACTTTGTCTATATATATGTTTCTGAAATCTATCTCTTAATTCACCTGAGGAAGGAGCAGTGCTCTGAAAGCTAGTGATTAAAAATAAACCTGTTGGACTTTAACCTAGAGGGACAGTGGCAGCAAGCACTTGGAGCACCAGCCCCTGGTTCTCCTCCAGGTTGCACACCATCTTGACTTGAAACCATATCGCTGTTCCATCACAGTCACTGGAGTAAAACCTCCTCCCTTTAAAAGCAATGTGGGAGGACCTTCATCATACATACTGCTGCAGTTAAGTAAGTTGCCCACCATCATCTTCTCAAGGGCAATTAAGAATGAACAATAACTGATGGCCTAGCAACTGATGCCAACATTGAACCATCAAATAAAAAATGATGCATGATTTGTTGGCATGATGTGAGTGATTGACATGCGACAGCCCAGTTAATATTTTATTTAATATCATGCTGACTAAATTAAATAAACACTACTGCAGTATAAAGTGATTAATATTTGTTCCTGATGATAAACAGCTCAAATGCAAGGAAGAGAAATATTTATATATGCAATAAATATTTTACTCTTCTCTGCAATTTTGCCTCATAATCCTAAGTCAACATTGTAGAGGTCAACTGATTTTTGTGAAGGATCCAATCATAAAGTTACTGAGCTTTACAGTGTGTAATATACACACAGTCACCCACACTCGAAAGACAATTTGTAGCTTTGACTGTTATCGCACAAACAACTGCATTAGTAGCCCATCTACCTGGGACTGTGCTCGTCTGTCAGCCCTGTCCACAGCAAACCGATTCATATACTAGACTTATTAGGTAACCGCAGAGGAGCATTGTCAAGGGATGCAGCGTTGGCACTTTTATGCTGGCAACAAGATGCATGAAAGGGCTGGCATGCTTGGATTTTAAAGGAGACATTGCTAGTTATGTGCACAAAGGCACTCTTGAAAGGGAGAATGAGGAGAAGCAATTATTGCTTCCAAATGTGCTGTATTGTTAATGCAAAAAGGCTGCCTTCCAGGATGACTGAGGGCCCTTGAATAAAGCACGCAGTAAACATTCAAGGTGCTGAACAGTGGAGAGAGTCAATGGTACAATTCCATGAGTCAGCCTGGTGCGGTTACTGAGCATATTGGTTGTGCTGTCACTGTGTGTGTAAATGGTGTCATTCTGCTCCAGCTGAGGCTGACACAATGGGCAAGAACGTCTGGCTGTTCAGGCCGGCGGAAGCGGAAGATCCTGCCAGCAGCCCACCCCGGCTCAGGGCTCCCGGCGGCTTGTGGTGGATTCAATAGGAAAACCCATTGACAGCAGCGGGACCCAAATATTTCCCGGACGGCCAACAGCGGGCTGCCTCCCACCCCGAGAAACGCGCTGTGGGGAGGACAGAAAATCTCGTCCTCAGACAGTGCTGGTACACGAAACCCCAGACAGGCGGCTCCAGCTCGGATTCCCAAGGACTGAGCAGGGAACTGCAAGGCGCCAGAGTGAAAGCCAATACAGTAATAGAATTGCCCAACTGTCTTTGCATATGATCATTGTTGTAGCTTGATTTCTGTACTTAGGTGAACACGCTGATATTTTAAAGTGGTGGCCTAACTGGGCTAGAACTCAAAGCTCACCAGGATGGTGAGATGCAAATAATTTTCCTGGATTTTCTTTTCTTTATTCTTTCATGAGATGTGAGTATCCCTGACAAAGCCAGCATTTATTGGCCATCGCTAATTCAGCTTGAATTGAGTGGCTTGCTTGGCCAGTTCAAAAGGCAGTTAGGCCAGATCAGGGATAAGGACATTCGGAAACTAAATAGTCATGGTCACCATTACTGAAACTAGCTTTATATTTCAGATTTATTGATAGAATTTAAATTCCACCAGCTGCCACCTTGGGATTTGAACCTTAGTTCCCAGAGCCTGGGGCAGGATTCTCCCTTCTGTGGACTAAGTCTCCACGCCACCGGGAGAACCGGCGCCAACCACTCCGGCGTCAACAGCCCCATAAAGTGCGGAATTTTCCGTACCTTCGGGGGCGATGTGGACACCAGAGGGGTTGACGCTGCTCCAGCTGCCGGCGAAGTGACGGCGCAAGTTTGCGCACGCGCCGACGGGCCGGCGTAATCTTGCGCATGCGCAGAACCACCGGCGTGGTTCCGCGCATGCGCATCAACCATGGCGGAGCCCAACACGTGCCGGCGCGGAAGGAAGAAGTGCGCCCAAGGAACAGGCCTGCCCACAGTTCGGTGGGCCCCGATTGCGGGCCAGGCCACTGTGGGGCCCCCTCCGGGTCTGATCCCACCACGCCCCCCCCCCGAGGACAGCCCCCGCCGACTTACCTGCCAGGTCCCACCGGTATTTGGGCTTAGTGATTCACACCGGCGGGACTGGCCAAAAATAATCGGCCGCTCGTCCCATCGGGCCCGGAGAATTGCCGGGGGGTCCAACGGCCCCCGGTGTGGGGTCAGAGAATCCCGCCCCATGGCCTGTGGCTTACTGGTTTGTTCAGTGACAAGGGGCGGGATTCTCCAATAATGGGGCTGTGTCCCCACGGCGGCGTGAAAAGCGGCGCCAACCACTCTGGCGTCAACGGTCCCCGATAATGGGGAATCTCCCCTTCCTAGGGGGGCTAGGTCGGCGCCAGAGTGGTCCCCACAGCTCCAGCCCGTGCGGAACGGCTGGTGCTAGTTCGCGCAAGCGCGCTACAGCCGGCGTATTTCCGCGCATGTGCGCTACGGCTGCCATATTTCCGCACCTCCGCGGACCGACCGGCGTGATTCGTGCAAGCGCTGGAGTTCCCTCCTCCTTGCTGGCCCCCGGGCAATATAGCGGAGCCCTACAGGGGCCCGGCACGGAGGTACATAGGCTACCACGGAACCAGCCCGCCCGCCGATCAGTAGGCCCTAATCATGGGCCAGGCCACTGTGGGGGCCCCGCCCCCTCTACAGGTCAGCCCCCACAGACTCACCTTCCAGGCCCGGCCGTGTGGGACCTGAGTAACCCACGCTGGCGGGACTCGGCCGAACCCATTGGCCACTCAGCCCATCAGGGCCCGGAGAATCGCCGGGGGCGGGGCGCTTTCAACGACTCCCAACCGGAGCAGCGAGAATCCCGCAGGCGCCCAAGAATCGGCGGGGGGGAATAGGGAAGCCGGTGGCGGGGCACGATTCTCGGTTCCCCGGAGATTCGCTGACCCGGCGCAGGATCGGAGAATCCCGGCCACGATGACAACACCACCATATTTGCATTGTTATGCCCAATCCCAGGTAGAGATTTGCCATGGGATCACACTGGTTGTCAGAGTGGCAAATTGAGGTTGAACAGGAATCAAAGTGCTGTGGATAATTAAGAGGGAAATAGGAAAGTCAGTAAGAAGAGTTTTTATCGCTTTTGCAAAGGCTCAAAAATCAACTCAGCCCTTTGGAAAACTTTGACAAAACTGAAAGAGGAGGCGGACTAAGGAGAGACTGAGAAAATCAAAGGGAAATTAAACAATCTGGATCCATGTGACACAGCAGCACAGCATCCTAATTTAATTGTCGACTGAAGAAGAGATGATGTTCCATCAGGTAGTTCAGAGGAGGATAGCTCTGTTTGGCAGGAATAAACAGTGGCTTGTGTGACTACTAACCAGGCAATATCCTTCAGTAAGAACATAAGAAATAGGAACATAAATGGTCCATTAAGCCCTATGAGGCTGCTTCACCATTCAATAAGATTATGGCTGAATCTTGATATAATCTCCACTTTCCTGTCCTATTCCCATATCTCCTGATGTTTTCTCTATCCAAAATACCTATCAGCCTCAGTCTTCAACACACTCAATGCCTGAGCACTGACAACCCTCTGAGATAGAGAATTCCAAAGATTCACAACTCTCTGCATGAAGACATTTCTCCTCGTCTCAGTCGTAAATAGCTGACACCTTGGGCGGGATTCTCCCCTACCCAGCGGGGCGGGCCATACCAGCGCCGTGAACCACTCCGGCGTTGGGCCGCCCGGAAGGTATGACGCCAAAGGGCTTGGCGCTGCGCCAATGGCGCCGAAGGGCCTCCGGGGCCGTCGCGTTGGCGCATGCATGGGAGTGCCTGCGTGTGCCTCTCTTGAATACAAACATTTACTAGTCTTTCATCATCTCAAAAATATTTGGCTTTTCATTATTCCTATCAAAATGGAGAGCTTCACATGATTCCCCATCTGCCAACATCTTGCACAATAGCTTAATTAATCCTTTGCAGTCCCTTTGCACTGTCCTCACAGTTTGCTTTCTGACCTAGTTTTTCATTTTCAGCAAACCTGAATATATAACACTTAATTTCCTTATGTAAATAATTAATTGATGCCCAAGCATTGATTCCACCAGTTACGCCCTGCTATTCTGAACAGACCAGTTTATTACTACTCTCCAAGTTCTGTCGTTGACCAATTCTTAATCCATGCTAATATATTACTTCCAATCACATGTCCCGCCCGTGCAACAGGCCTTTCGTGTGGCACCGAATCAAATGTCTACTGAAAATCCAAATACAATCACTGGTTTCCTCTCATTTGCCCTGCTAGGTATACCCTCAAAGAAACACTAACAGATTTTTCAAAAGCAATTTCCTTTCATAAAACCATATTGTCTTGCTAACCATATCATGATTTTCCAAGTGCCCTGCCACCATATCCTTAAGAATATATTCCAGCATTAGAACATAGAACATAGAACAGTACAGCACAGAACAGGCCCTTCGGCCCTCGATGTTGTGCCGAACCATGATCACCCTACTCAAACCCACGTATCCACCCGATACCCGTAACCCAACAACCCCCCCCCCCTTAACCTTACTTTTTAGGACACTACGGGCAATTTAGCATGGTCAATCTACCTAACCCGCACATCTTTGGACTGTGGGAGGAAACCGACGCACACAGGGGGAGGACGTGCAGACTCCGCACAGACAGTGACCCAGCCGGGAATCGAGCCTGGGACCCTGGAGCTGTGAAGCATTTATGCTAACCACCATGCTACCGTGCTGCCATTATGCTACAATTTACGTGGGGCCACTCTTCACAATATTCTCTTGCTCTCTTTTCCACCTTCTAAACCACAGAGATTGTTCTAGAATGTCAGGATTTCTAGAAGATTAAAACCAATGCACACATTGGGCTAAATCCTCCGCCTCGCGACGCCGCAAATGCGAACTGCGATTGGGCGGAGAATCAGGTGTCCGGCCAAATCGAGGTCCGCACCCGTCACCAATTTGGGCGCCATTCTCTTGTCCCTCCCTGTCGGCGGAAATGAATATGCGCCCCGCCCCAGCAGCATGGAAAACCAGTATGTGCATGCATTTAATTGTGATTAGTGGGTTTGACACAGTATTCTCCGCTCTGCCCCGATGCTCTGCTTCTCTCAGCCGGATGTCTCGCAGTGTGAATTACTACAAATATTTACAAACGTGGACTGGGCACCATGGCTGTGGAGGTGGAGCAGGAGGTTCAAAAACATTGAAAAACCACTGAAGATGCTCAGGCTTGCTGGGGGATGGATTTCTGGGCTGGGGACAGTAACGGGTAGCGCTTGGTGCCAAGTCCATGGATTTAGGGTGAAACCCTCAGGATCCCAGGGCTCAGGCTATCATTTGGTCCTACTTACAGGTTCCTGGCTGCTCACACTGCTGAGTGTTGTCTGCATCCTTTGAATGAGCTCACCCCTCTGGACACCCTCATACTCCATCTGTATTATCAAGCTCAATCAGGAGCCCACCAGCTGTTGGCACTCCTCAGAAGCACTGCCCACTCCAGGGGTATCAGGGGAGCAACAGAGATCATCCTGATCAGAGGACACCTGTGCCGCAGCCTTTGGAACGTTCCCAGGATCACTGCCTGCAAAGGACTCACCAGTGATCCCCACCCTTCCAGTCACCAGCTGTCTCCTCCAGGTGAGGCTGGCAATGATGACTGCTTCTGCCACCACCTCCCAGAAAGTGTTCACAAGGGTAGGCCTGAGTCTGCTGGGACGACTGTGTGTCCCCGTTCCTCATTGGTATGGAGCTGTGTGTGTGTGTGTGTGTGTGTGTGTGTGTGTTTGTGTGTGGGTGTGGTTGGGTGGGTGGGGTGGGCAGTGCAGGTCTTCTCTGAGCCACATTGGTGGCTGCAGTGAGCGTGTGGTACATGGAGCACTTCAAAGTAGTTCCAGCTGCAAGCCTCTTTGGCGCTAACTATGGCCTTAGAGGTAAGAATGACTGCTGTGCAAGGAATTGCTTGAAATTCCCACCAGCAGAGCGCTGGTCCATTAGTATGCCCTAAATTGCTCCACAAATAGCGTGCCCGACAGGAATGAGATCTGCATGCAATTCAGTCGCAGCATCAATATTTAGTCTCCCCAAAGTTTACCCACCTTGCAGCTATCTTTTTTTATAAATCCAGTTTGCGATAGTTTAGCCATTCAGGTCCAGGGATCTGTCAGCTTTCTGTCCGATTAGATTTCCCAGTACATTTTCATTCCTCATACTATTTGCTTTCAGTTCCTCACTCATTAAAATCTTGATTCCCCATAATTTCTGGTATGTTCTTTAAATATTTGTTTAACCCCTCTGCCATTTCTTTATTCTCCAATATAACTTCTCCTATCTCTGCCTTGAAGGGATCCATTTATTATCAGTTGACTTTCACTAATCCCCTCTGATAACATACTCGTGAAAGTTCTTACAACTTGTTCTTATATATTTTGATAATTTGCTAGGAAAATATTGGGCGCGATCCAATGGCCACACTGCGCCCGAAGGTCAGCTCACTGCAACGCAGCGTGATCATCAAAAGCCGAGATCTATCCAGCTCGTCATGCCTTGCAAGATTCAATGCAATCTCGCGAGGCGAGCGATCATGATTTAGCAAATCTGCATATCAGAGTGATGCAGTAAGGCTCAACGCTAATATGCAGATTCCCGAAGTACATGAGGCTTTGGGATTCAACACCTTCTCCTCAGATACTTCGGGCAAACGCCGTTTGGTACTGGCCCCGTCAAACGGGGATCAGACGGAACGGCACTTCTGGGGTTCTCAAAGGTGTTCGTAGGCTCCCAGCTGCATGCTCTTTAGGCAGGGTGGTGCCCTGGCACTGCTGGTGCAACCTGGGTATCCTGGCAGTGCCAGCCTAGCTCCTTGACAGTGCCACCTGCATGACAGCCTGGCACTTCCAAGGTGCCAAGCTGTCATATTTTGCGTTCATGCGATCTGGCCGGGTTTGCCTGGCATGGGTGTTGGGGGTGTCTGTGGGGGGCAGGGTGGGAGGGGAACCTCCCATATTTCGTTTGGGCTGTGGGAGAGGTTGGGGATTCTTTTGGGGCCCTCAGCGATTGGGACGCTATTTAAAAATGATATCCCGATCTCGCGCTACAATGGGGTGTTCTGGCGAGCAGAGCTGGACGTTACCTGAGGCCTTCCCCCCGATGCTCCGCCCCCGATGGACCGAGTTCCCGATCGCGTTGGGTCGCGAGTGGTGTTTCTTTTCGGGAATTTGGCGTGGCGGCTGCGGACTAAGTCCAGTAGCGCCAAAGTTGCGGGGGGGGGGAGCCGATCCGTGCACAGGGGGGGCTTTGGCGGGGGCTGAGGGCACTGGTGGGGGGTGGTCCGGGGGTGGCCAGCCTGGCCAAAGGGGATTACTATTTGGCAGGCCGGTTCCACGCACGACCTGCGCCATGTTGCACGGTGCGGCCGCTGCAGGGCACCACCATGCGCATGCGCAGCTATGGGCCCGGCAATTCTCTGGCCCATATCCGTAGCTCGTGCCGGGGGCTCTATGCTGCGTGCCTGCTCGCCCCCCCCCCCCCCCCCCCCCCCCCCACCAGACGGAGGATCGGTGGCTATTTTGCACCGTTTTTTCAGTCTTAAAATGCCACCGTTCCTACGCCAGCATCAGCACTTTGTCTCAAATTGGAGAATCCAGCCCCTGATCTTAATGCCGGGGACTGGAGAATCCAGGCCATTCTGTTCCTCCTGCCCGATAGAGTTGTGGCCATCTTTTGCTGATTTTGTGAATACTTCTGAGAACAAAGCTGCTGATTACCTGCACTTCTTGGCAATATTGTAGGTTTCTTTTCATCTGATACTTTGGAGGTCTTGTGGAACAGTGAGTAACGTCCCAACCTCTGAGCCAGAAGCTCCAAGTTCAAGTCCCACCGCTGGATCTGATAGCCAAGGAAGGTCCATTCAGAACATGGCCAAACAGGTTGAGAGTCAGCCTGCAAAGCCCTTCCACTACATCAATGGCAGGAAATAAAAACGGGAGAGATTCCTGGCCAACCATGGCTTTTGCAGAGTGGCGCCCCTCTAATTATGAATCCCTGATGACGGGCTAGCGACCTGGACCAGGAAAAGCCTCGCTATGGGAACAGATGAAAGGCAGCCCTGTGCACCACTGCGTGTGGGACAAGAAACAATAGCAATGATAACATCTCTTGTTAACCATGGTTATGCCACTTTTCCAATGCAGCTTTTATTCCTCAAGGGAATGTATATTATTTACCATCACATCTTTTAATCTAATTTCCCAAACTATTTCAGCCAACTCACTTTCTTAACTCCAAGTTTTGATTGCACCACTCTCAAATTCAATATGAAATTCTAGCATTTTGTGACCTTTGCCAGAGGATCCAATACTTTAATATTTCTAATCTCTCGCTGCACTGTAAATCTAAAGTAACCCATCCCCTCATTGGATCCTCATCATATTGAGTCATAGATTGGCTGGAATTTTCTGGTCCCCTCTGTCGTTGGGATCCCAATGAAGCGAGTGGAGTTTTGAACGGTTTGTTGCATTTTCTGGCCGCACCACAACCGGACTAAAATATTCTGCAAATTGTTTCAGAAAACAGCCTTCAATACATGCCATGAAACTCATCCTTCAAGCTTCTTTTGCCAGTTTGATTTGCCCTGTCCATATGAAGATTAACAACCCTTGCCACATTGGCCTCTGACATTCTATCCAACACAACGATTACTGTTTGGGGCCTATAAGACCATAAAGCCATAAGACATATGAGCAGAATTAGGCCACTCGACCCATCGAGTCTGCTCCGCCATTCAATCATGGCTGATATTTTCTCATCCCCATTCTCGTGCCTTCTCCCCATCACCCCTGATCTCCTTATTAATCAAGAACCTATCTATCTCTGTCTTAAAGACATTCAGTGATTTGGCCTCCATAGCCTTCTGCGGCAAAGAGTTCCACAGATTCACCACCCTCTGGCTGAAGAAATTCCTCATCATCTGTTTTAAAGGATCGTCCCGTTAGTCTGAGATTGTGTCCTCTGCTTCTAGTTTTTCCTACAAGCGGAAACATCCTCTCCACGGCCACTCTATCCAGGCCTCACAGTATCCTATAAGTTTCAATATGATCCCCCCTCATCCTTCTAAAGTCCAACGAGTACAGACACAGAATCGTCAACTGTTCCTCATACGACAAGTTCTTCATTCCAGGCATCATTCTTGTGAACCTTCTCTGGACCCTTTCCAAGACCAGCACATCCTTCCTTGGATACGGGGCCCAAAACTGCTCACAATACTCCAAATGGGGTCTGATAAGAGCTTTATACAGCCTCAGAAGTACATCCCCGGTCTTGTATTCTAGCCCTCTTGACATGAATGCTAACATTGCATTTGCCTTCTTAACTGCCGACTGAACCTGCACATTAACCTTAAGAGAATCGTGAACAAGGATTCCCAAGTCCCTTTGTGCTTCTGATTTCCTCAGCATTTCCCCATTTAGAAAATAGCCTATGCCTAAATTCCTCCTACCAAAGTGCATAACCTCACACTTTTCCACATTGTATTTCATTTGCCACTTCATTGCCCACTCTCCTAGCTTGTCCAAATCCTTCTGCAGCCCCCTAATAATAATAATCGCTCATTGTCACAAGTAGGCTTCAATGAAGTTACTGTGAAAAGCCCCTAGTTGCTATATTCCGGTGCCTGTTGGGGGAGGCTGACATGGCAATTGAACTCGCATTGTTCTGCATTACAAGTCAGCTATTTAGCCTACTGTGCTAAACCAGCCCCTTGCTTCCTCAATACTACCTGTTCCTCTACAAATCTTTGTATCATTTGCAAACTTAGAAACAGTGCCTTCAGTTCCTTCTTCCAGATCATTTATGTATATTGTGAAAAGTTGTGGTCCCAGCACAGACCACTGAGGCTCACCGCTAGTCACTAAAAAAGACCCCTTTATCCCCACTCTCTGCCTTCTGTCAGTCAGCCAATCCTCTATCCATGCCAGAATCTTACCTTAACAACATGGGCTCTTAACTTATTTAACTGTCTCCTATGCGGCACCTTGTCAAAGGTCTTCTGGAAACCTAAATAAATCATGTCCACTGGTTCTCCTTTGTCTAACTTCCTTGTTACCTCCTCAAAGAACTCTAACAGATTTGTCAGACACGACCACCTTTTGACAAAGCTATGCTGACTCAGTCTATTTTACCATGCACTTCCAAGTACTTTGCGATCTCATCTTTAATAACAGACTCTAAAATCTTACCAATGACCGAAGTCAGGCTAACCGGCCTGTAGTTTTCCATATTCTGCCTCCCTCCCTTCTTAAATAGGGGTGTTACACTAACCACTTTCCAGTCCTCTGGGACCCTTCCTGCCTCCACTGATTCCTGAAAGATCATCACCAATGCCTCCACAATTTCCTCAGCTATCTCTTTTAGGACCCTGGGTCCAGGTGACTTATCCACCTTCAGACCTTTCAGTTTCCCCAGCACCTTCTCCTTAGAAATGGTCACTGCACTCACCTCTGCCCCCTGGTTCTCCAGGAGCTCTAGCATCCCACTGGTGTCTTCCACTGTGAAGACTGATGCAAAGTAACTATTCAGTTTGTCTGCCATTTCTTTGTTTCCTATTATTACCACTCCTATATACTGCTGGCACCCATTTTTTAAATCTTTTGGTTCCACACATGCTGCTCTTAAAACTGGATTTTCTGGGTGTGAACCCTTTTCATCCTGTTGCTGTTATCTCATCCTTCATTACCATGATTATCCCATCTTTTTTATTTTGCCTGTCTTTTTTGAAAAGTTAAGTGCCCAGCATTGATCACCTTGCAACCATGCTTCTGTAATGACTGCCAGATCAATCATATTAATCTGTATCTGTACCATTAACTCATCTACCTTGTTATAAGTGCTTTATGCATTCAGATGGAGCACCTTTAATTTTAATTCTTTTTTTCCTACTTTTTAACCCTGAAATGCCCTTATTCATTAATTCCCCGGTTCACCGTTGTTGATCTCGTCACCCCTTCAATCGCCATTCTGCTCTACAGCCTTAAGCGTTCCCTTGTCTGAACCTCCACTCACCCATTTTAGTTTAAAGCACTTTCTACTCTCCGAGTTATTCGATTGCCATTACACTGGTCCCAGGCCTGCTTAAGTGGATTCTGTCTCAATGGAACACTGCCTCTTTTCCCCAGTACTGCTGTGTCTGGACCCTATAATTGAAATCCGTGTCTCCAACAGCTCTCCTTCAGCCACGCATTTAACCTGCTGCTCTGTCCATCCTCTGCCAAATTGCACAGGCTGCATGTCACACCTAACCCTGGCAATGCGCAGGCAATACATCCTTTGGGACATCTGGTCATGACTGTAGAGAGCAGTACCTAACCGCCTGACTACTCAATCTCAAACCACATTCCTTTTCACTCCATGAATGCTCTCCTGCACCGTTTGCCATGATCAATTTTTGCATCTTCATGATGCCCTTTGTTCTCATCCACTCAGTAGCAAATACCTCTTAACTGTCAGGCAACAGCTGAGACTCCCCTTACCTACCTGAGTCATAGTCGGACCCTCCAGGACCTGATCAAATATAAACTATTACCTAACCTAAGGGATGTAACTGCTGGATCAACGTTTCAAGCTAACTCTCCCTTCCTGATTGTCAAGTTGCTGACACTTACTGCAGATCCAGTTCTTCAGAATCACATTACTATCTGCAAACTCCTCCAACCTCTAACCTGATTTTGTATATTTTACTTATATTTTGTGGAAATAATTTCGACGATTAATGTCATTAAAAGGGCATCTCTTTCTTCCCCTGCACCAGATTTTCACTCTGGCCAAATTCTCAACTTCCAATGCACAAATTGACACTGAGCCCCATGTTGTCCAACTTGTCATCTCTCCTTGAGTATTCAAATCAGTGCTTTATTTGCCATACATTGTGTACCTTGTGTTGCCCTATTATGTATTTTCTTCTAATTTTCTTTTCTTTTCATGCGCTAAATGATCTGTCTCAGCTGCTCGCAGAAAAATACTTTTCACTGTACCTCGGTACACGTGACAATAAACAAAATCCAAATCTTCCTCCTGCCATTCCTCTTTAGCACTGTCTTTGCTGGTTTCAACCTTATCTCCTGCGAAGGATTCCAAGGCAATGGGTAGACAATAATTCAGACCAGACCACTTTACTTGGTGGGAGACAAGTAATTCCTGGTCCAGAAGCCAGGCCACCTCTTTCCACTCCACACCAAAATGGAGATGTGCTGGAGAAAAGACATAGGGTGGGATTTACCGGCTGTTCACGGTGGCGGGATATTCCGGTCCAATGCCGGCACCTGGGTTTCCTAGAGATGAGGGGTGCTATCACCGGGAAGTCCCGTTGACAACGGCGGGTTCGGTAGATCACGCTGGCGAGCCGCCTCCGCCTCCGGAAAACACGCAGTGGAGTGGTCGGTAAATCCCACCCATTATAGCAGAGAACAAAAATGAGACTGAATATTTGAAAGATTTCTCGAGAGGCCACTTGCGAGATTTCACGGCCTCATCCTGACGCCATGTTGGGAGGAACGAGGCCATTGAAACACACCCGTTAACTCTGTTTCTCTGCCCACGGATGTCACATTTGAAAGATTTAAGAATTTTAAAGATTGCTTTGTGAACCATACCAATTCCAATGAATTTATGGAATGGCTTTTTCCTTTCAAAAGTTTGTACTAAAATGAACAGCAGTTATTCAAAAACTCTTGTCTTTACCAGTCCCAGCTTTTATAACCTTATTGATATTTCATTGTTCACATCGAAGAGGTTCATCTGTTATCTTCATTCAGCCAAAAGGGTTAACAATTTAGCTAATGCACACCCATTACCACACAGTAAAAAACAAAGTACCAAAGTGCCTAAGATACACTCCAGCAGTAAAAGAGCTAATCCCATCCTGAACATTTATAGTCTCACAGAAATACTCTTAGGTATTGACCTGGATTTTTCTTTGAGGCTTCAGTTCTGCTACGAGCAAACTGCTTAAAAGGTTTCAGTCAGCAGGACTGAACATGTAATTTAGCATATTTCTCCGTTGTCTTACATAGAAGCCTGCAATAAGCACAAAACTAAAAGCTGGAACCCTGAAATAAAAAACAGAAAATGCTGGGGAAAATAAATGCGACATCCCTGGGCAGAGAAACAGAGTTTGCGGGTGTGATTCAACAGCCGCGTTCCTCCCAACGTGGCATTGGGACAAGGCCGTGGAATCTCACGACCGGCCTCTCGAGAAATTTGCGGCGTTAGGTACATCTCTCACGATCTGGATCTCGCCCTCACTAGGTGTCACCAGAGCAACATATTTAAACGAGGCATACGGCTTGTCGGAGGCATGCGGTCTCTCCCAGGCCATTGCAGATGCCCCAGTTGGTTGGGGACAGGGCAGGGTGATACCCTGGCTCTCCCAAAGCATCTTGGCACTGTCAGCCTGGCACACTGACAGTGCCACCTTGGTACTGCCAGGGTAACCATATGGCACTGAGAAGCTGGCGGTGCACTGCCAGGGCGCTTGGCTGGCAATGCCAGGGCGCCTAGATGACAGTTTAGCATTGCCAGGGATCGGACCCAGGGGGGGCTTTGCCGGGTATAGGGTGTGGGTTCTCGGGGACCTCCCCAAGGTTGGGAGGGTAAGTCAAAAATGGGGTGGTGAAATCTGAAAGTGAGGGGGGAGGTGAAGATCCAAGATGGAACCCCGATCTGCGAGGAGCCCTTCCTGCTGGCGATCTTCAGCTCACCAGCAGGAAATCCCTCTAAGTGTAGACTCTGTGGAGAGAATCTCTTAAGGCCAAAATAAACAGCATGGTGCAGGAGCCAAGAAACACCCTGCAAAACGCGCCATTCAGCGGGTTTTAACTCAAGTCCGCTGAATTGCGCCCAACGTTTCAGGTCATAGGCTCCGAGGAAGAGTCAAACGTACTCGAAACGTTGGCTGGCATTTTCTGGCCCCACCATGGTGGGACTTGCTACAGGAGATGCGACGGGCTAGCCAAGAGTCCCTTGATGTCTGGCGGGACTGAATGATTCTGGTGACTGGCAAGGTTGGAAAATCCCGCTCATTAACTCTGTTTCTCTGACCCACAGGTGATGTCAAACCTGCTGAGGTCCCCTCCAGAATTTTATTATAGTAAAGACAAATCATTTGGTAGACTTACTGGTGCAGGGGGCTGATGGAGGGTCCAAAGGCAGTCTGTAATAGTCATCCTTGCAGTGGCACTGGATCGATCCTGCTTCTTCTGTGTAGCTGTGCTCAGGGCACAAAGAGCACCCTGCTTCTCCCGCCGACATCTTATAGGACCCTGATGGACAAGCTGAAAAGAAGGTTCACAATTTGAAAACGTGTTCATTGGGTTTTAAGACCAAGATAACATTTCAAGACATGTGCATGAATAGCTGGCTTGGAGGTACAGTGTTCTTTATAGTTCTCTCTCACTGTCAGCTACATCCCAACGATGGAATGAAAGAGACTCCAACACCCTGAAACACGAGACAAGTGGAATCTTGAGATCCAAAAACAATCCTCAAGAGTCTTCATAATCCTTTTGCAAAGATTCAATGAATAGAGTGCTGAACTTTCCAAATTAATCATCAGATGGAATATTTTTTTTTCATTTTTGTTATAAATTTAGAATACCCAATTTTCTTTTCCCCAATTAAGGGCAGTTTAGCGTGGCCAATCCACCTACCTTGCATATCTTTGGGTTGTGGGGGTTGATGCACTATGAATTACGAGAAGACGACAGTAGAATGTAATCGAGGCTTTATTACACAGAGATGTGTGGCCTCCTACAGCAGCTGGCGAAATGGCTGCTGTACGGAGAGCACACATATTTATACTCCGCCTACTGGGCGGAGCCAGCAGGCAGGGATCTACCCCCGTATCTGTAGTACAGGGGCCTTACCGTAAAACCCATATATACAATATAATACAACAGTGGTGACTACCACAGGGGTGAGACCCATGCAGACACGGAGAGAATGTGCTAACTCCACACAGACAGTGACCTGGGTCCAGAATCGAACCCATGTCTCCGGCGCCATGTGGCAGCAGTGCTAACCACTGCGCCACCCAATTACCAGATGGAATAAACAGATATTTTGCATCCGTTTTCTCTACAGGTGATACAAGTAACATCGCAGAAGCAGCTATAAACTCAGGAACATTATAGCCACCAGAGAAACGGAACTTTAAAAAAATTCATTTTACAGGACATGAGTGTTGCTGGCTGGGTGAGCATTTATTGCCTGTCTCTAACTGCCCTTCATTTTAGAGGGTATTGCAAGTCAACAATGGAGTCAAATGTAGGCCAGGCCAAGTAAGGGTGGAAGATTTCCTTTCCCAAAGGACATTGGTGAACCAGGTGGGTTTGTACAACAATGCTTTCATGGTCATCATTAGATCTTTTAATTGCTGCAGTGGGATTTGAACACGGCTCCTGAGATCTTGCCCTGGGTCTCTGGATTAGTTGTCCAGTGACAATACCACTGCACCACCGCCTCTCTCCACTGAGCAAATTGTTGGAGCTGCAGGATAACAAGATCCCGGGACTAGATGGACTTCTTCCTGGAATCTAAAAGGAGTGGCTAGTGAGCTAGTTCATGCATTGGTTGTAATTTTCCAAAACTCCCTAGATTTGGGGCAGGTCCCAATGGATTGGAAGAAAGCAATTGTAATCCCATTATTCAAAAGGGGAGGGAGACGGAAAGCAGAAAACTACAGGCCAGTTAGCCTGACATCTGTTGTTGGGAAAATGCTTGAAGCTATTGTGGTGAATGTAATATATATATATATATATATGTAAATATATATGATAATTCACACTGTCTTTGTAAGCGCAGTAGCGCTATCCTACCACTAGGGGGAGTAGCTCTGGGAGTACGCAGGAACCTGTACTGGGCTCCACCCTTGGCTCAGCCCACGACTCCTCCCCCTAGTGCAGCTGTACAAATACCCTTGTCCAGAGTCAGCCTGAGTTCACTAAGAGTTCATCAACGGTTAACAGGCTGGCTCTGAAGTAAATCGATTAAAGCCTAGATTCATATCGGAAACACGTGTCTGGTGAATTGATGGTTCCATCAGCTATTATTAAAGAAGTTAGAACAGGGCACTTGGATAAGCTCACGATAATCAGGCAGAGTCAACATGGCACCCACATTCTCTCCCGCTTTTTCATCAAGGTTGTCTGGAAAGCAGCCTTCCCACTCTCACCTACCCGTCACTGCCCAATGTTTTGGGGCAGGAGGAGGAATAAATATTAGGCCACTTAAGGCCCTCAACAGGCTTAAGGGGGACAGGTTGGAGGGCACCTTACCTTCCCCCTGTATTATGGGAACCGGGTGGGGTGAGCAGGAAGGCAGTGTGGCAGCCTGACATATTTAACATGCCCCAACACTGCAAGCACACCCAGTGGAGGAGGAGGGGGGGGGGGGGGGGGGGGGGGGGGGGGGGGAGTTTATGAAATCAATTTTTGAACCAAACATATAATAGAATAAATGAGGGCTGATGATAAATTATGGAAGGTTGTGGCAGGAAAAGATACAAAAGAAATAAAAAAAACTCTCACAAAAGCTCAGAGGCATTCCAGAGGAGACTCAATCAATGAAAACCTGTAACCTGTCTGTAAAGGTCAGTGCAAAACTCCAAACTGTTTCTCAATGAATCCTCAACACAAAACTAAAATCCAGCTGAATCATAGACATCCTTTGTCAACCAGTGCCTTTATTTTACTTCAAGAATTAGGCCTTGACCCCTATATGGGCCACATCTTCACTCAGATAGCTTCAGAAAAATGAGCTGTGTAGCTGTGTAGCTTGTAGATTGCAAGCTGATGGTGACAGTAATGCTACAGACACTGGTCTCAGAGGCTAACATGCAAAAACTGGATTGCACAGCTATCACACCAGCATTATACTGCGGACTGCGTGCATCGTGCACGGGGTGACGAAGTTAAAATGCTACAGAGGTGATCTGCTTCCTTCTTGCACTAAGTTACTAAACAATGGTCTGAATTTTCCACCTTGCGTCACAGTTGTGGAGTTCCCGGTGAGGCAGGGAATCCAGTATCGGGGAGGGTGCCAATCAGTTTCCAATGCTCAGGTTTAGTGCCCCCGCGCCAAAGGGAGGATGCAGATGGATCATTAAGACCCAGTTGCATCCACTTAGCAAGCTGGGCACCATATTCTCTGGGTCCACGTGATGTGATTCTCCGGTCCTCTGGGCTGGGAATCACGTGGATCAGAATCGCTACTGGTATGAACAGTGCTTTCCAATCACGTCCCTTCATGCTTTAGTGATTTCGAAGTGGTCAACTGGAAATTGACAGCACTTTCCAGTGCTCGACGGGCACCCACCGGGATGAGGGAGCGCTGGATGCCAACCCGGAGCGTCCCTACATGCTTAAAGGATGGTCACGACTGGGAGTTAAATATCCGAGGGTATCAAACTATTCGGAAGGACAGAGTGGATGGTAAGGGAGGTGGTGTTGCTCTGTTATTTAAGGATGACATCCGGGCAATAGTAAGGGATGACATCGGTGCTATGGAGGATAAGGTTGAATCCATTTGGGTGGAAATCAGGAATAGTAAGGCGAAAAAGTCACTGATAGGAGTAGTCTATCGGCCACCAAATAGTAACGATATGGTGGGGCAGGCAATAACAAAGAAATAACTGATGCATGTAGAAATGGTACAGCAGTTATCATGGGGGATTTTAATCTACATGTCGATTGGTTTAACCAGGTCGGTCAAGGCAACCGTGAGGAGGAGTTTATAGAATGTATCCGCGATAGTTTCCTAGAACAGTATGTAATGGAACCTACGAGGGAACAAGCAGTCCTAGATCTTGTCCTGTGTAATGAGACAGGATTGATTCATGATCTCATAGTTAGGGATCCTCTCGGAAGGAGCGATCACAATATGGTGGAATTTAAAATACAGATGGAGGGTGAGAAAGTAAAATCAAATACTAGTGTTTTGTGTTTAAACAAAGGAGATTACAAGGGGATGAGAGAAGAACTAGCTAAGGTAGACTGGGAGCTAAGACTTTATGGTGGAACAGTTGAGGAACAGTGGAGAACCTTCCAAGCGATTTTTCACAGTGCTCAGCAAAGGTTTATACCAACAAAAAGGAAGGACGGAAGAAAGAGAGAAAATCGACCGTGGATATCTAAGGAAATAAGGGAGAGTATCAAATTGAAGGAAAAAGCATATAAAGTGGCAAAGATTGCTGGGAGATTAGAGGACTGGGAAATCTTTAGGGGGCAACAGAAAGCTACTAAAAAAGCTATAAAGAAGAGTAAGATAGAGTATGAGAGTAAACTTGCTCAGAATATAAAAACAGACAGTAAAAGTTTTTACAAATATATAAGACAAAAAAGAGTGGCTAAGGTAAATATTGGTCCTTTAGAGGATGAGAAGGGAGTATTAATAATGGGAAATGAGGAAATGGCTGAGGAACTGAACAGGTTTTTTGGGTCGGTCTTCACAGTGTTAGACACAAATAACATGCCAGCGACTGATAGAAATGAGGCTATGACAGGTGAGGACCTTGAGAGGATTGTTATCACTAAGGAGGGAGTGATGGGCAAGCTAATGGGGCTAAAGGTAGACAAGTCTCCTGGCCCTGATGGAATGCATCCCAGAGTGCTAAAAGAGATGGCTAGGGAAATTGCAGATGCACTAGTGATAATTTACCGAAATTCACTAGACTCTGGGGTGGTCCCGGTGGATTGGAAATTAGCAAACGTGACGCCACTGTTTAAAAAAGGAGGTAGGCAGAAAGCAGGAAATTATAGGCCAGTGAGTTTAACTTCGGTAATAGGGAAGATGCTGGAATCTATCATCAAGGAAGAAATTGCGAGGCATCTGGATAGAAATTGTCCCATTGGGCAGACGCAGCATGGGTTCGTTAAAGGCAGGTCATGCCTAACTAATTTAGTGGAATTTTTTGAGGACATTACCAGTGCAGTAGATAACGGGGAGCCGATGGATGTGGTATATCTGGATTTCCAGAAAGCCTTTGACAAGGTGCCACACAAAAGGTTGCTGCATAAGATAACGATGCATGGCATTAAGGGTAAAGTAGTAGCATGGATAGAGGATTGGTTAATTAATAGAAAGCAAAGAGTTGGGATAAATGGGTGTTTCTCTGGTTGGCAATCAGTAGCTAGTGGTGTCCCTCAGGGATCCGTGTTGGGCCCACAATTGTTCACAATTTACATTGATGATTTGGAGTTGGGGACCAAGGGCAATGTGTCCAAGTTTGCAGATGACACTAAGATGAGTGGTAAAGCGAAAAGTGCAGAGGATACTGGAAGTCTGCAGAGGGATTTGGATAGGTTAAGTGAATGGGCTCGGGTCTGGCAGATGGAATACAATGTTGACAAATGTGAGGTTATCCATTTTGGTAGGAATAACAGCAAACGGGATTATTATTTAAACAATAAAATATTAAAGCATGCTGCTGTTCAGAGAGACTTGGGTGTGCTAGTGCATGAGTCACAGAAGGTTGGTTTACAGGTGCAACAGGTGATTAAGAAGGCAAATTGAATTTTGTCCTTCATTGCTAGAGGGATGGAGTTTAAGACTAGGGAGGTTATGTTGCAATTGTATAAGGTGTTAGTGCGGCCACACCTGGAGTATTGTGTTCAGTTTTGGTCTCCTTACTTGAGAAAGGATGTACTGGCACTGGAGGGTGTGCAGAGGAGATTCACTAGGTTAATCCCAGAGCTGAAGGGGTTGGATTACGAGGAGAGGTTGAGTAGACTGGGACTGTACTCGTTGGAATTTAGAAGGATGAGGGGGGA
Source organism: Scyliorhinus canicula (assembly GCF_902713615.1). Lineage (NCBI taxonomy): Eukaryota > Metazoa > Chordata > Chondrichthyes > Carcharhiniformes > Scyliorhinidae > Scyliorhinus > Scyliorhinus canicula. The sequence goes on from NC_052146.1 coordinate 153,425,184, forward strand.
TCTTATAGAAATATTTAAAATTATGAAGGGAATAGATAGGATAGATGCGGGCAGGTTGTTTCCACTGGCGGGTGACAGCAGAACTAGGGGGCATAGCCTCAAAATAAGGGGAAGTAGATTTAGGACTGAGTTTAGGAGGAACTTCTTCACCCAAAGGGTTGTGAATCTATGGAATTCCTTGCCCAGTGAAGCAGTTGAGGCTCCTTCATTACATGTTTTTAAGGTAAAGATAGATAGTTTTTTGAAGAATAAAGGGATTAAGGGTTATGGTGTTCGGGCCGGAAAGTGGAGCTGAGTCCACAAAAGATCAGCCATGATCTAATTGAATAGCGGAGCAGGCTCGAGGGGCCAGATGGCCTACTCCTGCTCCTAGTTCTTATGTTCTTATACAGAGTGCGACGGTGTTCGACAGCTGCCCGACAACTCCTCCTCACGTCGCGACATCAACCCCTGTACTAGAGTGGCACGGTGTACCGCTGGCAAGTGGGCCGGGGCCTTCCGACCGCAGAGCCCCCGGAGCCTGCCCACTAGGGCATCGAAGGCCACTGGACATGGTAAGCAGGCAGGCTGCCTACACCTCTGATGTGCATCTTGGGGACACACCTAGACACAATGGTAGTGCACAGAAGGCTAAGCAGGTCGAGGATCACTGAGAGTGTATTGGTCAGAAGGAGGTGGGGAGGGAGATAAAGGGTTTGGGAGAAGAGTTAGGAATTGAGGAGGCGGCACTATCGGGGACTGGGGCAGTTAGGGGCACATACGTACAGCAGTACAAAATGTTGCACCGAGAAATATGATGCCACTTCCGCAATGCAGGCTGACCTCCAATCCCCTGCTCCAGCCCCCTGGGCATAGAGGGCCTAGATTTTGGCATCCCTCACCATCACCCCCTCCCCAGACACACCACATGCAGGAGATGGGTGTGAGCGAGCACTCAGCAGAGAGGCAGGAGTCACACAATGATATAGACTAAGGAGCATCAGCACTCCGCTCTCAGTGGGTTATCATCACCCCCCTGCCTTCAAACATGACCACATGACAGTGCCGACACAGACCCGCCACTCTGGCGTGATGTTACACAGACCCTGGGAGAGTTGAACAGGGTGGTTGGAGGGAAGGGGGATGGTGTAGGGGTAGGGGTGGTGGAGATGTGAGAGGATGAACAAAGCCAAGTCCGATGTAAAGCAGGCAAGGATGAGGACCTCACTGGCACTCTGGGCTTCCCAGACCCTTGCCACTTCCACCTGTCCTCTATCCTCTGGCTGGTCCTGTGGGTCCTCTCCAGGCTCACACTCAGGCAACTCTTGGTCTGCGCCTCCTCGGAGGTGGCATGTTCTTTACCTTCACCTCCAGCACGTCGCCCCGCTGCTGTGCCAGATTGTTAAGAGCACACCGGACCACCACGAAGCAGCCCATTCCCTGGTGGGTGGACTACAGGGCACCACCAGAACGGTCGAGGCATCCGCTTGCTGGGAGGCGGTTAGTTCACAGGAAGCCGTTTGATAGGGAGTCGTTCCCATTAATTGTATGGAGATTGGTTTTAAGATTATTGGTTTCTCCCCAAATCAAGGATCCTGATGTCGCCAAGGGGAGCCGGCTGTTCGGTTGCAAACTAATTGGCACCTGGCGCGGTTCCCGATTTTGGCCTCTCCGGAAATCTAATGACCGCATCGCACTCTCGCTCATGCACGATGCAGCCATTAAATCACACCCTATGTCTTACAACAATCATTCAAAGCCATGGTGAGACTGCACCCGAAGTATTACGTGCAATTTTGGGCTCCTTACCTCGGGAAAGATATACCTGCCATAGAGGGAGTGAAACATAGATTCACCAAACTAATTCCAGAGATGGAGGTGTTGCTCCATTAGGAAAGATTCAGCAGACTGGGCCTTTATTCTCTGGAGTTTAGAAGAATGAGAGGTGACCTCATTCAAATCGACAAAATTCTTACTGGGCCTGACATGGGTAGATGCGAGAAGGATGTTTCCATTGGCGAGGAACCACGGGGCACATCTTCCACTGTGGAGGGAAACCGGGACATTGGGATGGAACCCACGCAGACACAGGGAGAAGGTACAAATTCCACACAGACATTCACCCAAGGCCGTAATTGAACCTGGGTCCCTGGCCGTTTGAGGCAGTGGTGCTAACCACTGTGTCACCATGCTGCTCCACTCATGTGTCCGAAGGTTGGCATAATTTTAAATAGTCTGCTTCATTCCTGTCATGAAGAGTTTGTCGTATGAGGAACGGTTGAGGACTCTGGGTCTGTATTCGTTGGAGTTTAGAAGGATGAGGGGGGGATCTTATTGAAACTTACAGGATACTGCGAGGCCTGGATGAGGATTTTTCCAACTGTAGGAAAAACTAGAACCAGAGCACACCATCTCAGACTAAAGGGACGATCCTCTAAAACACAGATGAGGAGGAATTTCTTCAGCCAGAGGCTGGTGAATCTGTGGAACTCTTTGCCGCAGGAGGCTGTGGAGGCCAAATCACTGAGTGGCTTTCAGACAGAGATAGATAGGTTCTTGATTAATAAGAGGATCAGGGGTTATGGGGAGAAGGCAGGAGACTGGGGATGAAAAAATTTCAGTTATGATTGAATAGCAGAGCAGAATCGATGGGCCGAGTGGCCTAATTCAGCTCCTATGTCTTATGGTCTTATCACACTTGATATAATTCTATGGGCACAAAACCTACGCCCTGCCCCTCAATCTGCAGGTGTTGTATTGGAGTCAAATGTCAGGACTGCAGATCTTCCCTCATGCCCCTGATCCCCAGTCAATTGTGCAGGCTTTTTTCAATCAATTGTTCCCGGCCAGGGCTCGAATGGCGCCGGAGTGCTGTCCGCTGCTCTGGCACCGAAAGCCAGCATGCCACGGCCGGCACGGGTCCACGCATGCGCATGCCATGGCTGTCTCTGTGGAGGAACATTGGCCCTCCCCCGGATTGAGCCCGCCCGCCGATCGGTTGCCCCCGATCGCGGTCCTGGCCACCGAGGAGCCCCCCCCCCCCCGGGAATCTTCTCCCCCTGACGCCTCACCAGGACGGCCCCCACAGCCAGAATGCCAAAGTCCCACCGGGTAGGACCATGCGTAAAAGACGCCGCCGGGACTCGGCAGGCACATCGAGCGTGGAGAATCGGCAGGGGGGTCGCTTTAAACGGCCCCCGACCGGTGCTGCGGCTACCGTGACGGCGTGATTGCCGCCAATTTTCCGGTCGCTGGAGAATCAGCGGCCCAGCATCGGAGCGGCGTGGCGGGATTTGGGCCCCCCCCCCCCCCGGTGATTCTCCGACCCGGCGCGGGATCAGAAAATCCCGGCCTCTGTCTGAATTGACAGAGGCTGGTTTAGCTCACAAGGCTAAATCGCTGGCTTATAAAGCAGACCAAGCAGGCCAGCAGCACGGTTCGATTCCCGTACCAGCCTCCCCGGACAGGCGCCGGAATGTGGCGACCAGGGGCTTTTCACAGTAACTTCATTGAAGCCTACTCGTGACAATAAGCGATTTTCATTTCATGAATTGCACCACTCCCACTTTACTTTACAGCATCCATGGAGAAGGTAATAAACTGAGAGGCGAGAGCACCTTCAATCAGTTTTTAACAAGTCTTCGAAAACTGCCTGCAATAAGATGTGGTGAAAAAAATAAAATCAGGACAGTGGTGGGTTTTAACTGTTACTAACAATGCTGTCCCGGTGTGCCGTTATTTTCTCACTCCAGTACGCCATATAACCGGAGCAGAAGAGCATCAAACAGCAAAAAATGGTGTCCAGGCAAGATTTTCAAAAGCTTCAAATACATTGACCAAAAGGTCGACCCCTCGATACAGTCACCACCTCAGGGATGTTCGCATTGCCAGTGACAACATTCTTTGAGTTCAGGTTTGGAGCAGTACACAGTGGAGCAATGTGGAATCTTGGCCATGCTGACTCATGTTTATTTCCATGCAGGTTGGGAAGGAGATTATGGGAGTCATTGTTACTGTAGACTGTTCATTTTTACCCAGAATCTGTGAGGTTATAACTATCAGGCAAAGAGTGAACATGCTGGGACTTTTTCCTCTGGAAAAGGCAACAGTGAAGGGTGGCCGACTACAGGTTGTCAGGATTATGAGAGGGTTTGATTGAGTAGACATAAAGTAGATGTTTTCACTTGTGAGCTAGACCAGAATTAGGGGCCATTAATATAAAATAGTCACGAATGAATTCAAAAGTGATTTCAGGAAAAAACGCTTCACCATGATGGTGGCAGGGAAAAGAATTTGGACCCACAAGGAGTTGTTGGTGAAATTTGCATATATGCATTCAAGGTAAAGCTTGATGTGCACATCTCTGAGAAATGGATCGAAGGATATATTGATCAGATGATATGAAGTCAGGTGTGAGGAGGTTTGTGTGCAGCACAAAACTAGTATGGAGCTATTGGGCCAAATAGCCAGTTTCTGTGGTCTAAGTACATTATAAATTTTACGCAACATTTTTGTAGCAGTATTCGGACAGCGGCCCACATTCCCCAGCATCCCACCCCTGCCAATTTACAGTTCAGGCATCCAAAACCATCCAGAGATGTGCAGTGAGAAGCACTATCTTCAAGCCCACATTCGCAATGTGTGGAACCGTGTTGCTTTGAATTCTACTTTTATAAACACTAAAAGGTCATTTTAATAACAATGCATCAAAGCTGACTTCAATAACACCTTTGTAAAATGCTTGGCTTTAACCCTGGACAAAAATAATATTTTTAAAAATTGGCAATACACATTAGCACCAGTTTTATTAATTTTTAAGGCATGAAAGGATTTTGAAACCTCCAGCTCTTTTTGCTGAAGAGGTAGGTATGAATATGATGAAGGAGTGTTACTCTCCCCATTTGTATCCTTAAATACAAAGAGCCCATCACCATGAGAAAAATGGAGATGAAAGGCTCTCAACAAAGTATTTATTAAACATTGGGCTCTTTGTAAACTAACTGTGAACTTAGCAGAATTGGAATTAATACATTAAATAAACTTTTATGTAAGACAGTTGTATTTTAAATGCTGGACCTATTTTTAATGTTTAACACATCAGATCATAGATCATAGAATTTACAGTGCAGAAGGAGGCCATTCAGCCCATCGGGTCTGCACCAGCTCTTGTAAAGAGCACCCTACCCATGGTCAACACCTCCACCCTATCCCCATAACCCAGCAACTGCACCCAACACTAAGGGAAATTTTGGACACTAAGGGCAAATTTATCATGGCCAATCCACCTAACCTGCACATCTTTGGACTGTGGGAGGAAACCGGAGCACCCGGAGGAAACCCACGCACAGACGGGGAGGATGTGCAGACTCCGCACAGACAGTGACCCAAGCCGGAATCGAACCTGGGACCCTGGAGCTGTGAAGCAATTATGCTATTCACAATGCTACCGTGCTGCCCGTAAAGGTGGCAGGCTTGTTTAAATAAGTACAGTTATGACAAGATGGCATCAATAAGACTTGTATAAATAAACCTTATTCATACACCATGTTGCTGAAACGTCTCAAAGCTTTCCATTAAAAAAAACAATGAAATAAATAAAACTTGGAAGTGCACGGGTTAATCAAGAATAACAATCACGGATTTATTGGAAGAAGTCAGTGCAGGGTCCACTTATTTCTCAGCCTACATAAATAATTGAATCTTGGATGCAGGGAACTCGAGCCCAAATTATGCTGACAACACAAAAGTTTGGTAAATGATGAACTGGTGAAAATCTCCTCAGTAAGCCATTTGAGAGTTCCCAGTAGTCGAATGGCAGACAGACGGCAGATGTTATTTAATGTGGAAGGGTATGCGGGAATATATTTTGGGAATACATTATCCACTCAATGGAAAAATACTGAGGGATATGGATGATCAGAGGCACCTGGAGGTTGAAATATATAATTCCCTGAAAGTGCAGATGACAGTGGATAGAGCGATAGAAAAAGTCAATGAGTCAGGGTTTAATAAATCAAAACATTAGAGTGCAAGAGTAAAGGAGCAATGATAAATATACACAAAACATTGGTCTGGCCGCAATTGGAGGACTTTGTACATTCTTGGATGTCCCATTATAGAAAGGACATTGAGACAAAAGGGAGTGTACAGCATAAGTTCACCAGGGTGAAGCCAGAGATGGGAAAATATAGTTATAGGAAAGACTTCGGTAAGATTCATCGCCACCCGCCACTGGTAGTGGGGTTTCCGATGCGGTGGAGAATTGGGTGTCCAGAAAAAGTCGGGATCCGATCACAATGCTCCAACCCTCTGCTGGCAGTGGGAACGGGGTTCACGCCCAGATGACAGCAGGGGAGTGTAAATGGATTCAAATGGGTCATTAAGACCAATTTGCATCCACTTAGAAGGCTGGGCACCAGAATCTCCAGGCCTGAACGATTATCCGGACCTCTGATCCGGGAGTCACATGGGCGGGATTCACTACAGCTATCACCAAACATAAACATGATGGCGGTGGACCTCGCAGTGGGTCAAGTGGGTAACTCCTGAAAGGAATTTTCCCCAATGTCCATCAAAGGGCCACCCTCCCACCCCAGAATGCACTACCTTCCCACTCAACCCCAACCACTCAAAGAAAGTTAACTGCATTCCAATCATGCCCCTTCACACTTGAGTGATTTTGAAGTGCTGAGCTGGAATTTGACAGCACTAACTCCCTTTGATGTGGTTGATGTTTGTAAATATCAGAGTTGCAGTACTTAGAGTCACTCATCCTTGAAAAAGATGATTGAGGCAGAGCTCACAGTTGTTTTGTCAAAGCTGCCAATCCCAGCCACAGCAAATAATGAATGAATGGCTCGCAGCTAAAGGATCTGAGGGGTTTAATAGCAGGTCTCAGTTTCCTCTTTCCAGGAATGAACACATAGTGCTTCCAGGTAAGTATTACAATAGCAATGTTTTCACTGGCCCTGTCTGGATTGTTCTCTAGCTTCCAGACAAGGGCCTCTTTTCTGGATGGGGGGGGGGGGGGGGGGGGGGGGATGGATGGGGGGGTCCCTTTAGCAAGGGGCTTCCTGTGGGGTCCCTTTCGTTAGGGGGTCTTGGGGGGGGTCCCTTTAGTTAGGGGCTCTCTGGGTGGGTCCTTTTAATAGGGGTCCCTTTAGTTAGGGGGCCCTACAGGGGGAACCTTTAAGTTAGGTGATCCGTGTGGGGGGTATCCCTAATTAGGGATCCTTGTGGGGGTTCCCTTTAATTAGGGGATGTCTGGGTGGTCCCTTTAGTTAGGAGGTCTCTTGGGGTTCCCTTTAATTAGAGGGTTTCTGGGGAGGGGGTCCTTTAGTTCAGGACTCACTGTAGGGGATCTTCATAAATAGGGATTATTGTGGGGGATCATCCTATCTCGTGGGTCCTTGCGGGGAGTCCGTTTAATTAGGGCGTTTCTAGGGGGTGGTCCCTTTCGTGGGGTTCTTGAGGGAGCCCCTTTAGTTAGCGCTGTTCTAGGGGTTCTCTTTAGTTAGTGGGTCCCTGTGGGGGGGTCTCCCTATTTAGGGGGTCCCGGGGGTGTGGCAGGTCTGGTCACCCCTATACTTGGGGGAAGGGGAGGCCACCCAGAAAACCCAGGGGTGGGAGGCTACTTTGCAATGCAGGGGTGGTGCTGATTTGCGGTGCGGGGGGTGGGGGGTAATGGCCAGCTGCGGGATTTCACTATCGGGCTGCCCGCTCATAAGTGGCAGCCCAATCGCAGAATGCTGTCAGGAATCCCTCATATACCATGCCATGCTTAAATTTGCATGGTGAGGGATACTGAATTGCTTCTTGATTTTCACTCCCAAGAACATACGGCAGAATTCTACGTTCATGAGGCTAAGTGCCGGCTCCAACGGAGGATCCGTGGGTGTTTCACGACGGTTGGCACAAACCCCTCACCAGTTCTGGTACCGGTGAGGGGCTAGCACAAGCGCCATGTGAAACACCACGGATCGCACGGAATACGGCGGAGAATCAGCGGGTCCCGGACTGCGCATGCACAGGGCTGACAAGCTGAACCGGTCGTGCCATAAAACATGGTGCCAGCTGTGCTGGACCGCATACCCTCCCACCTCGACCCCACAGCCCATCCCCTGGTCACACACCACCACTTGCCCCAGCCCTAGCAGAAGCCCCCCGGCTAGCGGCATGGATCCCAGCTGAGTGTGGCGGCGCTGGATACCATCCACTGCCGGTATGCCAGACTGCTGACCACTGGGACCACACGTGGCCTGCGCCATCAGGAACTCGGCCCATTGGGGGCGGAGAATCACAGGTGGACCGGCTGGAAGACGCACCAGCAGCTTTGCGGCTGTGTGTGGCGCGTGTCCTGATGACACCGATTTGGATGGGGCAGAGCATTGCAAACCGGCGTCTTACTGATGTCGGGAGCCATTCTCTGCCCAATCACTGATCCAGATTTCGGCGTCGAGCGATGAAGAATTCTGCCCAAGGTGTGTTTAGGCAGAGTGAATAGGGAAAAACTATTTCTTCAACTGAAGGCCATTGATTTAAAATGATCACCAATAATGTATCAAGAGACGTTCAGAGAAATATTTTATTTGGTAGGTTGTTAGAGCATGAAATTCTTTGTCTCAGGCAGTGGCTGAAGCAGAAATTATTGAATCGTTTAAGGGACAATTGGATGCACATTTGAAGCAGAGGAAGGTACAAGGCAGTGGGATTAGATTTGACTGGTGCTGTAGGTGCCAGGCGTGCACTCAGCTCAATCACTAATCTGTGCTGTGCCAAGCAGAGAGGGATGGAGCTGAGATTGTACTAAATCCCTGCAGGAAGCAGAATTTATTGGAGGAGAGAACCTTGCAGGTGATAACTGGCACCTTTTCATGACTAGCTACAGGTGTAGGAGGAGCAATGGGGCAGCAGAAAACTGCCTGTCCTCTCAGCAACTATTATATCAGGTCCAGGAGATTAAAAATAAAACGAGTCATTTAAAGGGAAGAAAGGTACATTAAAGAACAAATATTCAAGTATTTTGTAAATCAGTTAGAGTCAAGTTTTGAAATAGAATCTCCTCTAAAGCATCTTTGATTTCCTGGATATTTTCATCAATTTTCTCTTTATTTCAGATTCCACAATTCTCTGATCTCCTTAATCATAGCAGTTTTATAAAGCTAGCCCATCACAAAATGTTTTCAATGGATATGGTAGTGCAGACTGGAACAGGAGCTGGCAAACTCAAGGTTAAATGTTGATGAGACTATTGGACAAAGTAGAGGATCAGAAATGTAAATTGATTCATCGGCCTCATCTTCTGGGCAGCCAATAATGACAGTTAATTCTATTGACAGCCAGATGATTCCAGAAAGGGGATTCTAACCTCATTGTTAGAATGAGGCAGCACGTGGGGCAGCACGGTAGCACGGTGGTTAGCATAAATGCTTCACAGCTCCAGGGTCCCAGGTTCGATTCCCGGCTGGGTCACTGGTATAGGGTGGATACGTGGGTTTGAGTAGGGTGATCATTGCTCGGCACAACATCGAGGGCCGAAGGGCCTGTACTGTTCTATGTTCTATGTTAGAGTTAGCTCATTCACGGCCACAGTCAGAAAATGCTTCTTCACATTCAGGGGAGCATAATTCTGAAACTCATTCCCACAGAAGGCAGGGAAAGCTTCAAAACTGACATAGATAGCCAGGCAAGGGTATTGCGGGAGGAAACGGAGCTGAGATACAGATCAGCCATCATCTAATTGAGCAGCAGATCAGGTGTGACGGCCTGAGCAACATCCTTCTGTAAAGAGATGCAAGATGTTTGTGATAAAATTCCAACATCATTTTCACATTGGCTTCGTTTAGATGAGAAGTCCCGACACAAAAACATCAGGGAATCATAGATTCTATGGAATCCCTACTGTTCAGAAGGAGGCCATTCGACCCATTGGATTTGCACCCATCCTCGGAAAAAGCATCCTACCTAGGCTCACTCCCTTGCCCTAACCCCGTAACCGCACCTAATCAGCACATTTTTGGACACAAAGGGGCAATTTTAGCATGGCGAATCCACCTAACCTGCACCTCTTTGGACTGTGGGGGGAAACTGGAGCAGCCGGAGGAAACCCATGCAGACACGGGGAGAAAGCCTCACAGACGGGCACCCAAGGTCGGAAGGGAACCCGGGTCCCTGGTGCTGTGAGGCAGCAGTGCTAACCATTGTGCCACCGTGCCACCCCAATCCGTTGATACCCTTTGATAATTCCAAGTGACACTTAATTTTACTTTGGTCATCTGGACGCATGACACATGGAGAATCTCACCATTCAGTTTAAGAGCCTGCATATCAAGCTACATCTATCTGATCAATATGAGATGCACATTCCCTTCTCCTTCGGGTCATATTCTTTTGGCTGAAATCCAGACAACAAGTTGGCTGAGCCAAGGCCTCAAGGCGAACAATTGTGCGTAGGGGCTCTGCTGCACTTTAATCAGCTAAACAGTTTATCCGTGCATAACACAGAGAAGCTTCCATGCTTGTCGAACTCTGACTCTCCAATCGATGGGCATTGCCCTGATGGATTATCGCAAGACAAAAACAATACAATCCCAACCCACAAAGATAAATCTATCTTCCAAATTCCATGGATGAGACATTGGTATCATCTGCAAATTAGTTCAACGTAACACTTCAGGTCATTAATGAAAGCAGTGGGCCATAGTCAGTCTAACACCGATTCCTGTGGAATAACATTGCTCACCTGCCTCCAGGTTAATCCACGCAATGATCGATATAACTTGTAGCCAGGCATGATGCAGATAGTGATGACCATTAATCATGGAAGGCATTCCTTGGAATGGTCACACAGACAGCAAATGCCCTTGCAAAGACATCTGATTATGAGAGCAGAACGACTGCTGGAACTGTAAAACTAGCTGTCTGCGGAAAGGAAACTGAGAAGAACTATTGATTCAGAAAGGATCAAACCAATTGAAAATGAACCAAATCCAGGTGTCAGAAAGGCAAGGGCAGATTTCATCCCACACTCATCATTAAAGAATGAACAAACTATGCTTCGCTCAACTCACAAGGGGGAAGCTCGAAGGACATAGTGATTATCCCATCTGCCAGGTTACTAAATGCCCACTGAAGTGTAACAACATTTGAACAAAGACCCGACCGACAGGATGGAAAAACCATCACAATGGACGACTTAAAGGAGTTCATCAATTTCCAACTACTTCACTGTTTCTCAGCCCTGAAATAGCCAAAGGATTTTTTAAAAAGGCAGTGATCTCCCCTGGTTAAGGGACATTTAATCCTTTAAAAACACTAATTGGTTCCCAGGATGAAAAAAAATTAGTGTTTGAAGTTGGAGAAGTCCAAATCCATCCTGCAAAATGCCGCACCTCCCAGCATCCTCTTACCAATGGTGTTGTCAAGGATGAACTAGGATAGTGCAAAGATGAGCATCCTTAGACCCGCAGAACTAGGGCTCAGAGTCCAGGACGAGGTTCAGAGTCTGAGGATAAGGAGTAAACATTTTAGAACTCGAGTGAGAAGTGTTTTCACCCAGAGAGGTGAATCTGTGGAATTAGCTTCCACAGAAAGGAGTTGAGGCCAAAACAGTGTCATTTTAAGAAGGAATTAGGTATAGCTCTTGGAGCTAAAGGGATCAAGGGATATGGGGCGAAGGCAGGATCAGGGTATTAAATTTGATGATCAGCCATGGTCATAATGAATGACGGAGCAGGCTCGAAGGGCCGAATGGCCCCCTCCTGCTTCTATTTTCTATGTTTCTATGTTTCATCATTGGCTTCCTTCAGTTCTGCGATATTGTGTCCTGTTTGCCCGGAGGAGGTGGTGGTAGTGGTGGTTTGGGGGGTGGGGGGTAGCAGCAACTGTTTATTCTTTCTGCAGTTTCCCTGCAATGTAGACCTGTAATGTACACTTTCAAGGACATCGAACATTAACTGGCAATGGCAGAAAGTGGGACGTCATTCAAGTTGCTCCAATTTGTTTCTGTACTCCTGATGGTTAACCAATCATACACCAGATGATAGCTACAGAAACAGTTATCAAATATTTTGGGAGCAAGAGAGAGCAATTAGGGCATGAAGAGCCTTCATCATCAAATCTGGAACAGAGAAAGAGCTTGCATTTACATGGCGGCTTTTATGGCGACAGGACAGCTCAAAGTGCTCAGAGCCAATGGATTACATTTGAAGTGCAGTCACTGTTATAATGTAGAACTAACTACATCCCTTCTCTTCCCAAACTGAGTGGTCCCTTGTTGCGATAGTTTATAGGCCTGAAGTCAACTTCTCAATATATATGATAGCCACCTGTACTACCTTTTCACTTCCCACAACCTCATGGCAACTCTGTGCTAAGAAAAAGTGAGGGTTTTACAACCTAGCTGATTTGTGTTTCCATTGAAGTCGATGAAAAAGAAGATTTTCTATTTTCACAGGATATGGGTGCCATAACTACCATTGATTGCTTGTCCTTAATTGCCCTTGAGAATGTGGCCTTCTTAGGCCGCTGTAGTCCATGTGGTGTAGGTGCACCCACAGTGCTGTGAGGAACAGAGTTCCAGCATTTTGTCCCAGCAACAGTGAAAAAGTGGCGCTGTAGTTCCAAGCCAAGATGGTGTGTGGCTTGGAGGGGAACTTGCAGGTGGTGATCCCATCTTGTCCTTGGCCTTGCAGGTGGCAGAGGCGTGGGTTTAGATGTTGCTGTCAAATTGTTGGTTAATTGTTGCAGTGCAACTATGATTCACACTGCTGCTCCTGTGCGGTGATGGTGGGTGGATGTTTAAAGGTGGTTTAAAGATGTTTAAATGTTTAAAGGAACAAAGGAAATAGGAGCAGGAACCCCTCGAGCCTGCTCCACCGTTCAACTGGTTCATGGTTGATCTTTTTACTCAATGCCATTTACCCGCAGTATCCGCATCTCCCTTGATATCTTTGATATCTAGAAATTTATCGATCGCTGGCTTGAAGATACTCAATAATCACAGTCTGCCCACACAAGAATGATCATTTATTCCTGGATTTTGTTTTCTGTACATGAACAAATTCATAATCCATGCCAATATATTACCCCCAATAATATGGCTCACAATCTCGTGGGTGAAAGCTTACCGTATTTTCTTTAAGTGTCAGGCTCAGAGTGAAAGCTGGCATATAGTCCTCCAGCTGCACACCTAGTTTTCTCTACAGATTTGGAGCTTTCCTGAGTGAAGAAAATCAGTGGGTGTAGTTTACACCGTAGGTCTGGCAGGGCGGGACCTGATAGAACCGGCTCGGCCAGCTCCACAGAGATAGGGGCACCATCTTTAAAGAGCGCCCCGATCAGAACTGAAGATTAACTCTGGCCCCCCCACCACTCAGTCATCGGGGGCTCTCCCCTGCCCCCCCCCCCCCACCACTCAGTCATCGGGGGCTCTCCCCTGCCCCCTCCCCCCACTCCATATCTGCAGACTTGTTGCTGCCGTTTCTTCCCCACCTCACTGCCCACTCCCCACCATGCCTGCAATCTCCCCTCACTGCCCACTCCCCACCATGCCTGCAATTTCCCCTCACTGCCCACTCCCCGCCATGCCTGCAATCTCCCCTCACTGCCCACTCCCCGCCATGCCTGCAATCTCCCCTCACTGCCCACTCCCCACCATGCCTGCAATTTCCCCTCACTGCCCACTCCCCGCCATGCCTGCAATCTCCCCTCACTGCCCACTCCCCACCATGCCTGCAATCTCCCCTCACTGCCCACTCCCCACCATGCCTGCAATTTCCCCTCACTGCCCACTCCCCGCCATGCCTGCAATTTCCCCTCACTGCCCACTCCCCGCCATGCCTGCAATTTCCCCTCACTGCCCACTCCCCACCATGCCTGCAATTTCCCCTCACTGCCCACTCCCCACCATGCCTGCAATTTCCCCTCACTGCCCACTCCCCACCATGCCTGCAATTTCCCCTCACTGCCCACTCCCCGCTATGCCTGCAATTTCCCCTCACTGCCCACTCCCCACCATGCCTGCAATTTCCCCTCACTGCCCACACCCCGCCATGCCTGCAATTTCCCCTCACTGCCCACTCCACCTCTATTCTTCCATCCTCCCCCTTACTGCCCCTCCCCTCATGCTTGCAATTTACCCTCACACTGTCCACTGCACCTCCATGCCTGCAACTTCCCCCCTCACTGCTTGCTCACACCCCGTTGCCTGCAAGTTTCCCTCTCACTGCACAATCCACCCCCATGCCTACAACTCCCCCCTCGCTGCCTGCTCCTCCAATGCCTGCACGTTCCCCTCTCACTGCTCACCCCTCTGTACCTGCAATATCCCCCCTCACTGCCCGCACCCCCATGCCTGCAAGTTCCCCCCTCATGCTCACCCCCACGTACCTGCAATTTCCCCCCATACTGCCCATTGCCCCCCATGCGTGCAAGTTATCCCCTCAATGGCCTCAGCGCACCCCCCACCCCGCCACACACACACACACATAACTGGAAACCACACCCTCCCCCATGTGGCTCCCGAGAGGGCCCACCCCTTGGTCCAGGCTGGCATTGACAGATTGGCACTGCCCGGGCAACTCCCTCTCCCTCCGAGGGCTATACTTACCTTGTGCCTCCAGGGAGATCCCCGCGACTGATTCACATCTTCAAATAGCTGTTGTAAACCTTACCAACGTGACGTTACATTGGCGAGTTCCAAATATTCAGTGCGGGGGGGGATCATATGGCAGGGGTGAGGGGGGGCTGTGTAATTACATTCTAATGTCTTCATAAACATAAAATTGTGGACGTGAACCTCGTGACGTCATCGGTGAGGGGCATGGAAAATCGGGAAATGTGATAATCTCCGGAATTTCCATCCGCGTTGGCAATCACGCAGTTCACTAATGTGGCAGAGAAATCACGCCCCTCCCCATGTAAGACCTTTTCCAAAGTCTTCTAAGGATCCAAACACACACTGTGCCTTATCTATTCTACTAATTACATCCTCAGAAAACTGCAACATGTTTGACAAACATGGGTTTCACCGTTCCCTGACGTCGATTTCGTAATTTGCGATCGGGCGGAGAATCCCTTCTGATGCCGAAATTGGGGGTGGTGCCTGTTTGCACAGGTTTTGTATCCTCCGCCCCTCCGAAATGACGTCATCACATCATGCGCCACATGCCATTGGGACGGCGTTAGCGTGTCACCTGAAAGTCGTCCCCCGATGCTCTGCCCCCGGTGGGCCAAGTTCCCGAACGTGCGGTTGATGTGTGTCTCAGCGGCCGGGAACAGCGCTGTCACAGTCAAGCGGGGGTTGGCCAGGGGGCGGCTTCCGCAAGGGCTGGGGGGAACTGGTGGGGGGTGGCCAGGGCTGCACTATCTGGCAGGTTGGGTCGCGCGCACGGCTGAGCCATGTTTTAGGGCGCGACCGCTGCAGGCCATTGCCGTGCACATGCGCTGCCATAGACCCAGCCATTCTCCAGCTGTTTTTATCGTGGGAACCTGGAGTTGTACTCGACGTGGCTGGGAGCCCATTACCAGGATCCCTTAGCAGGATCGTTGATGGATCGGCGCCAATTTCTTTGACGTAAAACACCACAAATCCTCCTCACTTTGTCTCAAAAACTGTGAATCCAGCACAGGATTTCCTTTTCTTTAATCAATGTTGTCTCTGCCCAACCCTACCATTCATTTTGAAGTGTCCACCTATCACATACTTTATAATAAATTCTAGCATTTTCCCTGTGATATCAGGCAAACAGGTCTGAAGTTCACCACATTCCATTTCTCTCCTTTCATAAATAGTTATATTATATCTGCTCGCTTCTCATCTGCAGGAGCCATTTCAGAATCTATAGAAGTTGTGAAAGATGATCACCAACTCATCCACTATCTATACAGCCATCTCTTTCAAGACTGTGGGATGTAGATCTTCCAAGGATTTATCAATACAAACTTAAATAACTCACTGCGCTTCCCCATATCAGTGTGTGTCATCCTACCTCAAGTAAAAAAATACCTTTGAGAGTTTGGATGAGAGCCTATTCTGTCAGCTTTGTATCTTAAAGCTGCCCTCTTTTCCCTCCCTGTGTACAGCACCAGGGGTACGGTCTCTATTGAATGCCAGGGTTTTCGAATACGTTGGGTGCGAGGTGCTGATTGATTACATTTGGTTTTGGTGTTTGGAGAATCAACTTTCATTTGTATTTTTAATCATCCTGCATCTTGATGTCTTTTAAAATGTATAAACTACATTTTGCCTTTCTTTGTTTTCTTTCACCTCCAAAAGTCTTATAATCCATTTTATTGGCCAAGCTTTTAGTCACCTTTCCTATAGCAAAGGCTCCATGTGAATATGAGTCATTGTTGATGGGCTGAGCATTAAATACCAAACTGGCCTTAGAAAGTTGCCATCTGGCATCACTTGGGTGGTAGAAAGAGAACATATTGAACCACCATAATAGAGCATCCTAGCATCACACGCACACTGTACTCGGTGAGCACTCCACCTAATAGAACGTACAGTGCAGAAGGAGGCCATTCGGCCCATCGAGTCTGCACCGGCCCAATTAAGCCCTCACTTCCACCTTATCCCCGTAACCCAATAACCCCTTCTAATCTTTTTGGGCACTAAGGGCAATTTATCATGGCCAACCCACCTAACGTGCATGTCTTTGGACTGTGGGAGGAAACCGGAGCACTCGGAGGAAACCCAGGCAGACAAGGGGAGAACGTACAGACTCTGGACAGAGTGACCCAGCGGGGAATCGAATGACCTAGGACCCTGGCGCTGTGAAGCCACAGTCCTATGCACTTGTGCTAGCGTGATGCCCAATGTCATTCTCCTGACTTCTCCCCACAACTCTGCGGATTATTTATTTTCAAATAATTATCTAATTTGCTTTTGAACGCTTTAGGTGAAGGAACTATTCTCCACCACATTCTCGAGCAGTGAATTCCAGACCCAAATCACTCGATGTGTGAAAACATTTATTGTCATATCGCTTTTGCTTCTTTTGCCACTTACTTTAAACTTATGCCTTCACTTTCTCAACTCTTACACAAATGGGAGCAAGGTTCCTACTCCCACCACCCACCTCCCTATCTACTATGGCCAGACTCGTCATAATTTTGAATCCCTCTATCAAATAGACTCTCCGTCTTTTTTCTCCAGGGAAAAGAGTCCCAACTTCTCCAATCGGTTAAGCACTGAGGTTTCTCATCCCTGGAATCTTTTCTGCACTCTCTCCAATGTCTTCCCATCATTCCTAAAATGCTACACTCAGAACTATATGCAATACTCCACCTCAATAACACCATGGGCGGGATTCTTAGAGCCCACGCTGGGTCGGAGAATCGCCTGAGGGGGCACGAATCCCGCCACGCCACTCAGACAGCGGGACGCCAATTCTCCGGCGACCGGTCGGCACGGTGCCAGTCGGGTACCGTTGAAAGTGGCCCCCCGCGGCGATTCTCCGTGCTCGACGGGCCGAGTGCCCGCTGAGTTCTGCCGAGTCCCACCGGCGTCTTTCACATATGGTCCTACCCAGCGGGACCTCGGCGTTCTGGCTGTGGGGGCCGTTCTGGTGGGGGGGAGGGGGGGGCAACTCCAGAGGGGGCCTCCACGGTGGCCAGGCCCACGATCGGGGCAACCAATTGGCAGGCGCGCTCATTTTGTGGGGGTGGGGGCAATGTTCCTCCGGGCCGGACCCCTGTAGGGCTCCGCCATGTGTCCTGGGGGGGGGGGGCAGAGACGACTCGCGCCAGTCGTGTAAGGATGGCTTTCGCCGCCTGAGCAGCACACAGTACTCTGGCACCGTGCTAGCCCCCAGGGAAGGGGGCTAGGAAGCACATTGAGTTATTTAATTTTGTATTGATAAATCCTCTGAAGATTTACAAGCCGTCAAAACGTGGCCGCGATTTCGGAGAATCCCGGCCCAGTTCTAACTAGTGCCTTCTACAATGTGCTGGATTGAAACTTCTACAGGTCCAAAGTCACAATAAAGTGCAAATATTGGTCTCAGGAATTCACTAAAATACAGCAGTTACCCCCATATGTAAGCTTTTTGTAAGTCACCCAGATCACTGTGCAGCATTATAACGCCAAGGATAACAAAGTACAACCCTGTCAACATTGTAAAACTTATTCAATCCAATCGCCCTACAAATGATTTTTCAG
Organism: Scyliorhinus canicula; assembly: GCF_902713615.1. Classification (NCBI taxonomy): domain Eukaryota; kingdom Metazoa; phylum Chordata; class Chondrichthyes; order Carcharhiniformes; family Scyliorhinidae; genus Scyliorhinus; species Scyliorhinus canicula. The sequence goes on from NC_052146.1 coordinate 153,443,329, forward strand.
TCAATAAATCAGCTTCTGTTCCTGCCCAGCTCACGTTGGAGGTCAGTAAGAAGTCTTACAACACCAGGTTAAAGTCCAACAGGTTTGTTTCAAACACGAGCTTTCGGAGCACGGCTCCTTCTTCAGGTGAAGGAGCTCAGGTGGAGGAGCTCTCTGAAGAAGGAGATGTGCTCCGAAAGCTCGTGTTTGAAACAAACCTGTTGGACTTTAACCTGGTGTTGTAAGACTTCTTACTGTGCTCACCCCAGTCCAACGCCGGCATCTCCACATCATGGCCACGTTGGAGGTGACATGGTTAGATAGGTCTATCGAATAAAACCAGCCACCAACATAACAGATGACAAGAGGTGCAAAGAAGTGATTGGATGTATGTTGCAACTTTTTAAACACAAGATGTTCAAGTTGTAAACAACATGGTATGCACTTGACAGAGGAATAAGGTGACAACAACTAAGCTCCAGCCTTCTTAATTCATTTTCTATCTACAATATTCCTGAACGTGTACTGCATGTTTGTTTTATACAATGCAATGAACAAGGCAGATGACTGCAGACGATGTACAGGGCAGGTATTGATAAATCCATATTTGTCTCAGTGTAATTTGTCTGTTCCAGACTGGTGATTATTTCAAGCTGCATTTGCCTCGTATTATTGTATTTCAGAATAATTAATCATTACTCGCCCATTGCAATCCAGAGGATAAACAGAAATGCACAATAACAACATGTTGAATGCAATTACCAAGCTCTAATCACCAAGATTCTCTTAATTTTCCTTTTCATTAATGTTTGGACAGTAGAACACTTTTCCGTCATGCGTCAAGTGTCATATTATAATCAATGTGGTTATCCCAAAATCATACAGTGCAGCAAGAGGTCATTCAGCCCATTGTGCCTGTGCCATCTCTGTTTAGAGAGCTACCCAATTAGTTCCACTCCCTCGTGCTTTCCCCATAGTTTGGCAATTCGCTTGCCGTTTTCAGTGTAATTTAGGTACAGCCACTGTAGAAATAGAGGATTAAAAATTCCCCAATCTGGAGGGAGGACAGAGAAGGAATGGGGCATAATTCTGGCTGAACTTCTGCCCGACTGATGGAGCTCGGTTTGGGGATAGATGTTTCTAATGAGAAACTGCGGGGAATATCTGGGCACATGCCTGGGATATTCTGGGAATTTGACTCAGCTCACCCAGTTCGGCCCAGAGGAAGCAAGACCTACTGAGAGCAGGTGTTGATGTCGCTGTGACCCAACAAAGATAAATTGACCTGCGAGGGATCTTGGACTTTTAACAAATTTATCCTCTGTTCTCCTCAGGAAACGGGCGGGAAAAAATATTCAGCGTAATTTTCTTCACCTCGATGGTGCTCCACCCCAGAACAGCACTGTTTAACTCTGAAATCATGGCCTGGATTCTCCGTTGGTGGGATGCTCTGTTTTAAGACCATAAGACATAGGAGTGGAAGTAAGGCCATTCGGCCCATCGAGTCCGCTCCGCCATTCAATCATGGCTGATGGGCATTTCAACTCCACCTACCAGCATTCTCCCCGTAGCCCTTAATTCCTCGTGACATCAAGAATTTATCTATCTCTGCCTTGAAGCCATTTAGCGTCCCGGCCTCCACTGCACTCCGCGGCAATGAATTCCACAGGCCCACCACTCTCTGGCTGAAGAAATGTCTCCGCATTTCTGTTCTGAATTTACCCCCTCTAATTCTAAGGCTGTGCCCACGGGTCCTCGTCTCCTCGCCTAACGGAAACAGTTTCTTTGCGTCCACCCTTTCTAAGCCATGTATTATCTTGTAAGTTTCTATTAGATCTCCCCTTAACCTTCTAAACTCCAATGAATACAATCCCAGGATCCTCAGCCGTTCATCATATGTTAGACCCGCCATTCCAGGGATCATCCGTGTGAATCTCCGCTGGACACGCTCCAGTGCCAGTATGTCCTTCCTGAGATGTGGGGCCCAAAACTGGACACAGTACTCCAAATGGGGCCTAACCAGAGCCTTATAAAGGCTCAGTAGCACATCGCTGCTTTTATATTCCAACCCTCTTGAGATAAATTTTTTGCCGGCAACCCGGGGGTTTGGGGCTGCCCCACAATGGGAAACCCATTGACCAGCCGTCGTAACAGAGCATCCCGGGGTGAAACAGAAATGTGGCGTGGCGGGGCAGAGAATCCGGCCCCTTAACAGTTTCATTGCCACATCCTCAGGAAACAAGGTGGGGCCCATAACATGTCAAAGCACCAGTCCAAAATCTCACTCTGCTGTTTTCCCACCGGCCTGAAGATACCGGAAGCAACGTTTCCCTCAGGTTCTCAGCCCAGATAAAAGTATGGACACCTGGGGCTGGATTCTCCGACCCCACGCTGGGTCGGAGAATCGCCGGGGGGTGGCGTGAATCCTGCCCCCGCCGGCCGCTGAATTCTCCGGCACCGGATATTCGGCAGGGGCGGGAATCGCGCCTCGCAGTCGGCGGGCCACCCCCCCCCCCCCCCCCCCGGCGATTCTCCGGCCCGCGTTGGGCCAAAGTCCCGCTGCTGTAATGCCTCTCCCGCCGGCGTGAATCAAACCACCTCCCTTACCGGCGGGACTGGCGGTGCGGGCGGGCTCCGGGGTCCTGGGGGGGGGGTGCGGGACGATCTGGCCCCGGGGGGTGCCCCACGGTGGCCTGGCCCGCGATCGGGGCCCACCGATCGGCGGGCGGGCCTGTGCTGTGGGGGCACTCTTTTCCTTCCGCGTTGGCCACAGCCTCCGCGATGGCCAGCGCGGACGTGACCCCCTCTCCTGCGCATACGCGGGGATGACGTCAGCAGCCACTGATGCTCCAGTGCATGCGCGGACCTCCGCCGAAGGCCTTCCACGCACGGTTGCGGGACGGGAACCACTCCGGCGCAGGCCTAGCCCCTCAAGATGAGGGCATAGCCCCTATAGGTGCGGAGAAATCCGCACCTTTGGGGCGGCCCGACGCCGGAGTGGTTCAAGCCACTCCATCCCTGCCACACCGGGCAGGGGAGAATCCAGCCCCTGATACTTAGTACAGAATTTCCTAATTTAGCCAAATAACATGCTATAACAGGAGAGCAGCATAGCAGTTGTCAGCTACGGCTCCACTCCTGGCTTGTGTGTCAAAAGATTGTCATTTCAACACCCCCTCTGGAGATTTATGCACAGTGTTGCACTCTCGGAGGTGTCACCTTTGGAATGGAGGTGTCAAACCAACGCCTCTCCTTTTTTTAGTTTTCATTCATAAGATGTAGGTGTCACTGATAAAGCCAGCATTTATTTTACCCATCCCCAGGACAGCTAACGGGATTGTTGAGCCATTTCAGAAGGCAGTTAAGAATCAATCACATTGCTGAGGGTCTTGAATCTGTAGGCCAGGCCAGGAATGGGTAACAGACATTCTTCCTTAAAGGGCATTGGGGAAGCAGATCAGTTTTTTTGATCATCCATTACTGATGCTCATTTTCTTTTTAATTCCAGGTTTCTTTAATTCACCAAATTTTAATTCTCGAGTTGCTGTGCGCTCGGAGTCAAACTCACGTCTCCGAATGAATCATTCAAACCTCTAGATTACTAGTCCAGTAATTTGACCGTTAAGTTTCTGAATCTTCTCAGTTCGATAAAAAGAGATGTCATAATGCAATTTTGAAGAGGGACATGGGAGTTTTCCTCGGTGTACTGGCCAATATTAAACCTCAAACAACATCACTGGCAAGATCATTATCATATTGCGGTTTGTGGGACGTTGTTGTGCGCACATCGGTTGCCATGTTTCCGACATTGCAACAGTAATAGCACAGAGAAAAAGGAGTTTGAGGGCAGTGACAGAGAGGTACAGCCTACAAATGATATCAAGGGCAGGTTTTGTGTGGATGAGGAAGGGAACTTATTCTATATTGCAACAGCAACTACGCTTCAAAAGTAGTTCACTGATTATGAAATGTATTGTTCCTGCCCGAGGCTGCATCAATCTTCTACTTTGTCCAAACAAGATGCCTTAACTTGAAAGCAGCTGCAGACTATACACTATGACATTTCAAAATACTGGCCATGGGGAACTGACCATTGCACAACCTACTGGCACTGAATTACTGGCTCCGATTCACCCAGAACTCATTTCATGTGATTATGTTGACAGACTAGAAGAGCTTTTCTCTCCATTGGTTTGGGCTAGATACAAACCCGGTTCCCAGAGGTAACAGGACAGTGTTCTAACACACTTCATCCACAATCGCTTCCCTCCCTAGAAAGTGGCCCATTTTTCCTTTTATTAAACAATAACATGAAGATTGGATTCCAAGCCCTGAACTACTTCATGCACCTGTAAGTGCTTAGCTCCAAAGGGCAAGTGTCACCGTGACTCTTTTTTTGTTAAATTCAGATAAGTCTTCAACACGGTTGCTGTGCTTCAGGTAATTATATTTTTACTTTGTGAAAAAAAATGAGACATGAGAGGAATTGACATTGTGGAGTCTCAGAGGCAGAGAGTAGGCTACAATCTAACCTCAGTACGACACAGCCTTTACCTATGGCTTAATCACTCAGTTCCTTTGCACAATGGGTCTCCAACACCCTCGCTACAACAGCCCTAGTGGCTTGAACAGCAGTCACCTTTTGAACTCTTCTTCCTCTCTGGTATAATACTCAAGCTTCTAAAAATCAAACACAGCATCACCCACTGGTACTCCTCGAATTGCCTCATCTCTCTCTAAATCTATCAGCATTGTTAAAGGAGATTGTTCAAAAAACATTTGAATATAAAACAAAAGTGGCTTGACTTTGCAAATGAAAACATATTCAAAGTGCATGGCATAGCTAACATTACGGGCGGGATTTACCGACCAACCGGCCTTGTGTTTATCGGCAGGGGAGATACAATACAGATGTAGCCAAGACAGAGTCCACAGTTTTCTCAAGAAATCACCCATACGTTAGTCCCACTGAGTCAATAAATCTCACTGAAACTTGATCTTGCTCATGAAAGTGTCCAATCTCCACTTTTGAAGATTCTGTCTTGGAATTCTCTCTATGGTGGTTCACGGCAGTATCATGTAGATTGCAGTACTGAAGAACAAAGTGTTTATTTGCATCTACCAAGGGCAACTATGTAGAGGAACAGGGGGCTGGATTCTCAGTCCCGCAGCGCCAGATTTCTGGTTCAGCATGTCGACGGGATGCTCCGTTTCGCCGGCTGGTCAATGGGGTTTCCCATTGTGGGGGCAACAATTGTGGGGCTGCCGTCGGGGTTGTTTAGCACACTGGGCTAAATCGCTGGCTTTGAAAGCAGACCAAGCAGGCCAGCAGCACGGTTCGATTCCCGTAACAGCCTCCCCGAACAGGCGCCGGAATGTGGCGACTAGGGGCTTTTCACAGTAACTTCATTGAAGTCTACTCGTGACAATAAGCGATAAAAAAAAAACAAAAAAAAACGGAGCATCCCGACGGCAGAGAATCCAGCCCCTGGTCTATAATATGGGTGTTAAATCTCTGGTTCCCGAGCTCACTCTGTCCCGCTCCCCAGGACCCGCACTGATCCAACAGTAGTCGGGCTTCACGCACTCCTGCACGATAGGCCCTGAGCCAGTCACATGGACCACGAGGGCATGCCCCTTAAAGGTTCCACGCTACCACATCCCTCTCCTCTTAAGTCTCTCAATAAATATATGAACAAACAGGTTCGATGCAAATAATTATATACAATAGAAGACTGAGAGACAAACGGGAAGAGTGTTCAACAATCCATCAGAGCGTTAATCTATCAGGAAATTTCCTTGGTCTCGATGACTGTACTAAATACCAACTGGCTCCTCCAACCCAAAGGTAATGATATTGTCAATCTTAGCAGAATGTTCCTGAGGGTCCACCGACCCCACAGGGTCATCCCCTTCTTTTGTTTTTATAAATGTTTTTATATTCCATTTTCACATTTTCCTTCAAAATTTACACCCCACCCACAGACAGTAAATGGTAACAAGTACAAAATCAATCCCCTTAACAATAACAACGATCCCATCCTCCCACCACCCCAAACAACGGCCCACCTGTCAATATATGCATCCAATAAAACAAACCCTCCGACGGTGGAAACAAAAAACAAAGGAGAAAAAGAAAAAAGGAGTCCGGGACCGGCCACAGTCCCCCCCCCCCCACCCCCCCACACACACTCGGTGCCGTCCAGCCTCTGAAAGAGTACCGTACATGATACCCAAGAGTTGTAAACAACCCCCCCCCCCCACCCCCCCGCCCCCCCAACCACCACCTCCCCAACTTGTCCACTGCCACTTGTAAAACTCCTTCCCCCAACTTTGGTTCCTTCCCCCCAACTTTCCACCCCGGCTAGACCACTCGGACCCTGTCCTGCCAGGCTCCGATGGCCGCAGCCCCTCCCCCCACCTCACTCCCGTTCACTGGCCGGTTTAAACCGGCCTGCGCAGAGGCCCCCGCCCGGGTCCCTTTCCTCCTTGCCCGGCCCTAGGAAAGCCCAGAAATCCCCTTTTAGCACACAAACCCCGCATATCCACCTACACCCCAAAGAGCCCTCACTTCGAGTGAAAGTCCCATCACTTCCCTTGTCCAAATATATACAACATTGGCTCCTTTAGCCCATGCACCCGCACGCAGTGAAACAAAACAAAAAAAAAATACAGTCATGAGGTTACATCGGCACATGGCCATTTCTCAATTTCTTAGTTCTGCCACAGTCCTTCTGCCTTCGCAAACTCCTCCGCTGCTTCCGCCGTTCCAAAATAAAAGTCCTTGAGCTTGTAAGTCACCCTCAGCTTCGCTGGATATACAATGCCGCACTGCACCTTGCTAATGTACAGTGCCCTCTTCACCTGGTTGAAAGCAGCCCGCTTCCTCGCCAGCTCCACTGTAAAGTCCTGGTATACACGTATACCAGCTCCAGCCCACTGCACCACCCGCTTCTGCTTGGCCCAGAACAGGACCTTCTCCTTCACACTGTACCTTCGGAAGCACAGAGTCACTACCCTTGGCGGCTCACTCGCCTTTGGTACAGGCCTCCATGACCTATGAGCCCAATCCAGTTCATATCGGGAGGGATCCTCTCCCTCCCCCAATAGCTTCGCCAACATCGCAGTCGGCCTCGGCCCTTCAACTCCTTCGGGCAGCCCCACAATCCTCAAATTCTGTCGCCTGGATCTGTTTTCCAGGTCTTCCATTTTTCCTCGCAGATCCTTGTTAATCTCCATCACTTTCCACATCTCCTTTCCCCATCGAGGTAAATTGATCACCATGCTGCAATAATGTCTCCTCCACTTCCTTCAGCGCCTTCCCTTGCTTTTGCACTTCCGCCACTGCGCTCGCCACCGCCGTCGTCACCGGGGAAATCGTTTCCTCCACCAGCACACTCAAAACCTCCCTCATCTCCTTTCTCATTGTCTCCATGTATTTTGTAAACTGCCTTTCGAATTCCACAGCCATCACCTTAGTTATTTCTTCAGCCGTAAGCAATGCGGCCTCCCCGGTGGTCCAGCCTCCATTTTCTTTACCCACCCCACGGTGACCTTTCTACTTCCCGACGGACTTTCAGCTGTTTTCACGGCCGTTTTTTTACTGGTCCTCGACATATCCCTTCCCTGTGCTTTCTCCTGACCTTTACCGCCTTCGCTGCTCCTAGGACCGGGCGTCAATCCCCGACAATGCCGTTCCTGAACGGGAGCCCTCCAACGCGCGGCTGCCTCCCGCCCGCCGTCACCGGAAGTCCGGGTCATTCCCTTCTGTAAGTTGTTCCTGGATCAGCGATGGGCCCTCTTCGGGACTCCTAGAGCCACTTTGATCCAGCTCTACCACTGGTGTTGACTGCCAACTTTAACTGTTCCGAGATTGGGGTTTTGGTCCCTCGGCTTTCTAACGTGGTCTATGTGTCTCCTTAATGTCTTGCCTCCAAAGTCCCCTACATCTGAAACTGGCCTCAACTTGGACATAATCTGGCCTGATCACCAAAGTGAGACTGAGGTAAGGTTTCTGACAAGGACTAGGAAAGATCTGTCCCTTTTTCACAATGTTTCTTCTGGGAGGCCAGCGTACCTCTACGCTCCCCGCCCAATTTGGGAAGACCAAGTCCAACCGGGTTCTTAAACGATGACCCATCAGTAGTTCTGCTAGTGTGACGCCTGTAGTAGCATCTGGGGACATACTGTAAGACAACAAAAAGTTGAACATAGTGGTCGGCTGGACTGCTACTTCCTAGCTGCCTTGAAAGTTTAGCTCTCTCCGCTAAGTCGTTTAAGGCAGGGTGATCGGCAAGATCTGGTATGGCGAATGCCATTCAGTCTAACAAAATCCTCACCAATAAAGCGGGTGCATTTGCCCCACATGATAACGTGAGGGAGGCCATGTGTGGCAAACACCCACCACAAAGCCCCTACTATAGCGACCAAGGTCATTGTTCCCACCTCTTGAATCTCCAACCACTTGGAATGGGCGTCGACCAAAATGAGGAACATCTTTCTCATGAAAGGGTCAGCGAAGTCCACCTTGTCTATGGCACTTCGGCCACTCCCAAGTGTGGGGGTTGGTCATGCAGGGGGCGGTGTCTGCTGTGTCTGGCAAGGGCTGCACTGGTGAGTACACCTTGTTTGCAATGCCCTTGTCTCTGCCAGGCCATCAGATATCGCAAAGAGCAAGCATTTTCATTTTTGTCAGGTCTGGATGGGCACTATGCAATTCTTGCAACAAGGGCTCTCGGGCTGGGGGTAGCAGTACTACTCAGGAATTTAAAAGTATGACTCCAGCCTCACAACTGAGCTCCTCCTTATGAGTAAGGCACGGTTTTAATTGTCAGATGTGTTGTGGTGACACACAGTCAAATTAATGCTTTTTACCTTGGACAGGACTGGGACCCGTTTTGTCCCATTCTTTATGTGGCTGGCTGAAACTGGCAGGGTGTCCAAAAGTTCAATGCTGAGCCGATTTCCTGAGGTATCGGTGGGGGTGTCATGTTCTTTGGAAATGGGAGCTGATTCAATGCATCAGTTTTGAAATCTGTGTACATGGCCTCTGCTGAAAGATATAGTCATAGGTCACTGGCAACAATGTCCACCATTGTACTCTGGCAGAGGCAGTTGGTGGTATTGGCTTATGTAAGAAGGAGTTCCAGCAGTGGCTTGTGGTCTGTTATCATTGTGAAAAGTCGTCATAAACATACTGGTGAAATCTCTTGGCGCCGTAGGTAACGGCATGGTCTTCCTTCTCAATTTGCGCGTATTTACGCTCAGCAGACAAAAGTGTTTTTGAGACAAAGGCATTTGGCCCCTCTGAGCCATCCTCCATTGTATGGGACAGAACTGCCCCAATCGCATAAAGCGTTGCATCACAGGTCAGAATGACAGTTTTCTCGGGTCAAAGTTAACCACCAGGCTCGATGATTGTGAGGCCTGCTCAAAATGTTATAAGGCTTGTTCCTTTGGCTCTTTCCATTGCCAACACCAATGTCATTGCGAGATTTGGAATAAAACAACCAGAATAATTTACCATTCCTAAGAAGGACTTTAACACTGCCATGTTCTTAGGTGCCAGGACCTCTGCATGGCTCTCATTTTGTCTTCAAGAGGGTGTAGGCTCTTTGAGTCCAGTTTGAACTCAAGGCAAGTGACCTCACAAGCTCGGAAAGTGCACTTTCACGTTTGAATCGAATTCCCGAACCTCTGAATTTTCTCAACACCTCTTCCAAACTTGCTAGGTGCCCGTCATGTGATGTTCCTGTTATTAGGATGTCATCCAGGTATTCCACAACCTTTGGGATGCCTTGAAGAAGATTCTCCATTGTGCGCTGGAATATCGCACAGGCTGGCGAGATTCCAAAAGGTAATCTGGTGTACTGAAACAGTCCTTTATGCGTCTTAATTGTTGCAAAATTTCGGGAGTCTTCATCCATCTCCAGCTGCACATAAGCATGGCTGAGGTTGAGTATGGTCTATGTGAGGCAACCATCAACTTTGCATAAAGATCTGCAGTTTGTAGAATTTGGCTATTTATCTATTTGGGCTGCCTGGTTGGTTGTGAACTTTTAATCCTCGCATATTCTAATGAGGCATTCGAACTTCAATACAGGGACGATGGGGGTTGCCCACTCTAAAAACTGCACGGGTGATATGATTCACGGTTCTTCCAGGCATTTAAGTTCGGTTTCCAATTTTTGCTCGACAAATGTGGGTGCTGTGTCTGGGTTGACATAAATTTTTACTCCCTTTATTTGAGCCAACTTATTCTGGAACATGTCTTTGTATCTGGTCAAGACTTCCTGAAAGACACGATCCGAGATTTAAAAAATTTCCAACCAGTTCAACTTGATTTGGACAAGCAATCTCGCCCCATCAGGCTTGGTCGATGTCCCTCAACAACGATAATAGGTAACTGGGCATCTTGTTGCTGATATGACATTGGGATCACGGTTGTTCCCAAACCCTTTAGGGTCTCCCCCCTACATGTCACCAACTTGGCTGTTGTCTCACTCAAGTTCAAAGACTGAACACATCCTCGAAGATATTAAAATGTTTTCTCACCCATAACTACAGCTGATGTCCCATTGTCGACCTCCATCTTAAGTGGCCTTCGATTTACAGTAAGGACTATCTTAATGGACCTGTTGCTCACTCTCACCACATTTAATTGATAGATTTCAGACTCTTCATCTGAATTATTCTGCATTTTGTTCATAGGTGGAATGGTTTGCTGCTTTATTTTTAAATTGGCACATTCTAGCAGGTGCGCAACGTGCCTAGATATGACCCTTCTATTGCACCAAAAGTAAATAAACGTGCCATAGCAATAATTCCTGGAGGTGATCTCACCCACGCGCTGATAAGAGTCATCTTGACTCTTGGGCTGATGGTCCAAGTTCTTTCCTGGCCACTCACTATGATCCTTTTCCTTGATGGTAGCTGAACTTCCTCTGTGTCTGTTGATCTGGCTGTGCGCCTTGCAGCCATAACACCCCACAACGGGTTCACCTCTTGCACACATTGAAGCTCTGCCGCTACCCTCTCACCCGGTTGCTTGGGCAATCTTAATCGGCCTGTCTGGGGTAATCTTTTTTTCAGCCTGAAGCTTCTTTTGCATACTTACATTGAGGGCTTCCACAGCCCTCTGGCGGCACTGTAGTACAGTGGTTAGCACTATTGCTTCACAGTGACAGGGTCCCAGGTTCGATTCCCGGCTTGGGTCACTGTCTGTGCGGGGTCTGCACGTTCTCCCTGTTGTCTGCGTGAGTTTCCTGCGGATATTCCGGTTTCCTCCCACGAGTCCCGAAAGACGTGCTTTTTAGGTAATTTAGACATTCTGAATTCTCCCTGTGTACCCGAACAGGTGCCGGAATGTGGGGACTAAGGGCTTTTCACAGTAACTTCATTGCAATTTTAATGTAAGCTTACTTGTGACAATAAAAAAATACTTTTTAAAAAATGACTTCATGTCAGGAGCCTCCGGGTACGTCAAATTTCTTATGGGGGCAGCAGGGTAGCATGGTGGTTAGCATAAATGCTTCACAGCTCCAGGGTCCCAGGTTCGATTCCCGGCTGGGTCACTGTCTGTGTGGAGTCTGCACGTCCTCCCCCTGTGTGCGTGGGTTTCCTCCGGGTGCTCCGGTTTCCTCCCACAGTCCAAAGATGTGCGGGTTAGGTGGATACGCCATGCTAAATTGCCCGTAGTGTCCTAATAAAAGTAAGGTTAAGGGGGGGGGGGGGGGGGGGGGCTGTTGGTTACGGGTATAGGGTGGATACGTGAGTTTAAGTAGGGTGATCATGGCTCGGCACAACATTGAGGGCCGAAGGGCCTGTTCTGTGCTGTACTGTTCTATGTTCTATGTTCTATGTTTTAGGTTGTCGTCCCAGAAACAACCTTTGCTGTTTACCTTCTCCCGTTATTTCATTCGTCATGAAGACGTAATGGGGCCACTCAATATTCTGGCTCCAGCCTTTGAGCCGCTGGTCAAAAGGGTCTAACTTCGCAATCATGGGCACTTTTCATTCACTGTTCTCTGGTATTGACGCCTTCCGATTCTGTCTTCATCTTGGAGGCTTTCCATCCTCCACCCGCTCTAATTTGATAGTTGGAGGCTTGCGATCAATCGGTATCTACTCTTCACCAATCTGGTGGCTCGAGACAATACCGGGCAGACTGCCACAATGAAAAACAAAGCATTTATTGGCAACTAACAAGGGTAACCTATGTACAGTGACAGAGTCTCTGACAGAGGTGCAGCTATCAAAAATTGCTTTCAGCATGTCCAACCAGATCTTGGTAACAACCTTCACATGCAGCAGCGATGGGAGTGGGGGGTGTATTATTTTAACATGGAGAAGTGTATGAGTTTGGGGTGCCGCTGATGGGCATTGTGGTACTAAATAAATTTTATTTGGTATGAAGGGTTGGGGGTGGTGAAGAGCGGGTATGAAGGGGCCTCCTGAATGTTGGGGGTGGAAAGGGAAAGGGTGTGGCTCCTGGACGGGGGATGGCCGAAAGGGGCCATGGAAAGGTCTGGAAAGGGATGGTCTCAGCGGCCCACGGCAGAGTGTCCTCATTTGGAGGGGTAATGCCCATGCGTGTTGCGGGGGGGGGGGGGGGGAGGGGGGTGACATTGCCCATTGGTGGGGGCTGTGGGGGACCTTCAAGTTCACTTAATTGGGGAACACTTTCAAAATAGTGGCCTGATCTTTGAAGAGTCGGTCTGGCCAGCGAGTTCAGCTCCCCAGTAACAATCTGACGGAGAAGCTTCTGGACGGGATCCACCAGTCACATTGCGCCCAAAAAGCAACGTGGCATATTAGAGTGAGACTATGCGTCCTCGAGATCTAGACAAAGCGTGGGATCTAACTCCCTCACTTTGGAGACCTCGGGCAAGCGTCGTTTGATGTTGGTCTCCATAAACTGGCACCAGACGGAACGGTACACATTGGTCTCTCCCAGGAGATCTGAAGCCCTCAAGTGCTTTCCCTCTGGGCAATGTAGTACCCTGGCACAGCTGGTGCCACCTGGGAACCCTGGCACTACCAGCCTGGTACCTGGCAGTGCCACCTGGGTGCCAGCCTGGCACTGCCAAGGCTAGCACTGCCAAGGTGCCAAGAAGGCAGTTTTTTGTGCGGTGGTGATTGGGCGGGGAGATTGCCTGTGCGGGTATGTGTGTGTGTGTGTGGGGGGGGGGGGGGGGGGGGGGGCTGGGTCCCCTTAGTGAGTTGGGGCGTAGGGGGTTTCAGGTCATGTCGGAGGCTCGGGAGATTGGGACACCATCAGGAAACATCCGGCTAATCTGACACTATGGGGTTCTTTACCAATTTGGGTAGATCGCGCTCTCTAAATGTCATTTATGGTGGGTTTTACTGGGAGTTTCGTGCCGGCTCTGCCAGCGAGTTCCCCACCATCCTCTATCCACACTTGGTCACTTTTCTGGGCTCTGGGGTGTTTCTCATCGGTTCAGAAGGTACATTAATATAAATTAGATTCACTTATCAGTGACGATTGGTCAATGCAGCAGCTTTATTTTTAAACCCCTCTTAAACCTGCAACAAATAATTCTGATTAACCTTACCCCCCATTCCTGAGATGGTCTTCATGGGCCAGCTCCTTTTTGCTCCCCACTGACTTCTCTTATTTGTGCTTTTTTTGACTCTGTCCAGGTTTCAACGGTGCTGTTTTAGCGGATGCTACTGACCAGCAGATAAACCAGTTAGAAATTGTGAAATTGATTCCTGCCCCTCAGTCTTGGCCTGTTAGTCATTGATCTATCTGATGACTCACAGATTTGATTCAGTTATCTCCATGTGTAGAGTTCATGATATTTTCAAAACTTTAGTGTCATCTACGGCTCAGTGGGTAGCTTTCTTTCTTCTGAGTCAGAAGGTTCTGGGTTCAAGCCCCACCCCAGAGAGTGGAACCCAAATTTGTGCTGAGTGGGTGCTGTGCTGTCAGAGGAGTTGTTCTTTGGTTCATCCTGTCGCACTGTTTCAAGGAAGTCGCGCAGTGCTTTGGTCACTTTATCTCATCAACCAACATCTAAAAGCAGGGAAGAAGAGCATTCAACATATTTCTGCTCTTAACTTTTGCGTGCGCAAACTGGCTGCCGGCCAGATGGTCTCATTCTGCACTGCAGGGATTCTATTCAATGAATGCCTGACACTGGGAAGTTCCGAGGAACAAAGAAACCTTGGTGTTTGTCCATCGATCTCTGAAGGCAGAAAAGCAGGTCATTGGGTGGCGAAAAAGATATATGGGACACTTGCCTTTAGAAATTGGGGCATGGATTACAAAAGCAGGGAGGTCATATTGGAGCTGTGTAGAACTTTGATGAGGCCACAGCTGGAGTACTGTGTGCAATTCTGGTCGCCACATTATAGGAAGGATGTAATTGCATTAGAGAGACTGCAGAGGAGATTCACCAGGATGTTGCCTGGGATGGAACATTTAAGTTTTGAAGAGAGGTTGGATTTGTTTGGGTTGTATTTGGTGGAGCAGCGAAGACTGAGGGGCAACCTGACCGAGGTGTACAAGATTATGAGGGGCGTGGACAGGGTGGATATGAGCAGCTGTTAGTTGAAGGGTCAGTCACGAGGGGGCACAAGTTCAAGGTGAGGGGCAGGTGGTTTGAGCAAAAACATTTTTACCCAGAGCTTGGTGACAGTCTGCAATGCACTGCCTGAGAGGGTGGTAGAGGCAGGTGGCCTCACATCCTTTAAAAAGTACCTGGATGAGTACTTGGCACATCATAACATTCAAGGCTATGGGCCAAGTGCTGGCAAATGGGATTAGGTAGGCAGGTCAGGTGATTTTCGTGCATCGGTGCTGACTCGATGGACTGAACGGCCTCTTCTGTGCTGTATTATACGGTGATATGGATTTTATGATTCTATCTTCCTCAGCATAGTCTATCCGATTTGAAAATTGTGGGGTCAGTGGGAAGTGTTGGACAGGATACTCCATTGGCCAGCGTCGGATGCGGGGTGTGCGATCGGGGGGCCAATAGCTCCTGATGGCAAAATTGCAGCGGGTGCCTGTTTGACGTATTCCGGGACAATTCCGCGACGCACGCCACACGTAGTTGCAACCCCGTTTGCATCTCATTAACGGGCCCACCCTGTGATGCTCCGCCTCCGATGGGCCGCCTTCCCAACGGAGTGGTCCGTGTGTGCTCTCAACGGTCGTGAACTTGGTGTGGTGGGCTGCTGAGAGCGAGAGAGAGAGGGCATACGGACAGTGTCCAGCACTGCCATACTTCGGCAACAGTCATGCCGCTGGCCTGGGGGCTTCTGCCAGGGTTGGGGGGAGTATTGGGGGTAGCCAGGAGGTGGGCTGTGGGGACAAGGTCCAGCAGAACTGGTGCCACATTTTCGGCCACGATCAGTGTGTGTGTGTGTGTGTGTGTGTGTGTGTGGGGGGGGGGGGGGGGTATAGTCTATGCGCGGCTGCAGCTTGTCAGCCCTGCGCGTGTCCATCACGGACCTGGAGATTCCCGTACTGATTTTCGTGTATTCTGCTGGTGTTCCAGTCGGCGCTGGTGCCAGCCCCTCACCGGTAGTGGAATCGGTGCGGCTGAGGCGCCAATTTGTTTTACGTGGAACTCCACGGATCCTCCGTTGGCGTCACCACTTAGACGCAGTAATGGAGAATCCAGCCGCATGTCTATTAAAATTATGCAACAGGCAACTCCACCACAAAGGGAACAAATCAGAAAGCTGCCCGATCTTGAGAAGATGCCCTAATGTCCAAGATGGGGGGAATGGGATGCCGTGATTTAGCTTGGTACCAGGGAATGGGCTGATGGCAGTAGATTGAGTCACCTACATTGGCCATTTCCAAAGTTTCCTGTTCATATATTAAAATTAATGGATTTTGTTTGAAAGAGGTTGAACGTATGGGTGCTTCAAACACACTCTCACTGTATTTCTCGTTGCAGTGCAGCTGAAGGCTGCAAGAGGAAGGGCAGGTATGCCAGATTCCAGCTGATGACGGGAGATCCCCCTGAGCATAATTCTTGTTCTGTTTAACTTGTAAAAAGGCAGAGGGGGCATAGCCAGCAACTGGGACTTCCTATGTTGAGCACTCCCACTTCTAAGGCCTCTCAGTAAGTCGACACATCTTCAAAGACCAGGACGCACAATGAGGCAGCATCTCTCATCCTCTTGGGAAGCTACCTAGATAAGTTGGCAGATCTCATGTTTTTCCTTTCATGCAGCCGCAAAGAGAAGTCGAAAGTGACCTGAATTCCAACTTGCTTGTGTGACACTGCATAGCAATAGCACCCAATTCCTTATTCCGTTAAAATCTCAGTGGCTGAATATGTTCCCTGCCCTGGGTAGCAATGTGTTTTTATGCTGAAAACTGTTGACTTTCAAAATTGGCTTCACAGGAATATAGCTCCAATTTGAAAAAAAAATTATTAAACACCACATAGAAAACCTAATTGATGCCCTTTGGATCTCGGTGAGTACTCAGAGGCACAGTAGGCCGTGAAATTTAAAGAATTCTGTTCATATGTCAGTGACAAGTAGTTCCCTCCACAGGGAAACAAAGGATAATTGATTCACCTCTCAGTGCAGTGCAGAAGACAAAGCAAGTACATATATTCTCCTTGTCCTGTACTGTAGCCAAGGCAAATATTTCTGCAGCTCTAATTGATCAGCATGAGCTGATTGCTTATGGCATGACAATAATAAAGCTGGGCAACAGATACGCATGATACGCTTACTGTAAACTATGTAAATATGACAGTAGGCTGCAAAAATAGGAGGATACTGCTGTCAGGTCTGTTTTGTGCAACATCAACTTGCCTTCTCACCATGTTTGTAGCTGCATCCAAGCCAAATTGCTTCTGCAGATTCTTTCACCTGGAAACACATTTGAGAATTGGGGGTAAACCCTCCGCTGGTTTGAGTCATACCTGGCGCAAATGAAGATAATTGCGGCTCTTGGAGGTCAATCACCTCAGCTCAGGAAGTCACTGAAGGAGTTCCTCAGGATAGTGTCCCTAGGCCCAAGCACATTTAGCTGCTTCATCAATGACCTCCCTTCCATCACAAGGTCAGAAGTGGGGATGTTTGCTGATGATCACATAATGTTCAGCACCACTCGTGGCTCCTCAGATACCGAGGCAGTCCGTGCCAAAATGCAGAAAGACCCGGACAACATTCAGGTTTCGGGTTGATAAGTGGAAAGTGGCATTTGTCCCACACAGATGTCAGGCAATGACCATCTCCAACAAGAGAGAATCAAACCATCTCCCTTTGATCTGCAAAGACATTACCCTCGCTGAATCCCCCACTATCAACATCCTGGTGGTCATCATTGACTGATCTGGACCAGTAAATAAATATTGTGGCTACAAGAGCAGGCCAGAGGCTAATAATTCTGCAGAGAGTAACTCACCTTGAGGCTCCCAACGTCGGTCCACCATGTACAAGCTACAAGTCAGGAGTGTGATGGAATACTCTCCACAAGCCTGGATGAGTGCAGCTCCAACAACATTCAAGAAGGTTGATGCCATCCAGAACAAAGCAGCCCGCTTGATTGGTACCCCATCCATCACCTTCATTATTCACTCCCTCAATCACTGATGCAGAGTGTCAGCAGTGTGTACCATCTACAAGATACACCACGGTAACTCAAAACCCACGATCTCCACCACCTAGAAGGACAAAGGAAGAGGACAATTGGGAGCAAGTTTCCCTTCAAGCCATTCACCATCCTGACTTGGAAATAGATCACCGTTCCTTGGCTGACAGTGGATCAAAATCCTGGAACTCCTTCCCTAAGAACACTGCTGGTGTACCTATACCACGTGGACTGCAGTAGTTCAAGAAGGCTGCTCATCACCACCTTCTGAAGGGAAACTAGGGATGGGCAATAAATGCTGACCTAGAGATCTTTAGACAAGAAGTTAAACTGAGGCCCCATCTGCCCTTTCAAACACTATTCCAAAGAAGAGATGAGTTCTTCTTGTTGGCCTGGCTAGTATTTATCCATCAAATAACGTACCTAAGACAGATTTATTATTGTGGGATCTTGCTGGGTGTAACTTAACACAATTTCTATGTAAGAACATGGAGCCACACTTCAAAAACAATTCAAATTGGTTGTAAAGTGCTTTAAAATATCCTGAAGTCGTGAAAGGCACTAAATGAATGCAAGTCTTTGACTCTAATCTGTGTAATATGATCGTTAGACAAGTTCCTCTGTCACTCTTTGCTCATCCTGGATTAACAGCTCAGCATTACTTTTAATTGTTTGGTTTTATTTGGCATTTTAATCATTTGGCATTTGGGACAGCACAATGGTGCAGTGGTTAGCACTGCTGCCTCACAGCGGCAGGGACCCACGTTCATTTCTGGCCTTGAGTAACCGTCTGTGTGGAGTTTGCACTTTCTCCCCGTGTCTGTGTGGGTTTCCTCCAGGTTCACCGGTTTCCTCCCAGAGTCCAAAAATGAGCAGGTTAGGTGGATTAGGTATGCTATATTGCCCCTTAGGGTGAAGTTACAGAGTTGGGGATAGGGCCTGGGTAGGGTGGTCTTTCAAAGGGTCGGTGCAGACTCAATGGGCCGAGTGGCCTCTTTCTGCACTGATGGGATTCTATAATTCTGTGATTCCATGTTTATACCTAAATATTTACATTGACACATACATAGATACATACAAACATACAAAGATACATACATACTTACCTTTCACTTCCCCCATAACAAATGGCACTATTATTCTTCCGAAATCATAGAATCATAGAATTTACAGTGCAAAAGGAGGCCATTCGGCCCATCGAGTCTGCACTGGCTCTTGGAAAGAGCACCCTACCCAAGGTCAACACCTCCACCCTATCCCCATAACCCAGTAACCCCACCCAACACTAAGGGCAATTTAGCATGGCCAATACACCTAACCTGCACATCTTTGGACTGTGGGAGGAAACCGGAGCACCTGGAGGAAACCCACGCACACACGGGGAGGATGTGCAGACTCCGCTCAGACAGTGACCCAAGCCGGATTCGAAACTGGGACCCCGGAGCTCTGAAGCAATTGTGCTACCCACAATGCTACCGTGCTGCCCTATCTGAAATCTCTTTTCAGATCCTTTGCTGACAGCACAGGTCCTACTGGTATATGCCAGTAGGTCCTACTGGTATATGCCTATGAGTTTACTCCACACAAGACTCTTCCTACCCTTTTCATCTAACTATATCTAAACTTAACTCCCTCATGCTTGAAAATGTCTGCAGCCTCTCTGAAGCCTTTGCATCCTTCCTGAAGTGTGGGACCCAGAATTAGATACAATACTCCAACTGAGGCTGGACCAATGTTTCACAAATATTCATTATAACATCCTTTTTGTACTTCACACTTCCCTGCATCAAACATCACTTCACACTTCTCTGCATCAAATTGCATCCGCCATGGTCCCACTCACTCCACCAACCTGTAAATGGGCTTGATTCAACCAAATGGGAACAAAGTCCATAGCGATAGCGAGCACATTTAGCCGCGTTTTGCCCGGTGCTCGCTGTGCCGAGAAACACAAGGCTATACAACGTGAGTCGCGTTGGATAAGGGAGCTCAATGGGGAATGCGTGGCCGAGGCCTCACATAGCCCCACATGGGCACCTTGGCAGTGCCAGGCTGGCACCCAGGTGGCACTGTCAGGGTGCTAGGCTGACACAGTTTCCAAGCTGGTATTTTTTGCATGCCGCAATTGG
Source organism: Scyliorhinus canicula (assembly GCF_902713615.1). Taxonomy (NCBI): domain Eukaryota; kingdom Metazoa; phylum Chordata; class Chondrichthyes; order Carcharhiniformes; family Scyliorhinidae; genus Scyliorhinus; species Scyliorhinus canicula. The sequence continues at coordinate 153,463,027 of NC_052146.1, forward strand.
GCCGGGGGGTTAACTCTATTTTCAGTCTCCTTCCTAAGTTTGTATTATCATCCCGACATCTGTCATTCACCCACTTTACTCTATATCTCCCCCATCACCATCCATGAAACTCTTCCTTTGTTTTCCCTACCTTTCCCCATCATGAGAATTTACATCAACTGTAAATTAACCATATCTCCTTTAAAGGCAGCCCATTATTCCATCACAATTTTGCCTGTAAATCTTTCATTCCACTTTATCTAGCACAAGTCTGTTCTCAACCCATGAAATTCGCGCTCCCCCAATTAAGTTGTTTTAGAGTCTTTCTTGTCCCTCTCCATAGCTAATCTAAGACTTATGCCGCAATGATCACTGCTCCCTAAAGATTCCCTGACAGACATTCGATCCACTATATCAGTTAATTCCCCACATCCAGATCCAGCAATGCCTCCTTATCAGTTGCACTGGAATCAAACAGCTCAAGAAAATTCTTTTGAACACATTTCAAAAAAATCTTCTCCCTCTCTGTGCTTTACACTTGTATGACTTCAGACACCCAGGGCAAGTCTCCCATTACCGTACTCCGACAGTTCATGTGCCTCTCTGTAGTTTTGCTGAAAACTTGCTCTGCAATGTATTTTTCAGTTGTTGTGGCAGAATACGTCCAATAGTATAACAACACCTCTTCTGTTTCTTAATCAAATTATTCCACTCTTGAAACATCTAGCACATTCCCCCTCTCCAGCACTGCACAATCATAGATCGTAGACCCTAGAATTTACAGTGTAGCAGGAGGCCATTTGGCCCATCGAGTCTGCACCGGCCCTCGGAAAGAGCACCCGACTCAAGCTCACATCTCCACTCGATCCCCGTAACCCAATAACCCCACCTAACTTTTTTGGACACGAAGGGCAATTTGGAATGGCCAATCCACCTAACCTGCACATCTTTTGGACTTTGGGAGGAAGCCGGAGCACCCGGAGGAAATCCACGCAGACATGGGGAGAACATGCAGACTCCGCACAGTGACCCAAGCCAGGAATTGAACCTGGGACCCTGGAGCTGTGAAGCAACCATGTGCTTCTGTGCCGGCTCGGCAATCAATACAGCCACTCCTAATTTTGTGTTCCCTACTTTTCCTGAACACCCTGGGTGTGATTTTCCAGCCCCACCACCAGGATTGTCCATTCCCGTTGGGTCGCCACATCGCACCCAGAGCCTCCACCGATGACGGGGCCAGAAAATCCCTGCCTTTGTATCCAGGAATATTTAGTTCTCATTCCTGCCCTTTTTAGATAAGTCTCAGTTATCCCTATGACATCATCGTCCCACATAGCTATTTGCACCTGCAGCTCACCAAACTCATTTTTCACATACACTGTCAGCCAGATTTAGATGTTACTGTACTCCCATTAATTTAACCACACTTAATAATTACAACCCCACTATTACTTTACTATTTAATATTCCACTGCTATTTGCCTTCTCTAATTCTTTGTGCACCATATTTCCTCTTCCTAATCCTACCTCTTGATTCCCTCCCATGCCAGATTAGTTTAATCTCTCTCCCACAGCATGAACAAACGGTCCTATGAGGGCATTGATCCCAAATTGTAACACGCTTACGTCTAGTGAAATTCATTTGCCAATTGCATGCCCATCTTACTCGCTCATTAACGCTTCCGACAGTCTTTTCACATTCTCTAATATTGCAATACCAATTAATGTGGTGTTGTCCGCAAATATTTTGTGGAAGGCGTTGCCACGACGAAGATATAATTTAAAAAAAAAATTGAATCAATTCCCACTTCAAACAAAAAAAATTTGCAAGTTTTTTTTTGCTATATATATTTTCCGCCACCCGAGCTAGAATTTGACCAGAGTTCTCCAGCTGCCCCCATGGAGGGTTTTCCCTCTGCGGAGGTGGCTCGCCACTGGCTTCCGGTGGGATCTTTGGGTCCCGTCAAATGGCAATTTGCATTGCACGCCTGCCCAGGGAACCATGGTGGGGGGCCTACTTCAGGGAAACTGGAAGATCCTGTCAGCGGGAAGGGCCTGTAAATCCCACCCTTTAACATGTCAATTCAATTGAATTTGAAATTTGATCACCTGCAGATGTCCCCTCAGTTCTCAGGTTCACCCCTGACCAATTACTTTGTCCAACTTGGGATTGTCTGTTTTCGCCTTGTCCATTGCCTATTTGGGCTCACTTGTCATTTGCATGCCCGTACTCTCCCGGCAGCCTGTGTCTCCTGTCCCACTCTCCTCCTGGACGATGGACGTTTATAATAGTTCTCGAAGCAGCTCAGGAAACACTTGGTGGTCTTTCAGCAAAGGTAGCGGTAGGACAGCAACTGCCAGGAGATCAGGACCAGCAGCTTGCGGAAGGAAGGGCGAAAGGCAGGATTGGAGTTACTTGGGCAAAAGAGTGAGGGCGTCCAGGTCTTGCACTTTGGAAAAAAGAATAGAGGCATGGACTATTTTCTAAACGGTGACAAAATTCATAATGCTAAAGTGCAAAGGGACTTGGGAGTCCTAGTCCAGGATTCTCTAAAGGTAAACTTGCAGGTTGAGTCCGTAATTAAGAAAGCAAATGTAATGTTGTCATTTATCTCAAGAGGCTTGGAATATAAAAGCAGGGATGTACTTCTGAGGCTTTATAAAGCACTAGTTAGGCCCCATTTAGAATACTGTGAGCAATTTTGGGCCCCACACCTCAGGAAGGACATACTGGCACTGGAGCGGGTCCAGCGGAGATTCACACGGATGATCCCAGGAATGGTAGGCCTAACATACGATGAACGTCTGAGGATCGTGGGATTATATTCATTGGAGTTTAGGAGGTTGACGGGAGATCTAATAGAAACTTACAAGATAATGAATGGCTTGGATAGGATGGACGTAGGGAAGTTGTTTCCATTAGCAGGGGAGACTAGGACGCGGGGGCACAGCCTTAGAATAAAAGGGAGTCACTTTAGAACAGAGATGAGGAGAAATTTCTTCAGCCAGAGAATGGTAGGTCTGTGGAATTCATTGCCACAGAGGCCGGTGGAGGCCGGGACATTGAGTGTCTTTAAGACAGAAATTGATAAATTCTTGATTTCTCGAGGAATTAAGGGCTATGGGGAGAGAGCGGGTAAATGGAGTTGAAATCAACCATGATTGAATGGTGGAGTGGACTCGATGGGCCGAATGGCCTTACTTCCGCTCCTATGTCTTATGGTCTTACGGTCTTAAAATCTGCTTGACATTTTCCTCCCTTCGCAGGTAAACAATCTCATGCCAGTTTTTCCAAAGAAAATAAGGAAGGTTATCACTGGAGGCCTAGCCAATATTAGGTTGTGGTTTTTTGGAGCTTGTGGTGCATAGAATCGCTGTTGCATTTCCTACATTAGTGACTACCCTGAAAAAAAGAGTATTGCAAGTCTTGGGATATCCGGTGGTTGTGAAGGGTGCTACAGATATGTAAATCTTTTGGTAGTGCGCAATACCTTGAGATCTCCATTACTACTCAAATAATTGTCTTCATATAAAACTGTGGTGAGGAATGATGTAATTGGAAGGTAAAAACTGTTGGAAGTCCAATGGTTTTTAAGTTCAAGCAGTTGTGCTCACCAATTTGTGAAAGGGAGATTTTAAGAACTTCTGAGGAGGAAAAATACTTTCCAAAAATTCCTGAGAGTGTAGCATCAGACGAGTGCAATTTTAAAATTTTTACTGGCTCTGTTGGAAGTATAATTGAATGATGGCTTACAAGAAAGAGAGAATTCCATTACAGGATGATTCTTTTAGTTCTCAGCGAGTGCTCCCAGATTTGGAAGATTTGATTGGAATGCTCAGCAAGACCCCTGCTGCAATCATACCTTAATCTCAGGGAGCTCGCAGAGAACTCGAAACAAGTGCAAAAGGGTTGGCAGCCTCCCTCCCAAACAGCCTTCGCAACAACCATTCCCCAAAGCAAGCTGTCACAAGAAAAAACAATCTCATTAAACTTTTACCCGCAATTTCATTTTTCTGCTCAAGGTTTCGATTTACTGCAATCCCTATTTCTTCCGTGGCTCTGCTTATTTTGCTCTCATACACGAGTTCTCCATTTCCTCAAATTGATCTCTCGTCGGACATCTGTAACTATTGAGCTCTCCTTGGCTTTTCTCCTTCCCATTTCTTCACCTTTAATCCCAGTTAAGCGCAGTCACAAAGGCCCACACTGGGGCTACTGAATCCCACATATTTAAAAAGGTACAGGGGTTTTGACTGAGCAGATACAGAAAAAAACATCCTGTGGTGGGTGATTCCAGAATAAGGGGCCACAATTCTATTATCAGAGCTTGGGGGAATGATATCAAGAAGCACCTCTTCATAAAATGTAAACTGGAAATCTGGAACTCTGTCCTCTCTGAAGCTGTGAGAGATGGGATCAATTGTAATTTTCAAGACTGGGATTGATAGGTTTTTGTAAATTGAGTGTTTAAAGGGGAGAGAGATCCAAGCTGCATAAATGGTGCAGAGATACCGAGGAGCCATGATCTAACTGACAGAGAATGGTCAAAGTTCAGTTACTGATTCCTGCCCCTATGTTCCAATGTGTGGCTGAGAAGGCTCATCCACTCTAATGAGGCAACGTCATTTTCACTGGGCTAAATTCTCTGCCTCGCGGCACTGCAAACACGAACCGTGATCGGACGAAAAATCTGTCACGCGGCCAAAGTCGAGGTTCCGCGCCGGGCGTCGATTCGGGCGCCATGCTCCAGACCCTCCCAGTCAGTGACAACAAGGTTTGCATCCCAAGCCAGTGGCATGCAAAACCAGCATGTGCATGAAGTTAGATGTGGGGCGAAATTCTCCGACCCCCAGCAGGGTCGGAGAATCGCCTGGGGCCACAAAAAAACCCGCCCCCGCCGTGGCAGAGATTCTCCGCCACCCGGGAAGTGGCGGTGGCGGGAATCTCACTACTCCGATCGGAGAGGCCCCTGCGGTGATTCTCCGGCCTGGATGGGCTGAAGTCCAGCCGCTGGGAGGCCTCTCCCGCCGCCGAGGTTTGAACTACCTCTGGAACGGCAGGATCAGCGGCGCGAGAGGGCCCTGGGATCTTGGGGGGGGGCGGCCAGCTTCCGCTGACGTCACTGCCGGCGCATGCGCCGACCGGCGAAAGCCTTTTGGCCAGCCCCGCTGCCGGGGGCGCCGGTGTTTTGCGCCAGTCTTCTGGTGCCAACCGCTCCAGCGCGGGGCTGGCCCCCAAAGGTGGGGAGAATTCCCCACCTTTGGGGAGGCCCCACCCGAGTGGTTGGCACCACTCCCCTACGCCGGGACCCTCCGTCACGCCGGGTAGGGGAGAATCCCGCCTGTGATTAGCGGGTTGGACACAATATGATCCGCTCTTCCGCGTTGCTCTGCTCCTCTCAAGCGGAAGTCTCGCAGGCGTGAATTATGACAAGTATTTACAAACGTGTACTGGGTGTCAATGCTGCAGAGCAGGAGTGGGAGGCAAAAGAAACACTGAAAAACCATTGAAAACTGTTCGGCTTGCTGTGGGATGGCTGCCCAGGCCAGGGGCAGTACCAGGCAGTGACTTGGTGCCAAGTCTTAGGGTGTCTCCCTCAGGATTGGGGTGGCCTGGCTCAAACTGTCATTGCTGTAGTCTGACTTTTAAACACACCCCTTTGGTCCTACTTACAGGCTCCAGGCTGCTCACACTGTTGAGTGCTGCCTGTGTCTTTAAATGCTCAGAAGGAGCCTGGTCATCTGGGAGCCACCCAGGCCAGCCATCTGGACACCCTCTTACCCTAGCTGGATCATCAAGCTCAATCAGGAGCCCACCAGGCGTTGGCACCTCGGAAGCACTGCCCCACTGCAGAGGATGCAGGGGGTCAGCAGAGCTCACCCCAACCAGAGTACACCTGCCACACAGCCTTTGGAACCCTCCCTGGTTCTCTGCCCCTTTCAGGACAGAGGACTCACCAGTGACCCCACACCTCCGGAACACCCTCCGGGTGAGAATGGCAGTGCTGACGGCCAAGCAGTGTTCAGGAGGGTAGGCTTGAGTCTGCAGCCCATGCTCAGGAAGAGGGTGTCCCTCCATTCCTCACTGGCATGGAGCAGAGGTTCCACCTTGGATATCCAACCGCTATTTTAAAAGGGTTCCCCAATCTCTATGTGAGCTTGGGGTCCCCGCAACCTCTACCAATGTCATACCCCATGCATATGGGCATTACCCCATCCCCAAGTGCGGAAACCTCACTGTGGCGTCCCTGGGGCCTTCCCTCTTTGAACCCTCCCTCACAATCCCTTACAGGCCACCCCTTCCAGGGCCCCCACGCTTCACCCTCCAACCTCCCAGAGGCCCCTTATTACCTGCCTGCACCTGATAAAATACACCTCGACCCTCTTTTTCATGGGCATGCCCCCCCTCAGGCCCTGATCCTTGGCAGTTCACCCTGGCACAAGGGTGACAGAGCCAAGGTGCTTGCATTCCAGGGGAAGGGCCAGGGGGCCAACGCGCCCTGTCCCCGACCTCCCAGGGGGCTACAATGGCCTGGGTGACCCGGGTGCCATTCCACCTGGTTCACGTTTGTGTGGACCAGTACTGAATGGCGCCCAGCTAGGGACTCCTTGGGGAAGCCATCGGATGCCGGAAGCCCGGTAGGTCCCGCATGAGCATGCTGAAGTACATTTCAAACCTACTTAAGTGAGCGAGGCTTGGTCCCGCCCATTGTGGGCAGGATCCTGATCTCCATGCTTCATGAGATCGGAGTAGATCTCGCAAGGCATTTTGGCTGTTGGGAAGCCCGAGGGAGGCTTCTCCTGGCATCTACCAGCCATGCTGCCCTCCCGTTTGAGGACGCCATGGCTGGTAGATCGTGCCCAACTCCAGCTCCTCAAAAACCGTGTTAGGGACCTGGAGCTTGAGCTGGATGAACTTCGGATCATTCGGGAGGCAGAGGGGGTCATTGATAGGAGCTTCAGGGAAGTAGTTACACCAAAGACTGGAGATAGATGGGTAACTGTAAGAGGGACTGGGAAGAAGCAGTCAGTGCAGGGACCACCTGTGGTCGTTCCCCTGAGTAACAAGTATACCGTTTTGGATACTTGTGGGGGGGAAGACTTACCAGGGGTAAGCCATGGGGTACGGGCCTCTGGCACGGAGTCTGTCCCTGTTGCTCAGAAGGGAAGGGGGGAAAGGAGTAGAACACTAGTAATTGGGGACTCAATAGTCAGGGGCACAGATAGGAGATTTTGTGGGAGCGAGAGAGACTCACGTTTGGTATGTTGCCTCCCAGGTGCAAGGGTAAGTGATGTCTCGGATCGTGTTTTCCGGGTCCTTAAGGGGGAGGGGGAGCAGCCCCAAGTCGTAGTCCACATTGGCACTAACGACATAGGTAGGAAAGGGGACAAGGATGTCAGGCAGGCCTTTAGGGAGCTAGGATGGAAGCTCAGAGCGAGAACAAACAGAGTTGTTATCTCTGGGTTGTTGCCCGTGCCACGTGATAGTGAGATGAGGAATAGGGAGAGAGAGCAATTAAACACGTGGCTACAGGGATGGTGCAGGCGGGAGGGATTCAGATTTCTGGATAACTGGGGCTCTTTCTGGGGAAGGTGGGACCTCTATAGACAGGATGGTCTACATCTGAACCTGAGGGGCACCAATATCCTGGGGGGGAGATTTGTTAGTGCTCTTTGGGGGGGTGTAAACTAATTCAGCAGGGGCATGGGAACCTGGATTGTAGTTTTGGGGTACGGGAGATTGAGAGTATAGAGGTCAGGAGCACAGATTTGACTTCGCAAGAGGGTGCCAGTGTTCAGGTAGGTGGTTTGAAGTGTGTCTACTTCAATGCCAGGAGTATACGAAATAAGGTAGGGGAACTGGCAGCATGGGTTGGTACCTGGGACTTCGATGTTGTGGCCATTTCAGAGACATGGATAGAGCAGGGACAGGAATGGTTGTTGCAGGTTCCGGGGTTTAGGTGTTTTAGTAAGCTCAGAGAAGGGGGCAAAAGAGGGGGAGGTGTGGCGCTGCTAGTCAAGGACAGTATTACGGTGGCAGAAAGGATGCTAGATGGGGACTCTTCTTCTGAGGTAGTATGGGTTGAGGTTAGAAACAGGAAAGGAGAGGTCACCCTGTTGGGAGTTTTCTATAGGCCACCTAATAGTTCTAGGGATGTAGAGGAAAGGATGGCGAAGATGATTCTGGAAAAGAGCGAAAGTAACAGGGTAGTTGTTATGGGAGACTTTAACTTTCCAAATATTGACTGGAAAAGATATAGTTCGAGTACATTAGATGGGTCATTTTTTGTACAATGTGTGCAGGAGGGTTTCCTGACACAATATGTTGACAGGCCAACAAGAGGCGAGGCCACATTGGATTTGGTTTTGGGTAATGAACCAGGCCAGGTGTTAGATCTGGAGGTAGGTGAGCACTTTGGAAACAGTGACCACAATTCGGTGACCTTTACGTTAGTGATGGAAAGGGATAAGTATACCCCGCAGGGCAAGAGTTATAGCTGGGGGAAGGGCAATTATGATGCCATTAGACATGACTTAGGATGTGTTGGTTGGAGAAGTAGGCTGCAAGGGTTGGGCACACTGGATATGTGGAGCTTGTTCAAGGAACAGCTATTGCATGTTCTTGATAAGTACGTACCAGTCAGGCAGGGAGGAAGGGGTCGAGCGAGGGAACCGTGGTTTACCAAAGAAGTGGAATATCTTGTTAAGAGGAAGAAGGAGGCCTATGTGAAGATGAGGCGTGAAGTTTCAGTTGGGGCGTCTGATAGTTACAAGGAAGCGAGGAAGGATCTAAAGAGAGAGCTGAGACGAGCAAGGAGGGGACATGAGAAGTCTTTGGCAGGTAGGATCAAGGAAAACCCAAAAGCTTTCTATAGGTATGTCAGGAATAAAAGAATGACTAGGGTAAGAGTAGGGCCAGTCAAGGACAGTGGTGGGAAGTTGTGTGTGGAGGCTGAGGAGATAAGCGAGATACTAAATGAATACTTTTCGTCAATATTCACTCAAGAAAAAGATAATGCTGAGACCCAGGCTATTAGAATAGATGGCATTGAGGTGCGTAGGGAAGAAGTGTTGGCAATTCTGGACAAGGTGAAAATAGATAAGTCCCCGGGGCCGGATGGGATTTATCCTAGGATTCTCTGGGAAGCCAGGGAAGAGATTGCTGAGCCTTTGGCTTTGATTTTTAGGTCATCATTGGCTACAGGAATAGTGCCAGAGGACTGGAGGATAGCAAATGTGGTCCCTTTGTTCAAGAAGGGGAGTAGAGATAACCCCGGTAACTATAGGCCGGTGAGCCTAACGTCTGTGGTGGGTAAAGTCTTGGAGAGGATTATAAAAGATACGATTTATAATCATCTAGATAGGAATAATATGATTAGGGATAGTCAGCATGGTTTTGTGAAGGGTAGGTCATGCCTCACAAACCTTATCGAGTTCTTTGAGAAGGTGACTGAACAGGTAGACGAGGGTAGAGCAGTGGATGTGGTGTATATGGATTTCAGTAAAGCATTTGATAAGGTTCCCCACGGTCGGCTATTGCAGAAAATACGGAGGCTGAGGATTGAGGGTGATTTAGAGATGTGGATCAGAAATTGGCTAGTTGAAAGAAGACAGAGAGTGGTAGTTGATGGGAAATGTTCAGAATGGAGTTCAGTTACGAGTGGCGTACCACAAGGATCTGTTCTGGGGCCGTTGCTGTTTGTCATTTTTATAAATGACCTAGAGGAGGGCGCAGAAGGATGGGTGAGTAAATTTGCAGACGACACTAAAGTCGGTGGAGTTGTAGACAGTGCGGAAGGATGTTGCAGATTACAGAGGGACATAGATAAGCTGCAGAGCTGGGCTGAGAGGTGGCAAATGGAGTTTAATGTGGAGAAGTGTGAGGTGATTCACTTTGGAAAGAATAACAGGAATGCGGAATATTTGGCTAATGGTAAAATTCTTGGTAGTGTGGATGAGCAGAGGGATCTCGGTGTCCATGTACATAGATCCCTGAAAGTTGCCACCCAGGTTGATAGGGTTGTGAAGAAGGCCTATGGTGTGTTGGCCTTTATTGGTAGAGGGATTGAGTTCCGGAGCCATGAGGTCATGTTGCAGTTGTACAAAACTCTAGTACGGCCGCATTTGGAGTATTGCGTACAGTTCTGGTCGCCTCATTATAGGAAGGACGTGGAAGCCTTGGAACGGGTGCAGAGGAGATTTACCAGGATGTTGCCTGGTATGGAGGGAAAATCTTATGAGGAAAGGCTGATGGACTTGAGGTTGTTTTCGTTAGAGAGAAGAAGGTTAAGAGGTGACTTAATAGAGGCATACAAAATGATCAGAGGGTTAGATAGGGTGGACAGTGAGAGCCTTCTCCCGCGGATGGAGGTGGCTAGCACGAGGGGACATAGCCTTAAATTGAGGGGTAATAGATATAGGACAGAGGTCAGAGGTGGGTTTTTTACGCAAAGAGTGGTGAGGCCGTGGAATGCCCTACCTGCAACAGTAGTGAACTCGCCAACATTGAGGGCATTTAAAAGTTTATTGGATAAGCATATGGATGATAAGGGCATAGTGTAGGTTAGATGGCCTTTAGTTTTTTTCCATGTCGGTGCAACATCGAGGGCCGAAGGGCCTGTACTGCGCTGTATCGTTCTATGTTCTATGTTCTATGTTCTAGTTTCCCAAATGGAGAATTTCACCGAATTACTGATGTTTTGCAACTACTGCACACGGTACCTAATATTGTCACGATACTGGCGGCCAACAGATTCAACAGTTAGCGAATGCCAACTTTGAATGAACATCACTGTGAGACAAAGCTATGAGCTAAATCTTTATATACTTATTCTAATGATAGCTGATAATTACCTGCTCTTTGTGGTTAAAATGCTTCCTCTTGCTGAACATCATGGAATTGAACGCACTTTACGCCAATCTCACTTTTAGCAACAGTTACAAGACAAAAATAGGGAATAGGAATTTGCCTCTTCAATATTTCAATCTGCTGCAACCACTATTCTGGTTGTGACACCTTTACAGAATAAAAACACTGGTGCCCACACATGAGTTCTAGAACCCAATGACTGGTTTATTCCTGTTTTGGTTTATGTACTGTGAGAAAAATTTCATTTTTTCATTTCTAGGGTGAGATGTGGTATTCTGTAAAGCAGGACTGTGGAGTTTGTGTGCATGTGTGTGACTAGGTTAATTAATCTGCAGACTGAATTTCTACAAAGCTGGGAACATCAAAGGGGCTAGGTGTTAAAGTGTTAAAGGTAAGCATTTGAAGTGAATAGGATCAAGTTGGATGTTTCACATGTAAATAAGACATGGGTAGAAATTTACATTAGGACACAAGTGAGAATTTTAATTTTTAGCTATTACATTTCAAAGGGAGGTAGGAAGGAGTTCACCACTTAGAAAAAGCAATAAATAAATAGGGCAAGTTATTTACAATACACAAATGGTCTGAAAGTTATTACACTCCTTAATAAAAAGGTTACATAACATTCAGATTCTAAATAACTTATATACATTTATTTTTCATTTATATACAAATCCAACTTAACCACTGGTTTCCTATTCATAAGAGAATACATTTGGCCTGAGTTTGAGGAGAAGTTTTGCCCAAAAAAGTATTTTGTTTGTGTCCTTCACTTCAATTTTTCACTTGATCAAACAGCTTTGTCTGGCTCTGACTCAGATCTGAACTGGGTCCAGGCACAACTTGTTTTGGAGTAACCATTGAAACTCTATTCATATTTCAACTTAGGGGCTGGTTTAGCACAGTGGGCTAAACAGCTGGCTTGTAATGCAGAATAAGGCCAGCAGCGTGAGTTCAATTCCCATACCGGCCTCACCGAACAGGCGCCGGAATGTGACGAGTAGGGACTTTTCACAGTAACTTCATTGAAGGCTACTTGTTACAATAAGCGATTATTATTATATTATTACTATCCAATTCATCGGACACTTTTGATTCTTCCCAACTCCCTTCTTCTTGAAATGAAATGAAAATTGCTTATTGTCACAAGTAGGCTTCAGTGAAGTTACTGTGAAAAGCCCCTAGTCGCCACATTCCGGTGCCTGTTCGGGGAGGCTGTTACGGGAATTGAACCGTGCTGCTGGCCTGCCTTGGTCTGCTTTAAAAGCCAGCGATTTAACCCACTGTGCTAAACCAGCCCCTCTTCATAAACATCTGAAGGTAAAAGGGCAGCACGGTAGCCTTGTGGATAGCACAATCGCTTCACAGCTCCAGGGTCCCAGGTTCGATTCCGGCTTGGGTCACTGTCTGTGCAGAGTCTGCACATCCTCCCCGTGTGTGCGTGGGTTTCCTCCGGGTGCTCCGGTTTCCTCCCACAGTCCAAAGATGTGCGGGTTAGGTGGATTGGCCATGATAAATTGCCCTTAGTGTACAAAATTGCCCTTAGTGTTGGGTGGGGTTACTGGGTGATGGGGATGGGGTGGAGGTGTTGACCTTGGATGGGGGGTGGGGTGCTCTTTCCAGGAGCCGGTGCGGACTCGATGGGCCGAATGGCCTCCTTCTGCACTGTAAATTCTATGTATGTAAAACATGATCTATTTATACAAATTTAGTCTTTCCACTACCAAGCACCTTTATAAAAAATGTGTGAGAGCTGCATATTGCCACAACTCTTCCTGGTAACCACTTCAACCACTGATGATGATCTTTCACTCCAACCTTATGGTTGAGCTTCAGACTTCTTTCACTCACTCTACCATGATAATTCCTTTCTTTCTGCCTGGACTGTTTGTTTTCCACTGCCTGTGCTAAACATGGCTTCAGCAGTGAAATCTTTTTTTCCAGGCTGTCTGCTCAGAAACAATTCAGTTGGCATTCTGCCGCTGTTATTGTGAGGTGTGTCACAAAAAATAAACAAAAATTATCGTCAGTTTGCGATTCAATTACATCTGACATTCATTCCAATTCGTGTCTGGCGTTTTCTTTTAACAAGAACACGCTTAGCAACTTATACCGTGCATTCTGCTTATCCACTTAAAGCAGAATGATTCGGTGGAACCGTGGTGTTCTCATGAATTTTACAAATCCCTCTGAACAAAACGGAGCTTCATTGTTGGACACAATTTCCTCTGGGAATCCACAAGCAACAAATGAATGACCCAAAATATCTAGAGTTTTTCTAGTTCTTTGGTTCATCAGAAACCCCTCAACCCACTTCAAATGGCTATTTATCACAATGAAGAGTTGTTGACCTTCACATTCTGCAAAATCTATATGCAGCCTCTGCTACACTGTAGCTGCCCATTCCCATGGTTACAAAGGTACTGATGGCAGCTCTTTTTCTACTGCTTGACATAACCTACACTGTTTCACTGTGTCTTCTAAATGTGGCCACCAAAGATAGCTTTTTGCTGGACTCTTTGTTAAGCCCATTGCTAAGTGTTGATCATGAAGATCACATAGCAACTGCAATTTCTACCTTCCAGAATCACAGATCTGGCTGCCCATATAACACAATCTTTTTAAAAATAAATTTAGTATACCCAATTAATTTTTTCCAATTAAGGGGCAATTTAGCATGGCCAATCCACCTACCCTGCACATCTTTGGATTGTGGGGGGCGAAACCCACGCAAACACGGGGAAAATGTACTAACTCCACACAGACAGTGACCTAGAGCCGGGATTGAACCTGGGACCTTGGCGCCGTGAGGCAGCAGTGCTAACCACTACGCCATCGTGCTGCCCGACATAACACAATCTTTATTAACTGACAACTCATTCCGATGCTTAAAAATATGACCTGATTTCTAAATCCATTAGCTATGTTGGCCGCCAATAAACTCATAAAGCCTTCCCAATACAGAGTCTTGTGAGTTGTTCCACCAATGTTATCTTCTGTGACTGACAACTCATTTTTGTGTGAAAGGAAAAAGACATCTTCCCTGTTGGGGTCTGCCTCTGATAGAGATGTTAATTTAGAAATCACATCAGCATTACAATGGTCTTCCGATCATCTATATTTAATGTTGTACTGATAAGCAGACGAAACTCAAAGCCCATCTCTGAATTCAGGCTGCAGCTGAAGTGGGCACTGGAGACTTTGGATTCAAAGCAGCCGCCAGTGGCTCTTGATCAGTTTTGATTTTGAAACGATGATCATTCTCGTTTTTTAAGAATCATTTTACTCCAAAAATCAAAGACAATGGGCTGGATTCTCTGCTGCCTGCTGTCGGTAGCGGAGTTCCTGATGTGGCAGAGAGGGGGAAAAAAACGGGATTGGCGCCGTTTCTGATGCTCCGGTCCCAGCTGCCATTGGGATCGGGGTTCGCGCCCCACACCAGCGGGAGAGTCAACCCATTTGCATCCTATCAGTGGGCCAGGCACCATATTCTCTGGGCACTCTCGATTCTCCGCTCCTCTCGGCTGGGAATCACGTAGGCGAGAATTGGTGCCGGTATTGACAAGCATGTAGCTGACGCTGTGGATCTCACGTGGTGGGCCAAGGAGGTAGCTCATTAAGCGAGTTGTCCCCAAAGTCAAACAGAGGACCACCCTCCCCTCCCACAATGTAAGACATACTCACCTCCACCAGACACCCCCCCACCAGATCTCCACCACCCCCACAAGAACTATCGTACTTGCAATTATGGGAATTTTCTCTCTTCCACGACTTTGTACCTCTCCGTGCTGATGTCGACTTAACCTTTCAAGGTACAGTGATTCAGAAATCTCGGTAACTGATGCACATGTGTTGACCTGTATGTTTGCCAGAGCGACATCCAATATTTCCTGGACCGCGGTGCCGTGCAAATTTCCCATGGACATCCTTGTACTTTGGATCGTAAACTTCATCGACTTGCTGTTGTGTGAAAAGCAGACGCAATGACAACCATCCCCTCCAGCCAGCGTTTTCACCATTTACCTTCTTCCAACATGGCTGAGTGGGACCAGCAAACTCTTCAGCATTTTTATCCACTTCTGGACCTGCTTCCATTAAGAATACTGTCTTCTCCTTTCATCCATTGTCAGGTTAACAGCTGGATTATCAGGATCTTTGAGAATATTATTTGCAATGAAAAACATCTCCAGACAATGCAGCAAAAACCTCTTGATCAATGTTATACCCTCCCAGTCGCCTAATAATACCTGCCAATGCAACAACATTTAAAAGTTAGTGCATCTTCATGTATAGCCTCATGACTGGGATTCTCCATTTGAGAGACTAAGCGCTGATGCTGGACTGAATCGGTAGTGTTCTACCACCTGAAAGCAGCGCTGTTACCGGAGCAATTCAGGGTCCGTTAATGGGCTAGCACCGGCACCGTGTGGAACTAGTGCAATTCGAATGCATGGCAGCGCCGATTCGCCGGGGTCGGGATTGGCACTCAGGAGGCTGACAAGCTGCAGCCGCATGCAAGCACTCCACTCCCCACACACTCATTCCAGC
The DNA here is from genome assembly GCF_902713615.1 of Scyliorhinus canicula. NCBI lineage: Eukaryota > Metazoa > Chordata > Chondrichthyes > Carcharhiniformes > Scyliorhinidae > Scyliorhinus > Scyliorhinus canicula. The sequence continues at coordinate 153,478,424 of NC_052146.1, forward strand.
CAAGAAGCTAGCACGCTGAAGAGTGGCACCCCATTTGACCAATGCGGAGCTTGAGACCCTGCTGCATGCCATGGAGGAGAGGCGGGCACCCTGTTCCCCAGGGTGGGAAGGAGGCTGTCACCAGCCGCCATACACTGAGCCTGCGCACAGGTGGCAGAGTGCTGTGGGTCCACCACCAGGACTAGCCAAGAGTGTCGCAAAAAGCTGAACGACCTCCTCAGGGTGGCCAGGGTGAGTAACCAGCATCGTGCCCCTGGCACCAATCCCCATCTGACACACCCATAACCCCCACCACCTGGAGGGTGAACAAACCCCACCCATCGTCAGTCTGCTCACAGCACACCCTGAACCTGAACATATGCCAACACCCATACTGCCTGCCATGGCCAAGTGCCCCGCACACACAGGCCACTAGCTGCCCATCCTCTGGGATGCCTGCATGCGATTGCCTCACATTGTGCATTTCCCCACCCCAGGAGAAGGCAGCACACAACCACAGAGAGATACAGCAGACTTAAAGGGGCCTGCTGGACCTGCAGCCCCTCACTGCCGTGGAGCAGTGGGCATTGGGCCTGGTCGGTAGGCCCGGAGAGCGGGCAGTCACCAATGCACAAGTCGGCATCAGGGAACAAAGTGAGCCGCCGCTGAGTTGCGGTGTCCCTACGGCATGCGTGGCACCACCCCACCACCCCCACACCACGGCACCACCCTCACACCAACCACTACCCTCCCCACTCTAGCACCTCACCATCTCCAGACCACCCCTCCACCACCCCACGTCCTCCACATGACCCATCCACAACCCCACCCCAGCTCCCCAGCAACTCCACACCACCCGTTCACCATCCTCACTCGCGATCCAACCATGTGTCAGGTCTTGTGTCAGGACACTGCCACCTGCTGGTCGGAGGTTGTTTACATCATTATGTACATGATCGTTTATGCATATCATTACATCCCCTTTCCTTTGGAAATGTAACTATTTACAATATGATATGTGTAATGAACTCCAATTGGCTTTATTGGTTGGCCAATTGGAGTATGAGCTCCCTCAATGATAGCTCATTGAGGGGGCCCATATAATCACCTGTGTAGGCTTTGTGAAGAGTCTTAAGTTGACTGGACTGCTAGCAGCACTGTTTGTAGCTGCTCCTGTAATATCGTTATTGTAAATAAATATTGGTGTGGTGACGGAACTCCTGCCTCCCGTGGATTACTACAATATGCATAATTCTTTAGAACATTTAACTATTTACAATCCATCACAAATTCAGTCTCTCAGGTTTCCGTCTTTGTCCTTCTGTCTTGTTGACCTTCTGAGCATTGGTTGAACTTGTGATCATGTTTCATTTCCATTTGTCGTTGTTGATGTTTCTTGTTGTTCTTCTTGTGTTTGTGCATTTTTACTTTATCCTGCCTCTGTATGCTGAAATGTTTCTTTTTCAACTGTCGGGTGGCAGGGTAGCACACTGGTTAGTACTGTTGCTCCACAGCGCCAGGGATCCGGGTTTGATTCCCGGCTTAGGTCACTCTCTGTGCCGAGTCTGCACATTCTCCCCATGTCTGCGTAGGTTTCCTCCGGGTGATCCGGTTTCCTCCCACAGTTCAAAAATGTGCAGTTTAGGTGGATTGGCCATGCTAAATTGTCCTATAGTGTCAAAAACTTAGGTGGAACTGCTGGGGATAGGGTGGAGGTGTGGGCTTAGGTAGGGTGCTCTTTCAGCAGCCGGTGTAGACATGATGGGCCGAATGGCCTCCTTCTGCACTGTAAATTCTATGATTGCTCACAATGTCTTCTTATAGTTCTGAAGAACGTGTCTCCGAGGCATACTTCATCAACCATGTTGATTGATTTTGTTTGTGCTGCTTTTTTACTGGTAAAGTATTGCAATGACTTTTGCCTTTACATTTGAAGCATAATTTACCAGATGCTGGGCATTGTCTTGGCAAATGTCTATTGCTGCATCACTTGCATGAAATGGAGGATTCGGTCAGTCGTTCAAAATGGCCGTCGATGCTGGGACCACGTTTTGAACTTGAGTGCGTCACCACACTAATGGCATCGGCTGCCTCTCCGATCTTTGCGCCAATATGTTTGAAATTCAACGTGCTAATCTGCTGTGCAGCTAGCTTGCTGGCATGGCAAATTTTGACAGCACCATCAAGCTGAAGCTCATTTTCTCTCAGCAGCCTCTGACGTACCTTGTCGTTACAAATCTCGAATACGATCTGATCATGCATCATCGATGACTGTAGGGTAGCAAAATTACACGACTGGGCCTTCAATTGCAAATCAGTCAGAAAACTATTAAACGATTCGCCTGCCTTCTGGATGCGCGTGTGCGAAATATGTAGTGCTCGAACATCTCTTTTGTTTTTGGAGTACAATGCCAAATAAATTGCTTCACAACTTCCTCAAAGTTCTTACTATCCGCCCCGTTATCGAAAATAAATGTATTAAATATTTCTATCGTTTGTGGACTTGCTGCAGTGAGCAGCAACGCTATGCGCCTCTCATCAGGCTGTGCCTGCCGACCAAGAGCTGTAACATAAGAGACTGAATTGCTGTTTGAATACATGCCAATTCTCATCGACATTACCAGTGACTAAAAACACTGAGGTGCCTTCAAACCTTCCGTCCTGAACTTCAAAGTCTAGCTGTGCGTTGAGTACAAGTTGCCAGTAGTTCTCGAGGTTAGTTAAATTTTTTTTTTTCTTCCTCCTTCTCCGGAGTTATATTTAGTTGTTTGGATCTTCAAAGAATCTTGTTTTCTTAGTAGACCTTCAGTCCTGGTTACGTCCTGGTGCTTGGCCGGTAGGAATGATGCACAGAAGAACGTCTAGTTCTTGACTAGTTAAAGTGTTTTATTATAAAATAAAAGCGTGGTAAAGATAACTGAGAAATATATTACAAACTGCATTGTAGATTTTCACTGCCACCTGATGGTCGGGGGTCATTTACATCATTATATACATGGTTGCTGATGTATATCATTACACATGGGATATTACATGTACCTCAACCAGTCGACATTGAGGAGTAAAACACCCGACTCCCTGCAAGTTAAGCATCTTTTGAGATTGGTTAAAGAGGACCATTGTGGTAGACCGTATTATATGTATTACGGTACCTGTGTTGGAGGTACTACTGTATTAGAGATATGTGGGTAAATCCCTGTCTGCTGGCTCCGCCCAGTGGATGGTATAAAGACGTGTTCATCCCCAGCTGCAGCCATTTTCTGTTACGAGCTGCTGGGGAACACATCTTGTCTAATAAAGCCTTCGATTATTCTCTAATCTCGCTTTCACAATAATTGATCGTGCATCAATTTATTAGACAAGATATTCAAAGGTGGAGCTCCACATCAAGCCAGACTGTCTGCAACTGAGCCCCCACGTGGCAAACGCTTCGGCCACCTTTGATCACTGGCTGGCTTGCTTCCAGAGCTACATCAGGACGTCCACAGACCCACCCACAGAGGACAAAAAGTTACAGATCCTCTACTCGAGGGTGAGTCCCGAAATTTTTCCACTCATCAGGGACGTGCCTAACAATGCTGAAGCTATGGCACTGCTGAAAGGGCATTATATTCACCTGGTGAACCAAGTATATGCTAGACATCTTCTGGCCACCAGACGCCAAATCCAGGGGCAAACCCTGGACGACTTCAACGACGCTCTGCTAGCCCTCGGTGGGAACTGCGACTGTCGGCAAGTTTCGGCTACCGAGCACACTGAACTCTTAATTCGGGACGCCTTCGTCACAGGCAAGCTGTCCACCCAGATCCGCCTGCGGCTGTTAGAAGGAGATACATTAGATCTTAAGGAGGCTCGGAGACTCGCGAATGCTTTAGAGTTGGCCTCTCCGTAACGCCCAGGCGTACGCCTCCGGCAGCGCGGCACCCCCATGGACAGCGTGGACCCCACCTGCTTCCGACCCGACCTCATCCTCCAATGCACCGCAAGCCTGCACCGCGCGGCAGCCGGTCAACCCCGGGGGGCCCAGATGCTACTTTTGTGGGCAGACCAAACACCCCTGGCGACGCTGCCCGGCCCGATCAGCGACGTTCAAAAGATGCGGTAAGAAGGGGCACTTTGTGGCGGTATGCCAGGCGCGGTCGGCCGCTGCCATCTCCGCACACCCCACGGGTGACCCGGTCCCGCCGCCATTTCCCCCTCATATGAGCATGTGCGGCCCGTGGGCACCGTCATCTTGTCCACCGACTGCCATGTGCGACCCATGGGGGCGGCCATCTTGAATGGTGCCGCAGGACCCCGACCCAACTGGCCATTTATCGCCTGCTGTGACCTCCTTCACTGCTGTTCAACCCGGGGCCTCCCAGAATCTGCAGCATCTCGCCTCCATTACTCTGGACCAGTCTCGGCCATGGAACCTCATGACCGCGACGATGACGGTGGAACTCAACGGGCACAAAATGTCCTGCCTTTTTGACTCTGGGAGCACGGAGAGCTTTGTTCACCCCACCACGGTAAGGCGCTGCTCCCTCACAAAGTCTCCGCAGAAAGTTTCCCTGGCCTCCGGATCCCGTTCTGTGGAAATCCGAGGGTACTGCATTGCGAACCTCACTATCCAGGGCATAGAGTTTAACAACTTCCGGCTCTACGTCCTTCCCCACCTCGGTGCTGCCGCACTCCTGGGCCTGGACTTCCAGTGCCACGTCCAGAGCCTGACTTTTAAATTCGGCGGATCCATACCCCCCTCACCGTCTGCGGCCTCGCGACCCTGATGGACATCAATCCAGTCGAGACGCTGAGTATCAGTGAACCGATGCTTTGAAAGACTAAAAATTTGGCAACCTGTAGCTCCTTCCGCACTGCAAGACAGCCCCAGATCGACAGGCTTTATACCTCCTCAGAGGGGCGGAACCACAGGCGGAGCCAACAGCAGCACCAATAACAACATTCCAACAGTACAACAGCAACAACCAATAACAGAAACAGCAATAACAGCAAGTATATACAACAGTGGAGATAATGATAGTAATAGAACAGTGGAACAAAAGTGAACATATATACAACAGCCTTACGTAGCCATACGTGGCCCACCACAGGCCCTTAAGGTCGACCCGCCTTCCCTGTTTGCGAACCTCACCCCAGATTGCAAACCCGTCGCTACCAGGAGCAGACGGTACAGTATCCAGGACAGGACCTTCATTAGGTCGGAAGTCCAATGGATGCTGAAGGAAGGCATCATCAAGTCTAGCAACAGTCCCTGGAGAGCCCAAGTGGTAGTTGTAAAGACTGGGGAGAAGCACAGGATGGTCATTGACTGCAGTCAGACCATCAACCGGTACACGCAGCTCGACGTGTATGCACATCTGATATGGTCAATCAGATTGCGCAGTACTGGGTCTTCTCCACAGTGGACCTAAAGTCTGCCGACCTCCAGCTCCCCATCCGCCCGGAGGTCCGCCAATACACTGTGTTCAAGCAGATGGCCGCCTCTATCGCTCCCTTAGGGTCCCCTTCGGTGTCACTAATGGGGTCTCGGTCTTCCAACGGGAGATGGACCGGATGGTTGACCGGTACAGATTGCGGGCCACCTTCCCGTACCTAGATAATGTCACCATCTGCAGCCACGATCAGCAGGACCACGATGCCAACCTCCGCAAATTTCTCCATACCGCCAAACTCCTTAATCTCATTTATAACAAGGAGAAATGCGTGTTCAGTACCGATCGCCTAGCCCTCCTTGGCTACGTAGTGCAGAATGGAGTAATAGGGCCCGACGCCGACCGCATGCGCCCCCTTTTGGAGTTCCCTCTTCCCCACTGCTCCAAGGCCCTGAAACGATGCCTGGGGTTTTTCTCTTATTACGCCCAGTGGGTCCCCAATTACACGGAAAAGGCCCGCCCACTAATCCAATCCACAGTTTTTGCCCTGTCGGCTGAGGCCCGCCAGGCCTTCAACCGCATCAAGGCGGACATCGCAAAGGCTACGATGCACGCTGTCGATGAGTCCCTCCCCTTCCAGGTCGAGAGCGACGCATCGGACGTAGCTCTAGCGGCCACCCTCAACCTGGAGGGCAGGCCGATGGCCTTCTTTTCCCGCACCCTCCATGCCTCTGAAATCCGACACTTCTCTGTCGAAAAGGAGGCCCAGGCCATTGTAGAAGCTGTGCGGCATTGGAGGCATTACCTGGCCGGCAGGAGAGTCACGCTCCTCATTGACCAACGGTCGGTTGCCTTCATGTTTAGTAATACGCAGCGGGGCAAAATAAAAAACGATAAGATCCTGAGGTAAACGATCGAGCTCTCCGCCTACAATTATGAGATATTGTGTCGTCCTGGGAAGCTCAACGGGTCACCTGACACTCTATCCCACGATACATGTGCCAGCGCACAAGTGGACCGACTCAGGACCCTATACGATGACCTCTGCCACCCAGGGGTCACCCGGTTCTTCCACTTCATCAAAACCCGCAACCTGCCCTACTCCATAGAGGAGATCAGGACCGTCACCAGAAACTGCCAAATCTGCAGAGTGCAAGCCGTACTTCTACAGGCCGAGTAAAGCACATCTGGTGAGCGCCTCAGAATAGACTTCAAAAGGCCCCTGCCCTCCACCGACCGCAACACGTACTTTCTGAACGTGGTCGATGAGTTCTCCCGGTTCCCCTTCGCCATCCCCTGTCCCGACATGACTGCTGCCATCGTCATTAAAGCCCTCCACAGTACATTCACACTGTTCGGTTTCCCCACCTACGTACACAGCGATAGGGGGTCCTCCTTCATGAGTGACGAGCTGCATCAATTCCTGCTCAGCAAGGGCATTGCCTCAAGCAGGATGATAAGCTACAGCCCCCAGGGAAACGGCAGGTGGAGAGGGAAAACGGGAAGGTCTGGAAGGCCGTCCTGCTGGCCCTATGGTCTAGAAATCTCCTGGTCCCTCGCTGGCAGGAAGTCCTCCCCGATGCACTCCCTTCCATACGGTCACTCCTGTGTACCACAACTAATGAATGGTCAATTGTTCACATATCCAATTGGGGTTACGTGTGATGCAAGGGAGATTACACCCCAGAAAAGGAGGGGGGGTGGGGGGGCGACAAACAGGGAAGAAGGATTTTAAAACTAAATAACACATGAAATGCCACATTATGTTTTCTCTTCTTCAACCCCCTCTCCTTTTTGCTGAGCCACTTAATAAAGGCAAAGTTGCCCGTTCAGACCTGCTGAAGCCTGACTGTTAACCTCACAGGAGCTCATACAGCAACCGATATTACTTCCCCACAACCGTGCCCCTGACAAATGCAGAGGATGTGACTGTCATTTGTGAGAATACGGAGCTTCAGAAATTGTCTTGTTATAAAAAAGTGAAAATTGTCTTCTTATAAAAAATGTATCAGCAAGAGCAACAGAAAGGGGAGGTTTTGCAGGGAAATCGATTTTTTGAGTTACAAAGTGCAATTTAAGCAGGACATTTACTTGAAACAGAGACTGCGTTGCTCTTACTGGGAGCTTTGAAGTTAAGCTCTGGTACTGAATTCTAAAACCCTCGATATAACAGCAAAGTGCTGGCTATCGTTGGGGCTCAAGTTGTAGTAGGCATTGCCTGACTTGAGCCCTGTAATGCCAACTGCTTCAATCCATTCACTGCAACCTTATCGTAAGTTTTTATTTTGAAGACATAGATGTTAATCTGTAATGTTTGAAGAGTCAGCATTGCAATGCCATTGCATCGTAGATTTTCACAGCATTATAGCCTGGTCTCAACGGCCATTTCACTTCCATTAACCAACAGAACAAAAATATGAACTTTCCAGCTGCATAATCTCTACAAGTTCCATGGTAGGCTTCTGTCAATAAATTTTATTGCTAGAATTTATCAGGACCTAAAACTTGTAATGGATTTGTTGCAGTAACAACGGTCTACCCACAAAGGCACCAAGTCACAGCTGCAAGAGCTTGACCTCTGGACCTCAATGTCTTCACTACAAAGCATTACTCACTATGCTGTTCTGAATGCTATATCCAACACGCGAAGCACATTGTAAATCTTGTGCCAAGTAGTTTTTATAAGTCACGCAGGTCTCGTAATATCTGTTGATTAATAGAACAATTGTTACAAGTCCAGGCACAGAGATGTTGGTAATAAACAGCTTAAACCCGGTACAAACAGCTTCAAACACTCTGAAAAAATTCTAAGCACACAAAAGCTCTAAACACACTGCACACAATCTCACCAGAGTGTTTTGAAGTGATAGAAGAAAGTCATGTGAGATGATACCATCCAGTGCACAAAATGTGCAGGTTCATTATTATGGCTTCCAGGCCACACTGTGTATATAACTCGATATTGGGAAAAACACTATTAAAATTAGAAATTCACTCAGAATATACACATATTTAGTAGTCAGTCTGAAATGGGTGAAGGAACATGATGTGTTGGGTATGCTGGGTCTGTGTTTACCAAATCAGTGAGAGAGACAGGCTACCAACACTTGTAGAAGTACAACTCTATTTTATTGAACTATGAGCTGTTAAACATACTTGCACTGTGGGTCGACACTATGTTAGGTTGACTGGAGATCTGAGGCTAACCTGACCAGACTATACTGCTAGCACATGGTAGATGTTCGCGTTACTGATTACGGGCTCTGGCTGTCTCAGAGGCTGCATCCCAAATGAGCGGGAAAAATAGTGCCCTCTGGCTTTATAGTGGCCGTGTCCTGTCTGGTGATTGGTTGCTGTGTTCTGTGTGTTGATTGGTCTTTCAGTGTGTCAGTCAGTGTGTGTCTATGCACCATCATATACTTGTGTGTATATTATGACAGAACATACAGGTCAATACTGCAAGTTTGGCTTTATTGGAAACTGTTGTTCACCTGAAAAAGGGTCATGACTCGACCCTTGCAAGTAGAAAAGCAACTGGGTGGATCCTCAAACAGACAACTAGATTGAAAGGCTGTAACAGGCATGTCATTTAATCCTGTTCAATTCTAATGATTGCTAAAATGCAAAAATTAATTAGTGTGCAGAAGTAAATATGAGTTATTTTAGTGAACAAACCATGGTACAGTCACCTGAGAGGAAATCAAAGCTGAACTGAATGGTAATACATAGAACATAAACATAGAACATACGATGCAGAAGGAGGCCATTCGGCCCATCGAGTATGCACCGACCCACTTAAGCCCTCACTACCACCCTATCCCCGTAACCCAATAACCCCTCTTAACCTTCTTGGTCACTAAGGGCAATGTATTATGGCCAATCCACCTAACCTGCACGACTTTGGATTGTGGGAGGAAACCAGAGCACCCGGAGGAAACCCACGCAGACACGGGGAGAACGTGCAAACTCCGCACAGACAGTGAGCCTGCGGGGTCATTAATGGTCATTAACAGCCTTACGAACCATAGACATCAACAACTGATAACAGAAGCAATGATAGCCCAGTGGTATTAGTAATCCAGAGGCCAGTGCAAGGGTAGTTTCATATTATCACTCTTTCATAGCTTCAGAAACCATGTAGATGTGAGGCAATGAGAGGAGAAAGAAGAAGGAAAGACCTGTTCACACATGTCAGTAGTCTCTGCCCGACCTGGAATGGTACTCGCTACCTGCCCCACTCCAGGGCTTGAGCAAGAAAATTAAGGCTGATACTCTACTTCACTGAGTGTTGTCTGCACTTTTCAAGGTGCCATATTTTGGATGAGATTTGAAACCAAGGTCCCAATTGGTTGCACGGATATATGTGGAATGTCCCATAGCACCTTTTTGAAAAACAGAAGTTATCCCCAGCATCCTGGCCAAAATTTATCCTGAGATCAACATGACAAAAAACAGATTATCTGATCATTTTCAGAATGCTGTTCGTGGGACTTATTGTGTGCATGTTGGCTGCTACAGTTTCCTTCATTACAACATGGTCTACACTTCAAAACTACCTCAGTGGCTGTAAAGCGCTTTGGGTGGTCCAATGGTTGTGAACAGTGCTCCATAAATGAAAGTCATGTTTTCTTTCAGAAGCTTTGTTGAAGATAATGGGTTATTTCCCATTTTAAACTCAGATTATTTGGGTGCAAACAATCCTGATTAATTAGTCAGTTGATACCAAAAGCAAGTTATGCTTAAAATGAAACATCAATAAATTGGAAAAGATTTAAATGACAACCATTGAGTACCCAATGACACGGAGCCCAACAAACTATTAACCATAGATCTGAAAATTTGTTAGGTACAAACATTTGGTAAATCATGCAGTTTTTTTGCACTGGTCTCACTACTTACTGACTTACATATGCTCATAGGTGTCCTAACTGCCCTACCTGAAAACGGTGATAGAATTCAGTGTGGAATAGTGTTAACTTGTGCTCGTCTGCGGAACTCTGAATTCAACAGCAGTCTTAAGTCATGAAGTGATCAATGAGCTGAAAACCATATCAATTGCAAATATTTATCTGCTCAGAACTGTCGAAACCGCATCGATTGTGAACAGCAACTGTTCACCTGGCATCATTGGTGGTAAAATCCTTACGGACAGCAATACTTAAAAGTGTTCACAGCAGTAGCTGCATTTCAGTGCTCATTTGTTGAAACCCATCGCTGAGGTAAATGCAGTGCACTAAATCATTGGCGTTTGGTCCAATCTCTGGATTTTGTTTTAAAGGGTAGCATCACTGACCCAATGTTCTCAATACAATCACTTCCATTACAGAAGTTTAACATTACATTACCTCTGCCAATTAGTTCTTAAAATTGTCATCTATCTGGGGTCTTTGGACATGACAACGTTAGAATGTGGAGGACCAGGAAAAAATAGGGTGGTCCATCCGGCTGGTCTCAGTGTTTGGAAAATCTCTGATCCTATCAGGCTTCCCAGGATTACAGGGCGGCACAGTGCTTAGCCCTGTTGCTTGGCAGGGCCAGGGACCCAGGTTCAATTCTCGCTTGGGTCTGTGCGGAGTCTGCACATTCATCCCGTGTCTGCGTGGGTTTCCTCCAGGTGCTCGGGTTTCCTCCCACACAGTCCCGAAAGAGGTGCTGTTAGGTGAATCGGACATTCTGAATTCTCCCTCTGTGTATCCGAACAGGCGCCGGAGTGTGGCAAATGAGGATTTTCACAGTAACTTCATTGTAGTGTTAATGTAAGCCTGCTTGTTAGACTAATAAAGATTATATCATTATTATTTATGATTACCCAGCGGATTTCCTAACCCTCTCTCAGATTTGCTGATGCAACCCTACCCTCACTGCATCCCTTGGTGGTACATTTCATACACTTGGAACCCTGTGGTGCAGTAGTTAAATTGAAATAGTCTCTTCACTTTTCTCGGCATCAGGACTAAATATATGCAGAAGGTTTTATAAATGTTGGACATAGCAGCACTTATATCTTAACTCTAAGACGGGAAGGCCCACGCTTCAGTAACAGAATGTGTAGTGCACATAATTACACAACAATTGCTTCACAGCTCCAGGGTCCCAGGTTCGATTCCGGCTTGGGTCACTGTCTGTGCGGAGTCTGCACATCCTCCCCGTGTGTGCGTGGGTTTCCTCCGGGTGCTCCGGTTTCCTCCCACAGTCCAAAGATGTGCAGGTTAGGTGGATTGGCCATGATAAATTGCCCTTCGTGTCCAAAATTACCCTTAGTGTTGGGTGGGGTTACTGGGTTATGGGGATAGGGTGGAGGTGTTGACCTTGGGTAGGGTGCTCTTTCCATGAGCCAGTGCAGACTCGATGGGCCGAATGGCCTCCTTCTGCACTGTAAATTCTATGATAATCTAAATTCTATAATATTCCACCTCTAACTTGCAGTGCATCTGTAATTACAATAATCTCCATCGCATGCTTTTGCTTACTTTTGTGAAAAACTGGTACAAAAATCACAAGAACTAAGGCCAAGCTATTTCTAATTCAGTTCTGTCCCAGCTGGTTTGAGGTGGTCAATGGTATCCTGTTCCAGAAATGTTTCAATATCAAAACAAATATCGTAGCAATGTGAAATTTTTTATGTACATATGTTATACAAGTAAATTGTAGTCCATGATTTATCGGGACAGATTCTAAGTGCCCTATCAAGCGAAGTTTCTGAGGAGTACCTCGACTGCCGGATTGGAAGCTCCTGACTACTATCTAACAGCACTTTGTCATTTTTTTGTGCCCTTGCAAGTTCCTCTCCGGTCAAGCCCACAGTTAGAAATATTTTCATCACTGGGGAGCTGAGCTCCCTGGCCTGACCGGGTCCTCAGAGATCTGGTCACCATTTTTAAAGGGTGCCCCAATCTCTAAGTGAGTTGAGAGGCCCCACAAACCCCACCCATGGCAATGTCACCCCCCCAAACACATGGGCATTAACTTACATGCCCCCAAGCGAGGACACACGATTTCATGCGGTCCCACACCCACTTTTGGGCACCCCCCCACCTTTCCAGGATCCATATCCCTCATGCCACCCCCAACCTTCCAGAGGCCCATTTATACGCACCCTTCCCACCTCCCCTCAAACCCTCCTTTCGTGGGCATCACTCCAGTAAGTAATAATGATAACCTTTATTAATGTCACAAGTAGGTTCACATCAGCGCCGGCCCTAGGGATGCTGGCGCCCCGGGCAAGCTGAACTTCGGCACCCTTCGGGGGGGGGGAGGGGGCGAGGGGGCGGGGCGAGGGGGGGCGAGGGGGTGGGGCCGAGGGGGCGGGGCCGAGGGGGCGGGGCTGAGGGGGCAGGGCGGGGCCGAGGGGGGGCCAAGCCGAGGGGGGCCGAGCCCGGGGCGGGGGGGGGGCCGAGCCCGGGGCGGGGGGGGGGCCGGGGCCGAGCCTGGGGCGGGGGGGCGGGGCCGAGGGGGGGGCTGAGGGGGGGGCGGGCCGAGGGGGGGGGCGGGCCGAGGGGGGGGGGGCCGAGGGGGGGGCGAGGCCGAGGGGGGGGCGAGGCCAAGGGGGGGGCGGGGCCGAGGCCGGGGGGGCGGGGCCGAGGGGGGCGGGGCCGGGGGGGCGACGGGGGGCGGCGGACGGAGGTCAGGCAGATGGGCCGCCCTGGGGGAGGGCGGCCACCGCGCATGCTCTGGTTGGCACCGGCCCAACTGCGCATGCGCGGGACCCGAGTCTCTGGCGCCCCCTAGCACATGGCGCCCCGGGCGACTGCCCGAGTTGCCGGTACCTTGGGCCGGCCCTGGTTCACATTAACACTGCAATGAAGTAACTGTGAAAATCCCCTGGTCGCCACACTCCGGCGCCTGTTCGGGTACACTGAGGGAGAATCCAGAATGTCCAATTCACATAGCAAGCAGGACTTTCGGGACTTGTGGGAGGAAACCAGAGCACCCGGAGGAAACCCACGCAGACACGGGGAGAACGCGAAGACTCTGCACAGACAGTGACCCAAGCCAGGAATCGAACCTGGGACCCTGGCGCTGTGAAGCAACAGTGCTAACCATTGCACTGTGCTACTGTGCCACCCATGGCCCTGACCTATGGCAGTGCCACCCTGGCACTTGGGCAGCCTGGTGCCAAGGTGCCTGGGTGCCAGGGGGAGAGCCACCTTGCTGGCTTCCCTGTCCCTGACCACCCAGGGGTCTCTAACAGCCTGGGAGACCCCAGATGCTGTTCCACCTGATCCAGTATTAATCGTCGCTCGCGGGGCCTCTCCCTGTTGAGCCAGTTAGATCCCGGGAGGCCATTAGAGTGAGCAGCTAAGTTGTTAATGAGATGGATATTGGCCTTAATTGGTGATTATTCATTTCTCCCCATGCCTAGGCAAACCGCCTGGCACAGTTCCTGATTTAGGCCGCTCCTGCCATCAAACTGACTTGCACAGATTCTAACCATGCGTGACGAGGCCGTTAAATCGTGTTCCACGTCCATCCCAGAACATGTGACATTGGGCGAGATCTTCCGGCTGCTCACGCTGACAGGATCTTTCGGTTCCCCTGACCTCAAGGAGTGGATTCAGTGTGAAATCCCATCAACAGCAGGCGGGACCAGAGGATCCTGCCGTCGGCCAAAGGCGGGTCACCTGGCACTGCCGAGAAACACGCCGCGGGGGAGGTCAGAGAATCTCGCCCATTGTTTCCTCATCCGACTGTTCAATGCATGGAAAATAATTTCTTAGCGTGCTCTTTTCCTTTTTCTTTTCATCTTTTATTTCATCAGAGTAACCCTGTTATATAACAGTAATGTCATGTGCTAGTACATAAATTCTGAATAATATTATATCATTTGGGAAAACTGACCAACAAAGTATGGGCATTAAAGCAAGATGTTGAGTTGAAATGGCAAGTGACAGGAAGGTTGGGGTCATGCTTGCAGCCTGAGCAATGGTGTTCCACAAAACAGCTACCATCTTCTTAAAATAAAGATAGAACTTTATAAAGACCCTTATTTGGCACTTTTCACAACTTCAGTATGTATTGCGCACTCTACACCAAATGAAGTGCTTTGGAAGTGTAGTCACTGGTCTGATGTCAGGGATGATTGCGGGTTCAAGTCCCACTCTGGGGCTTGAGTGTAAACATGTACGCTGACACACCAGCGCGGTACTTCAAGTGCAGCACTGTTGGAGATGCCATCTTTCAAATGAGACATTAATCACCTCTCAGGTGGACGTGGAGGTCCCGAGGCATGAACTCAAAGCAGAGGAGGGAAGTTATCCCCAGCTGCCCGGCCAATATTTATCCCTCGATCAACAGTGCCACAAAACAGATGATCTGGTGATAATCGCATTGCTGTTTGTGGGAGCTGCTGTGTAGAAATTATTTGCTGGCTTTTCAAAGTTACAAAAATGACTACACGTCAAAAATATTTAATGGGGGGGGCAGCACGGTGGTGCAGTGGTTAGCACTGCTGCTTCATGGCACCGAGGTCCCAGGTTCGATCCCGGCCCTGGGTCACTGTCCGTGTGGAGTTTGCACATTCTCCCCGTGTTTGCGTGGGTTTCATCCCCATAACCCAAAGATGTACAGGGTAGGTGGATTGGCCATGCTAAATTGCCCCTTGATTGGAAAAAATTAATTGGGTACTGTAAATTGTTTTTTAAAATACTTAATTGGCTGTAAAATGCTTTGGGACATCATGTGTTACTGGATAAATGCAAGTTGTATTTTACCACAACTACCTCCCTCAAACTACAATGAGAAAACTTGCAAGAGGAAATTTGCTAAACGGGTAACATCTTGAAGCTTGTTCTTACAACGACATTTCTACATCAGCTCTGCGCATGGCATCCTGTCAACTAATTAGTTAATATCAGTTTATCTCAACTGCAGTTATAATGGTTTTGGAACTGGCGCTTTAAATGCAATAAATCTCAGCATGCAACAAGCTTCTGAGATCCCTAATTATATTAGACATTGCATTAGAACACGAGGCAAAATTATTTTCTCTGTAATTCTTTACCAAATACCTCTTAACTGAATGTCAGACATCTCAAGGGCAGCTTTGGAGGGTCATTTAACAAATGCACACAGGCATACAGCCAACCAGTAATTGCTTGTCTCAACAATTTCAATGTAGCAATACTCTATCGCCTTGAACATAACAAGTAGCTTGCTCCATTAGTCTAAGCATATCTCCATTTCATCATTCTCACTGGCAACATTTGTACAGGATCTATTAAGTTTCATTGCAAGCCTCTGCAAGAAGCCTTATGGATTTCCACCCCCAACCACCTCCACACAAACACCCCCCCCCCCCCCCAACCGCATAGGAGAGGGCGAAGAATACAGGAGACACGACAAATTCAGCAAGCTCACATTTGGAATGGGAAGGTGGCAGGTGTAGGGCTGATGTTCAGACTATACCTCCCCATGTGATTGTGCAAAGCTGCACAGCTTAATAAAAAAATATATCAACACAGACGGGAGCAGATTAAATGGTGACCTTCAAAAGGATATTGGATAAATATTTGAAGAGCGAAACTATTGCACAAGTATGGTAAAGGTCAGGGGACTATAACTAATTGATTAACTCTTTCGTAGAGCAGGCATGGATATGATGGGCCAAATGGACTCCTTCTGCATTGTAGGATTCTATGAAATTGTTACATCTGGCCTATAACAATTTATTTTTAAAGTTCATGATTGAGGAAGTGCAAGTAGTTCAGAGGCCTTTTTAACTGTCCAACATAGCCAAAGATGAAAGGTGATACAAGGTTTTGTCAGTCAGATTGAGACAACAAGTGTACGGGGCATATGGTTTAACTTACTGGCAGGACATCGGCCTCCTGCAAAATCATCATAACGGGTGACTTGGACCAGATTCGAACAGCAAGGGGGTTCTGGAAACATTTTAATAAGTAGGCTTGCATTAACACTGCAATGAAGTTACTGTGAAGTTACTGGGGGGCTCTTTGTATATTTTCCAATGCCTGCCGATTTTCCTGCCAGACATTTTTCAGTGAGGTTGAAGGAATGATTACCTCGTTCATATGGGGAGGGAAGGTGGCCAGAGTTAGAAAGATGCTGCTACAGAGGGGAAAGCAGGCAGGGGTTTGGGTCTTCCGAACTTGATTTATTATTACTGGGCGGCGAATGTGGAGAAGGTGCGGAGCTGGGTCAGAGGGTTTGATTCCCAGTGGGTCAGAATGGAGGAGAGTTTGTGCAGGGGGTCGGGATTGAAGGTGCTAGCAACAGCGCCGCTCCCGATAGCTCTGGGGAAATACTTAGGGAGTCCGGTAATAATAGCTTCATTGAGAATTTTGAGGGAAATGCCGATTCGGGGGAACCACAGATTTGAGCCAGGGAAGTGGGACAGAAATTTTCGGAGATGGGAGGTGAAGGGGATTAACACACTAAAAGATTTGTTTCTTCGGGGTCGGTTTTCAGGATTGAAGGAGCTGGAAGCGAAGTATGGGCTGGTGCAGGGGGAAATGCTTAGATACATGCAGGTTCGAGATTTTGCCAGGAAGGAGATACAGAGCTTCCCGGAGGAGCCAGCCTCCACATTGCTGGAGGAGGTGCTGACGACACGGGGACTAGAGAAGGGGGTAGTATCGGCAGTTTGCGGGGCTATTTTGGAAGAGGAGAAGGCACCACTGGAAGGGATCAAAGCAAAGTGGGAGGAAGAGTTGGGAGAGGTTATGGAGGATGGGTTCTGGTGTGAGGTGCTCCGGAGAGCGAACGCCTCCACCTTGTGCGTGAGATTGGGGCTGATACAGCTGAAGGTGGTATACAGAGCACACCTCACAAGGGCGAGGATGAGCCGGCTCTTTGAGGGGGTAGAAGATGTGTGTGAATGTTGCTGGGGGGGGGGGGGGGGGGGGAGAGCCGCGAATCACATTCGTATGTTTTGGTCCTGTCCAAAGCTGGAGGATTACTGCAAGGAGGTTTTTAGGGTAATCTCTAAAGTGGTGCAGGTGAAACTGGACCCGGGCCCTCGGGAGGCCATTTTCGGGGTGTTGGACCAGCCAAGGTTGGAAACGGGTGCGGAGGCAGATGCTGTAGCCTTCGCCTCGTTGATCGCCCAAAGGCTGATCCAGATGGGATGGAGAGCAACCTCTCCACCCTGTGCCCTGGCATGGCGGGGGGACCTGCTGGAATTCTTGGCACTTGAGAAGGTTACGTCCAAACTGAGGGTAAGGATGGGGGGTTCTACAATTAATGGGCATTATTCACTGTGCACTTTCAAGAACTGGATAACATCGACCATTAGTTGGTGGGGGTTGGAAGGGTTGGGGGGAGGAGGACTGTATGTGTTAATGGTAACTGTGGGTGATTCCGGATTCCTTTTTGTCATTTGTTTTTGTTAACATGCGGGCTAATGTTTGAGGGTTTGGTGGGAGGATGGGCTCGTTTTTATTGACATGGGGAATAACATTATGTTCGTTACCGCTTATTGTTGGTGGGTGCAAATTTGGTAGAAAAAGTGAAAAAGAAGAATACAAATATTTTTTTAAAAAGAGAATCATGAACAAGGAGTGGGATTCTCCCCTACCCGGCGGGCGAGCAGTATCGGCGTGAGGAGTGGCGTGAACCACTCCGGCATTGGGCCGCCCGGAAGGTGCGGAACCCTCTGCACATTCAGGGGCTCGACCGGCGCCGGCGATGTTGGCGCTGCGTCAGCCGGCGCCAAAGTGTTTGGCGCCATGCCAACCGGCACCAAAGGGCCTCTGCCGGCCGGCGCGAGTTGGCGCATGCGCGGGAGCACCATCCCAGCGCATGCACAGGGGGGTTCTTCTCCGCGCGGCCATGGCGGACTGTTACATCGGCCGGCGCGGAGGGAAAGAGTGCCTCCAGGGCACAGGCCCGCCCGCAGATCAGTGATCCCTGATTGCAGGCCAGGCCACCATGGGGGCCCTACCCGGGGCCAGATCCTCCCCCCCCCCCCCCCCCCCGGGGCCAGATCCCCCCCGCGCCCCCCCCCCCCGGGGCAGATCCCCCCCCCCCGGGGCCAGCTCCCCCCCCCCCCCCCCCCCCCCCCAGGTCTCCGCAGGCCACCCACAGAGCCAGGTCCCATCGATACAGAACTGATGCCGAAAATGGGCGACCACACAGCCCATTGCGGGCCGGAGAATCGGCGGGGGGGCTGCTGCTAGCAGCCCCCGACCGGCGCATCGCAATTCCCGCCCCCGCTGAGAAACCAGCACCGGAGAAACGGGCAGCCGACGTCTGGGCGGCGAGGCGGAATTCACACCGCCCCCCCGGCGATTTTATGACCTGGCGGGGTGTCGGAGAAACCCGCCCAAGGACTCTCAAGTCCCTTTGTGCTTCTGATTTCCTAAGCATCTCCCCATTTAGAAAATATTCTATGCCCCATTTCGTCTTCCAAAGTACATAACCTCACATCTTTCCACATTGTATTCCATCTGCCACTTCTTTGGCCATTCTCCTAGCCTGTCCAAATCCTTCTGTAGACCGCCTGCTTCCTCAATACTACCTACGCCTCTACAGATCAGCAAACTTAGCAACAGTGCCTTCAGTTCCTTCTTCCAGATCATTAATGTATATTGTGAAAAGTTGTGGTCCCAGCACCGAACCCTGAGGTACACCACTAGTAGGCGCCGGCTGCCATCCTGAAAAAGACCCCTTTATCCCTACCCTCTGCGTTCTGCCAGTCAGCCAATCCTCGATCCATGCCAGGCTCTTAACCTATTTAACAGTCTCCTATGCGGCACCTTGTCAAAGGCCTTCTGGAAATCTAAATAAATCATGTCCACTGGTTCTCCTTTGTCTAACCTCCTTGTTGCTTCCTCAAAGAACTCTAACAGATTTGTCAGACATGACCACCCCTTGACAAATCCTATTTTATCATGCACTTCCAAGTAGTCCACGATCTCATCTTAAATAATGGACTCTAAAATCTTACCAATGACCAAAGTCAGGTTAACCGACCTATAATTTCCCATTTCTGCTTCCTTCCCTTCTTAAACAGCAGTTTTACATTAGCCACTTTCCAGTCCTCTGGGACCCTTCCTGCCTCCAGTGATTCCTGAAAGATCACCACCAATGCCTCCACAATTTCCTCAGCTATCTCTTTTAGGACCCTGGGCTGTAGTCCATCCAATCCAGGTGATTTATCCACCTTCAGACCTTTCAGTTTCCCCAGAACCTTTTCCTTAGTAATGGTCACTGCACTCACCTCTGCCCCCTGGTTCTCCTGGAGCTCTGACAACGACTGTCTTCCACTGTGAAGACTGATGCAAAGTAACTAGTCAGTTTGTCTGCCATTTCTTTGTTTCCTATTATTACTTCTCCAGCCACATTTTCCAGTGGTCCAATGTCTATTTTTGCCTCTCTCTTACCTTTTATATATTGAAAAAGCTCTTCCTATCATCTTTTGTATTACTAGCTAGCTTGCACTCATACTTCATCTTCTCCCCTTATTGCTTTTTTAGTTGTCCTCTGTTCACTTTTAAAGGCTTCCCAATCCTCTGGCTTCCCACTAATCCTCGCCACTTTGTATGCTTTTTCTTTTGCTTTTATGCTGTCCTTCACTTCCCTCGTCAGCCATGGATGCCTTGTCCCCCTCTTGGCATGTTTCCTCCTCCTTGGGATGAATTTCTGTTGTGCCTCCCGAATAACCCCCCAAAACACCTGCCATTGCTGATCATATTGTGGTCACTGCTCCCTCAGGGTTCCTTCACCTTAAGTTCCTAATCAAGTCTGCCTCATTACACATCACCAAATCCAGAATTGCCTGTTCCCCAGTCTGTCACCATGATTATTATAATATTGCATGCCTTTTCTATCTCCTGATTTAATTTCTGCTCCACATCCTGACTCCCATGAGGGTCTTTTTACCTTTGCGATTCCTCAATGCTGTCCACAGAGGTTCTATGTCTTCTGACCCTATATCGCTCCTTGCTATCTATTTAACTTCATTCCTTATTAACAATGTAACCCCGCCCCCTTTGCCCATCTGCCTGTCCTTTCGATAGGGCACATATTCTTGTATATTTAGATCCCTGCCCTGATCCCCTTGCAGCCACGTCTCTGTGATGCCCACAACATTGTACTGGCCAATTTCAATGTGCGCAACAAGCTCATTTACCTTGTTCCGTATACTGCGTGCATTTAGGTACAACACCCTCAATCTTGCATTGACCTCCCTTTTCACACTTGTCACCTTTTGTGCCCTGCCTGAGGGTGATGTTATTCTTTTATTTTGGTTCTCTATTTTCCCTTCAGTTATTACACCTTCTGAGTTCACATTCTGGTTCCCACCCCCCTGCCACACTAATTTAAATCCTCCTGAGTGCCTCTAGCAAACCTCCCAGCCAGGATATTGGTGCCCCTCCAGATTAGATGCAACCCGTCCTTCTTGTACAGGTCCCACCTGCCCCGGAAGAGATCCCATCGGTCGAAAGACCTGAAACCCGACCTCCTACACCACCATCCTGAAGCTTCATGGACCTTTTCACATGGCGAATCAATTTGGAGCTGATTATAGCCAGGAAATTATGGCAGAGGGGTTTGAGTGACTGACCCAACCATCGAGACCTGCATTCAAGTCTGTTTGGAAACTGCACTTGTGAAAGCTATCGAAGCAGGTTTCCGTTAAACAATCTCCACATTTCCACTAATAATTAGCCTCACAGCATCAAGGTCCCCGGTTCAATTCCAGCCCAGGATGATTGTGTGGAGTTTGCACATTCCCCCCATGTTTGGATTGGTTTCCTCCGGGTGCTCCGGTTCCCAAGGAAGTGCATTTTAGGTGTATTGGCCAGGCTAAATTACCCATAGTGTCCAAAGTTGTGCAGGTTAGGTCGGGTTACGGGGGTAGGAGTGGACCGAGGTAGGGTGTTTCTTCGGAGGGTCAGTGTAGACTCAATGGACCGAATGGCCTTCTTTTGCACGACAGGGATTGTATGATTTTACTATGATTTTTAAAAAAATTTTACAATTAAGGGGCAATTTAGCGAGGCCAATCCACTTAGCCTGAACATCTTCGGGTTGTGTGGGTGAGACCCACGCAGACACGGGAAGAATGTGCAAACTCCAGACGAACAGTAATCTTGGGCCCGGATCAAACTCGGGTACTCGGCGCCGTGAGATTCTTCTATGATTCCACGAATTACATTATATTCTCAGAAATGAAATTCTCATTATTGTAACTTTTCACATTTTGCCTCCATGGCTGAACGCCTTCTTTAGGCTCTGAGCATAGTATTTCAGAGGTGGCCTAACCATTTTAACACCACGTATTCCAAATTATTATCAGTTAACTGCCAAAAAGATGAAATATTCTTTTTTTTGGTGTGGTGATACATTACTGCCAACATTCCCTCTCATTTTTTTTCCTTGAATGGCACAGCCCCTTTCAATTATTGTTTATGGTAACAAAGTGCTGGACTTGCTCACAGCTTTCGCAGGGACTTCAAGTTGCATTGTGGCCATGC
Organism: Scyliorhinus canicula; assembly: GCF_902713615.1. NCBI lineage: Eukaryota > Metazoa > Chordata > Chondrichthyes > Carcharhiniformes > Scyliorhinidae > Scyliorhinus > Scyliorhinus canicula. The sequence continues at coordinate 153,500,217 of NC_052146.1, forward strand.
AGTACAGAGAGAATCTTGATTGCAGCAGTGATAAGTACTCAGAGTGTTCTTTAATGCATTGCCAGCATATTCCCTTTATAATACGTTTGCATTACTGACAGTTTTAGTAGCTGCTTTTGATGAGAAATTTTGTCAAAGTTTTTTTGGAAATCGAAGAAAAGAGGACCTTTCATTTATACCTTTCATGTCTTTTGCATTTACCAGTGCATTGCTTTTGAAGTGTAATCACTGGTGCTCTTTCAGGCAAACCCAGTTGCCAAATAGAACACAGCAAGGTTCTGCAAACAGTAAATCAGGTAAATGACTAGTTTAGCTGTTATGATGTTGTTGACTGAGATGAATGGCAGCTTAAGGCGATTGCAGGCTGAGGCATTGGTGGAACTCAATGCTTTTTGTTCAAATAATGCCACAGGGTGATTTATATCTATGTGAATTGGCAGAGAGAACACCTGTTTAACATCTCATTCAAAAGGTAGCACCAATGGCAATGTAACATATCCCCTACTGTCAGCCTGCATGATGTGTTCAGCAGCTGTAATAGTGCTTGGGTCCATTGCATTTTAGTTCAAGGGAGAAATTTTCACTTTTTTCCCTCGAAGTGTTGTCTCAAGCACTAAAAGCGAAGAGCAGCCTGTTAGCAACCCAACACCCCAATTTAAAAAAGTTTAACATAAAGAAAAGGCTTCCCCCATGGAAACAGAATCCACCCCACCCCCCCCCCCCTCACCCAGGGAATCACTACCATCACCCCCTTCCCTCCCCTCGCCACAGATATGGGACCCATCCCTGGGAACACCCCCCATCCCCCCATGGACATGGTCCTCCCCTTCTCTGCAGACTCCCCAGTGGAAGCATGCCCATGAAAGCACCCTCTGCAGCAGTGCCAGGCCACTAGCTGGGCATGACCCTCTTCCCCCCTGGGGGCTATATTATCTCTGCGCCACTGGTGGGTTCTCTTCACCAGGTCCCTGTTTGTTTGGACCTGTTACAACAACCCGCCCCCCGATGTTATATAACATCAGCTGGGGGGGGTTGGGGAAATGTGGGGGCATAATACAACAGGGCAGCCCACTAAACATATTTAAATATACGGTAATAGGGTTCCCGTCCTTTTATGGTGGGAACCCCATTGAGTCATTGGCAGGGTGGGGTCAATCTCAACGGGAAATCCCGGCATCATAAAAGCCTTTTGAGGCAAGGTGAGGGATCTGTATTAGGAGGAAAGGTTCGCCAGTTTGGAGGAGCTAAGGTAGAGCTGCCGAGGGGGAGTGAGTTCAGGTATCTGCAGGTCAGAGACTTTGCGCGAAAGGTCTGGAGGCGAATCCCCCGCACATGTTTTGGGGTTGCGAAAAATTGGGAAGATTCTGGGCAAGAGTGTTCGCGGTCTTAGCCAGGATAGTGGAGCAGGGAGTGGACCTGGCCCCTTTGGTGGCGATATTTGGGGTCTCCGAGAAGCCGGAGCTCAATGAAAGGAGGAAGGCCGATGTCTTGACCTTCGCCTCTCTGATTGCACGGCGGCAAATTTTGCTGGAGTGGGGGTCGCAGCGCCACCAGGGGGTAGTGGCTTGGCTGTGTGACCTGTACGTTTTCCTGTGATTAGAGTAGATAAAGTATGAGTTAAGGTGCTCTTCAGTGGAGTTTGAGGAACGGTGGGGGATGTTTGTGACCATGCTTGAGGGGCTGTTCGTCGCGGGGGAGGGGGTGGTGAAAAAGGGGGAAAATCTGTACAGTCTGTGCAGCTGATTGTTGGGAAGCATGTTTCCCAGGGTTTTTGTTCGCTAAAGCCTGTTTTGATATATGTTTGTAAGAAAATACATTTTGTTTAAAAAAGCCTTTTGAGGGCTGCCATTGAATTCTCTGCCCCCACCGGCCTGCCTGCCCCCCCCCCCCCCCCCCCCCCCCCCCCGAAAATGGGGGCAGAAAATCCTGACCAAAGTCACTATCAAGGAATAAAAATTACCCATTTTATTCAAAGATGCGCTTTCCTCAACTAAGTTAAGATCTTTCCTTTTTAAAACCATGTCATTCATTAAATTCTCAGTTAGACATTCAATCCCAATAGACCAAGCATTGGTATTGGTCTGGTGGATATAAAATTGCCCCAAATAGATTTGTTCCCCTTCTTGAATATGATGAATCCACAAATCACACTGGATTGAATCATATTGTAGTTGTCATCAGATGCTAGGATTTCCATTCTTTATACATGAACAATAAGAACAACCCCATTGTTCCAACTGTCTTTGGTGAAGCACGTGAGTTATTCTATCCAAACCAATGGCATCAAGTCTTTTTAACTGTAGAAGTACACCCATATCACCAGAGAAGTCAAAATACTACCTTGTACTTTGCTTTCAATTGGGAATTTAGTGCATTATCATTGGTTTAACATGACAACTTAAAAACATGACAACATCAAGCTAACCAGTCAGGTATAACATTTGGATCTTTTAGTCTCAATCAGAGACTGTTTTCAGTCCACAATTATTTATTTCAATTGTGTGTGAACTTAATGGAGAGATTTGTATCAATCTCTTTTATAACTGCACTTAAATATTACTTCATTCTCAGGGCTGACACAATAGTGTCGGTCATGCCAAAATACTAATAAGCTGGTTGAGAACCAATCAAACTAATGAAAGGTCTAACATAGCGAGGAAGAAAGAGCAGGGTGAAGTTGAAATGGGGGTGTCGAAAATCATGGATCACAGTCTGAGGATAGGGGGGGGAGACCATTTGGGACTGAGATGAGGAGAAATCTCTTCACCCAGAGAGCGGTTGGCCTGTGAAATTTGCTACCACAGAAATCAGTTGAGGCCAAAGCACTGTTTTCAAGAAGCAGTTAGATATGGCAATTGGGGCGTTGGGGAACAAAGATTATGGGGGGAAGGCAAGGTCAGGCTATTAAAGTGGATGATCAGCCATGATCATAATGAATGACGGAGCAGGCACAAAGGTCCACATGGTCTCATCCTGCTCGCATTTTCTATGTTTCTACAACACTTCGGATAAGGAGAAAAGGACAATTTGTTTTTACTAGTGCACTACTTTCAGGAGCACATAATCTATCTAGTCACCAGTATACAGAACTGCATGGAGTGATTAGAAAGTTGTAATCAAAGAGTTTTCAGATGATATCAAACCACATGTTGTTTAGGGGAACTTCTCCTTTACTGCACTCCTCTTTCGCACAATGTCAATGTACAGCTCCATCTGTCGCAGCCCATCCTGCTATTCCCCATTATTTCACTCTTTACCTTGCACTGTTCTAAATCAAATGCCAGAAAAATCAGGGCACCATGGTGGCCCTTTCCAAAACCTCCACCATGAATGGTTCTCGGTTGTCAGCAGTGCTATGCAAGTCAAGCTGTGCATGTGCATCCTGAGGGGTCAGTCCATCCAGCCTGTACAGCGCAACACTGTCTCCATCACGCCATGTATGCTTCCTATTTTTGAGTCCAAGTTTAAAATACTACTTTGAAATTACTTTTATAAATAAAAAACAGGTAGGCCATAAATGTGCAGGATTGTTTGAGATGCCACTGCCCCGGTGCCAGGTTGGCAGTGCCATGATGTCCAGGTGGCATTGAGGGTGCCAGGGTACCACTCTGCATGGAGCCTGACCACCGAAAGGCTCCTGGTCTCCTGGGAGACCCCCCTAAAGTACCGGTATGCCTGGTCCGCATCTGTAGAAACCGTGCTAAACAGTGGCGCCCCGGGTCTCTGTGGTGAGGCCGTTCGATCTGGATAGATCATGCATAGACATATTCTAGAGTGCCTAATTACTCATTTAAATATGAAAATCTGCATCCTGGTCTTATTGAGCGGGCTACAGATGATTCGCAAGATCCCGCGAGAAGTGACGAGGCCTGTAAATTCCACAAGAGTATTTTCACGAGATTTACCGGCCTCGTCACGTCCTGAGTCAGGCAAGACGACAGATTGCGCCTATTACCTCTCTGATATGTGCTCGAAAGGATTCCAATCCTATAGCCATGACAGGCAGCAAGCAACATCTGGAAGTGATTATAAAGTAGCAATGGACACCAGGGTTTCAAATATCATAAATCGAAAGAAAAAGCACAAGTGGCTTACAGTCATGTGGACTCAAGAATGTAGTGTAGCTTACAACACTCTCAAAGGTTCATTTTTCATAGCTTTGCTTTTTAGGAACCGCTGTTGCTGTTAACAAAATGCATCTGAGTATTTCAATACTCTGCAAGTATTTTTGTTATTCTGCAATGAGATGTGGCTGTCACTAAGGCCAGCCTTTGCTACCCATCACTTATTGCCCCTGTACTGAGAGGTTTGCCTGGCCATTTAAGTCAGCAGTTAAAACATTTTTGAGGATCTCGAGTCATGTGTAGGCCAGCCAGATACGGGTGACAGATTTACTTCCCTGAAGGACATTAGTGAACCAAATAGACTTGTATGATAATCGATGATAGTTTAATGCTCACCATTACTGAGACCAGATTTACATCAGCATCCTTGAAGGAGCCAAAATCACCAGTTTTGAGGCCATGATCATCCAAAACCAACTCCGCTGGGCCGGCCATATGCTTTGGGTGTCAGAGTCCCGACTGCCAAAGCAAATCTTCATCCAGCTCAAGCAAGGATCCTGAACAAGAGCGGCACAAAGGAAGCTCTTCAAATTCACCCTGCAGGCTTACCTCAAGAAATGGAACATAGATGTCAATGGCTGGGGGACCCTTGCTCAGAAGAGACCTACTTGGAGGAACCTCTTGATTGAAGGGACACAATTCTTTGAAGACACCTGACAACAAGAGGAGGCCTGGAAAATGAGCCCGATAAAAGAATGCCAGTGATCCAGAGTCCAAGGGCCGATCCCACCTCTCGGAAATGCCTGTCAAGTGTGCGGTCGAAAATTCAGCTCTAGGATCGGGCTCATCAGCCATGAAAGAACCCATAGAACCCATGCTCAGTAACATGGAGTTTCTTAGGTGGACAATCATTTTTTTTTCTTTTTTTAAATAAATTTAGATTACCCAATTATTTTTTCCAATTAAGGGGCAATTTTAGCGTGGCCAATCCACCTAATCTGCACATTTTTGGGTTGTGGGGGCGAAACCCACGCAGACACGGGGAGAATGTGCAAACTCCACACGGACAGTGACCCAGAGCCGGGATCAAACCTCGGACCTCAGCGGCGTGAGGCGGTTGTGCTAACCACTAGGCCACCGTGCTGCCCTTAGGTGGACAATCATACTCGTTAGCGAATGATCGCTGGAGAAGAAGAAGGATTCCTAATTTATTAATTGATTTTAAATTCTAACATGCCCCCAAAGTAGTAATCTGGTTAACTGGATTACTAGTCCAGTAACATTGTTACTACGCCACTGCCTTCACCAAAGTTGGGCATGACCAAAATGGGATAAACTGATCATCTATGGTTCCCTACACTGTTCAAATAACCTTACACAGGTTTAGGGACTGAGGTTGTGAAAAGCCATCAACAGCTAAAACAGTACAAAGCCACTGAACATAGTTCTGGAAATCTAGTGGCAACTGCGAACAATTTGTGTACATTCTACCACCACTGTACTGATGATTTTCTTCACAACATTGTCCACCTATAATGCAAGCTGGATCTATCTGAGGGCACGGGAGGGGAACCATTGATTTAGGGATAGAACCCTCATCAGATGATTGTGACAGTGCTAAAATGGCTGGTCTGTACCTAATGTAGACATTATTACTTATTTCAGGAAGAGCAGACCTACTGCTCATTTCAGACAATTTCTCCTTATTTCTGACTTCCTCTAACCAGTTTGTTTGTTATTTTTTGGCCCCAATCTCTCTGAACTTGATCTTCAATAAGCATTTCCATGCTATTTCACTATCCTAGCTACCCTGATCTGGTTTAATCTGTGAATGTCTTCCACTTTCTCACTGCTGATCATTCATCTCATCTCGCAGTTTCTGTGGAACAGTTTGCCCGCCGTTCAGCTCACTGGGTTGCCCTCCACAGTAGGATTATCTGTTTTCTCATCGCCCCCTTCCCTTCTGTTATGAATGATAAGGGAATAGTGTAGATGGACTTTAGAGCGGTTTCACAGGTCAGCGCAACATCGAGGGCCGAAGGGCCTGTACTGCACTGTAATGTTCTATGTATGTATGTTCTAGCTTTCTTTCCAACACTCCCGAAGGAACTTAAATTCCTTTCAACTTTCAGATCCAAGAAACTTCAGTCTATCTTTCCTCTCCACAGTCGGTGACTGGCTTGCTGTGCATTTCCAGCAATAGCTGGTTTAATTTCAGATTTCCAACATTGGCAAGTTTCGTTCTCCTTGTCACGTATAGTGTAAACACGGTGCCATGTATTAAAAATAATTTAGCCCCCAAGCCTATTTTCTTTTCAGTGTCATTTTACATCCTAAACCAGCCATGTTTCAGATTTTCACACCGTTGAATCAAGCATAGAAAAGCTTTCTTCCCATTTCTGCTCAAAAAATTATTAACCAATAAAAGGTTTACCAGCTTGGGTCCCAGCTGTTCACAACATGTATCAATGTTTTAGATGTGGAGACCAAATGTAATATTTCCAAGTTCACGGATGACACAAAGCTAGGCGGGAATGAGCATTGTGAAGAAGATGCAAAACAGCTTCAAGGGCACTTGAACAGTCTTAGTGAGTCGGCAAGAACGTGGCAGATGGAATATAATGTGGAGAAATGTGAAGTTATTCAATTTGGTAGGAGGAATGGATGTTCAGAGTGTTTCTTAAATGGTATCAGATTAGAAAGTGTTGATGTACAAAGGGACCTGGGTGTTCTTGTCAATAAGTCACTGAAAGCAAAGCAGAAGTAATCAATTAGGAGGTCTAATGGTATGTTAGCCTTTGTTACTAGAGGATCTTACTATAGGAGTAGTCAAATCTGCTTCACTTGTATTGAACCTTGGTTAGACCATATCTGAAGTATTGTGTGTAGTTTTCACCCCCTTGCCTTAGGAAAGATATTATTACCATCATGGCTGGGCAACAAAGGTTCACCAGACTAGTTCCCTGGATGGTGGGACTGTCCTATGGAGAGGGATTGGTGAAAATGGGCCTATATTCTTTAGAGTTTGGAGAATGAAGGACACAATTTCCTGGCAGAGGAACGCAGCCAGTAGATCCCATGAGATTCCCTTGCTGGTTTCCCGATGGCTGTGAAACCCCAAGTGATCTAATAAGATCTTGTGGGATGTTGCAATCACAATCCCACCCATAATGGGCAGGACCCAGGCTCCTGCAATTAAGCAAGTTTAAAAAGCATCCAGGATCTACCACCAGCCGGTCGCCTTTAGCACTGGTCCCCAGAAATGGGGACCAGGCGAAATAGCACTGGGGGGGAGGGGGGGGGGGGGGGTCTTTCAGGCGATCAGAGGTGGTTGGTATCTGAGCAGGGTGGCATGCTGGCACTATTGATACCGCTCAGACACTTGACACTGCCAGCCTGGCACCCTGGCAGTGCTACTTAGGTGCCAGCCTGGCATAGCCAGGGTGTTCATGTGGAACTGCCAGGCTGGCAGTGGAACTGCCAAAGTGCCAGGCTGGCAGTGCCAAGATGCCCAGGAGGCATTTTGGTCACACTGGGAATCGGGCCCAGGAGTGTCCTGCCGCGTGAGGTGGGGTGCAGTGTCTCGAGGCCCCTTCCCAACAGGTGAGTTAGGGCATTGAGGGGGCCCAGGGGCCGTATCTGGGGGGTCAAGAGATTTAAGAATGATGCTCCAATCTCTTCCTGCACTGGCAAATGGAGTTTCTCAGCAATGCAACTGAGTGCAGCCTTGGTGAGGCTTTCACGGCTGAGGCCCGAAAAAAATCTCAAGAGTGCCATTAGATAGAAACGCCAGGACTGACTCTCTAACCCACTAATCCAGCCCAGAACGGACTCTTTTTTTTGTTAGATCGTGCCCATGAGATGATCTCATTGAATGCTTAAAGGGATAGACAGGGTAGATGCAGATCAGAGTTTCACCTGGTTTGGGAGTTTAGAACCAGGGTACACAATTTCAAAGTAAGGAGGAAGTCACTTAGGGCCGAGACGAAGGGAAAACATTTTATTTGGGGGATTGTGTATCTTTGGAAATGTCTGCCTCAGAGGGCTCTGGAAGCTCAGTCAGTATGTTTAAAGCAGAGATTGATATATTTCTAAATCCCAATGACATAAAGGGATACAGGGTAGCGTGGGAAAAAAAATCATTGAAGTAGATGATCAGCCGTGATCGTATCACATGGTGGAACTGGCTCGATGGGCTAAATGGCCTAATCCTGCTCCTATGTTCTTCTGACACTGATTGGGAAAGCCACAACACATGCAATGGCCTTGGGAAAGAAAGGGAGATTGGAGATTGTATGTCATTTCTGACATAGTTGAACCGTTACTTTCTGGTAGAGGGCTTCCCAGGTATGTTGCTCACACTAAACCATTACATTTTCAGCGTGGATTCTTGTCCCCTAGGACTTTCCCTAACAACTGATAGAAGTTTAAACTTATTCAATGTAACAAACACAGTTTATATTTTTAGCGGGGTTTTATTGCAAACATTTTCAAATATAAAACAGATTTTAAAAGTCTACAAAATCTAGTCTGCTAACAGTTATCATTAGTAAGTGAAAAATATACTTAACATGGATATCCAGAAGTATCTCTGCTACAAAACCTTTATGGCAGGGCAGTGCAGTGTTTAGCACTGCTGCCTGGGACGTTGAGGACCCAGTTCTATCCCGGCCCTGGGTCACTCTCTGTGTGGAGTTTGCACATTCTCCCAGTGTCTGCATGGGTTTCACCCCCACAACCCAAAGATGAGCAGGTTAGATAGATTGGCCATGCTAAATTGCTCCTTAATTGGAAAAAAAAATTGGGTACTCTAAATTTATTTTTAAAAATACTACAAAACTTTTAAAAGAGTAAGAAAGTCATACTTCCAACGTTCAGAATGACTTGTTTGATGAAGCAAGCAGGAACAGAACAGTGACTGCATCCTCTTTGCAGAAGAGAAGAGTGTTGGTTCTGTCGAATCTGAGTCTTTTAATACATTTTTCTTAAGCAGCCTGTCTTTACAGGTGGCTGTACATATCTATAGATTGTGCTGCCTGTCTAAGAGACAGCTATTCACATTTGTAGATTTATATAATTTTTCTCTTAAGAATGAAAGCCTGGTACCTTTTTAATCTTAAAGGAACTAGTCTGTATTAATCATTCATAGCCATAGGATCTTTACTTTTTTAAGGATGGTGACCTTCACAGGACATATTTTCTGTGTTTAGTTCCGGTGCTGATGCCAATACATCTTGAAATATGGCCAGACTATTAGGTTCGAGTACTATGTTATCTCTGTGCGCCTATCACTGAAGCTTTTACTCGTGATGTTGGGAAGAATTTTTGGTTTATCAAATTTAAGATCCTGGCGTACAATTTATTTACTTTGCTACATTTGGGTAGCTTTAACTATTTAAATCTTATTCATAATTCTATTCGTTATGTCTCTATCCCAATGGGGATTAGGCATTCTGAAAGACACTTGTGTTATATTGATTTTACTTTACTTTACTTGTGTTACACATGCTGTGCGCCAGTTTGATTCATGAGCATTCATGAGATTCAAAAGCTTTTTATTTTACCTGACTTTGAGGCCAGTGTGATATTCATCACATGTTAAAATTATAAAAATGGTGACTGTAGTTTATTGGGTTCAACCTTGGGTATTTTTAATAAAATCTTATTTCACCGGTGTTGCCACTCTGGGTCAAGTGAGGCTGGAATTGACTGCGTGCTAATCCAGGATGTTGTGACACTCCATTCTGGAGAACTCACAAGACAATTGTTTAGTCAGCTCTGTGGTGTTTAATGACACAATTGTTTGACAAACTAGAACTGACTTTGACAATTGTGAAGTCTGAGCTCCTGCACAATATATCAATCTAAATTTACAAGCATTTTGTGCGATATTAGCGATGAGCATATGGCTGCATTCATATGAAAGATCTGTGATGTTAAGGTCACTAAGCATCTTAAATAACCATACTAATACTAGATAAAGAGAATTCCACACAAATGCATGAGACTATTGCTAACAACATGCAGCACAGTTTCAATCCTGTGATTTTGAGGTAGTTTAGAGGTATCTCATTTGTGGCAATAAGAAACATTTGGACAATCAAACATTGACTTTGACACCTTTTCTTAAATCTAAGGAGATTAATTCTCAGCGAGCTGGAGATTTCCCAGGTTAAATCCTCAGGTAGACTGAATTTCAAACCTCATCCACTCTATTCCAAACAAATGCCTGGCCATCCAGGGCTGGTGACATTCCATCTCGAAAAAAAAACCTTTGTGGCTTCAGCACCATGCAAAACCCGCTGGTAGCTGAATCAAGGAGAACAACAGCCTCAACGAATTAAGCCTTAAAATGAGCAACACTATGTCTTGGCTGCAGCCTCATGCTGCTCAAATTTCTAATGCGTCCCCCCACCTCCACCCCACCAGACGGGCAGTAATTTCTATCAGATTTTGTCGGGAACTGACTTCCTTGAATATTAAAACGAGGCCTGGAAGTGAAAAACCCTCCAGCCCTCAAGCTATTGTTGCTTGGGAATTATCCCACACTGTGATAAAAGTCGGGGGCCATATTGCTTAATTGGAATTTGGGACCAACCTGCTGTCATTATCATCAACAAGATTTGGGAGCTGCGCAAATGTACAAAGAGGTCGGCGTTGTAACTGGGGTCAGGGTAAGTGGGAGTGCTCTCAGATATTTGTACAATATATCTGGTAACTTTACACCATTTCCAATGTTGCTGGAGTTGGATTTTTTCACATGTCCTGGAGCTGTGCCTGCTGCTGTGCAACTTAAGAAATCAAGAGGGAAGGTCCTTCTGGTGCCTTTTCCCATTAACGAGGTATATTTCTGTGTCTCAGTACAAACCCTGATGGAAATGTTGACCTCTCTTGCCATAACTTTCCTTTGTTCAGGACTCATGGCTGATCATGAGCCTGATTAATGGTCTATGCTTCCAAGTTCAGACAGCTGTGAAACTATGGGGCGCCCTCACAAACTCCCTTATGCCACAAAAATTCCAAACATGTACACTTGACATTGCTCTTAATAAAGTTACAAAGAGAGTGCAGATCAGTTATTTCAGTTCCATCACCGACACTTTACTTTAGAGAGAAATATAAATCAAAAAGCAAAGATTAGGATTTATGAGGTGCCTTTAATAACCTCAGAATGTCCCAAAGTCCGCTACCAACACAAAAAATGAAGAATGTGGTTGTCGTTGTATTTGAAGGAAACCTGAATCAATTTGCACACAAAGTCCCACAAACAACGCTGAGATAATAATGTGTTGTTATTTTATTCATTCATGGGATGATTGCATCGTTGGCAAGGCAAGCATTTATTTCCCAACTCTAATTGCCTTTCAGAAAGTGGTGGTGAGTTGCCACCTTAAAACCATTGCAGTTTATGCAGTATCGCTACACCCACCGTGCCATTAGGGAGGGAGTCCCAGGATTTTGATCCAGTGACAGGGTGGCAATATATTTCCAAGTAAAAATGGTGTGAGACTTGGAGAGGAATTTGCAAGTGGCAGTGCCCCCATGTGTCTGCTGTCCTTGTTCCTCTTGGTGGTAGAGGGAGTGGGTTTGGGAGGTGCTGTCAAAGTAACTTGGTGAGCTATTGCAGTGCATCTTGTAGATGCTGCATACTGCTACCACTGTGTGCTGGTGGTGGAGGGACTAAAGGTTTAAGATGGTGAATGGGGTTCTGGTCAAATGGGCTGCTTTGTGCTGAATGGTCCTGAGCTCAAGAGTTTTCGGAGCTGCACTCATCGAGGCAAGTGGAGAGTGTTCCATTGCACTCCTGACTTGTGTCTTCTGGATGGTAAACAGGTTTCGGGGAGCCAGGAGGCAAGTTAATTTCTGCATAATTCCCAGACTCTGACCTGCTCTTGTAGCTATAGCATATAACTATCTGATCCAGTTACACTTCTGCTCGATGGTAAACCCATATTGATGCTGAGGATTCAATGATGGTAATGTCATTGAATGTCAAGGGGAGATGGTTAGATTCTCTCTTTCAGGAGATGGTCAATGTCTGCCGCTTGTATCGCACAAGTTTTATTTTAACTTATCACTCCAAGCTTCAATATTGTTCAGGTCTTTCTGCGTGTGGCCATGGACCACTGCTGCAATTTCTGAGTTTATGCAACTTTCTGTGATATGAGATTAGTGGGTAATTACCCTGAATTCATGTAACTACTGCACACCTTATCCTTTACAGATTCCATTGATGTTCCTTTGCAACAGTGTAATTGTGGGCACCACTGATAGAAGCTTCCAGATTTCTCCATTTAACTGTGTATGTCTGATGTCTGAAGTTGCTGCCAACTTTAAGTATAACAGAAATACAGACACTCTGACTGTTATCAGTGCAGTAAACGCTTGGTAAATTATGTTGGATGAAGGATAAATATTGGCCAGAACAACTCTTCTGCTCTTCTTCCAACAGTGCCATATAACTTTTCCATTCTCGAAAGGCAGAGGAGGCCTCAGTTTAATGTCACATCCAAAATATGACATCAAAGCGCTCCCTCAGTACTACACGGGAGTTTCAGTCTAGATTTTATGTTCAAGTCACCAGAATAGGAGACCCATGGCCTCCTGATCCTGAGGCAAGAATGCTACTGACGAAGCCATGATTGGCACCTGTTATATTAAAATATTTTGCTTTCATTTGACTTGCTGCAATTTTACCGTGCTTTTTTGCCAAATTAGCTGAAAATGCTGAGGTGGCCTATTCCGCTGCCCCTCGCAATATTAAATGTGGGTTCATTGATCATAGAATTCACAGTGCAGAAGGAGGCCTTTCGGCCCATCGGGTCTGCACCGGCTCTTGGAAAGAGCACCCTACCCAAGCCCACACCCCAACCCCATAACCCAGCAACCCCACCCAACACTAAGGGCAATTTTGGACTCTAAGGACAATTTATCACGGCCAATCCACCTAACCTGCACATCTTTGCACTGTGGGAGGAAACCGGAGCACCCGGAGGAAACCCACGCACACAAGGGGAGAATGTGCAGACTCCGCAACAGCATGGCCGACTGGTACATAATAGAATTGTACTACAACATTTATGATGGAAGCACAAATTGCAGGCATTCAATTTCAATAAACCAATTGTTTCCTGCGGCAAAAGCATTTCAGTTGTGAAGCATTAGTTGGCATGTCGACACACAAAATGTTCAAGCAAAAGAATTTTGTACCAATTTGTCTGCACATTAAGTCATTGCGGCATTTACACAATTATTGACATTGTACTCCTACCCACTCAGTGATTTGTTCCTTAAGTCCAGTTCTTTTGTATTCAATGGATAGGTTTGCTAATCAGGGTCTTGGGTCAAAAGCACCAAATATTACCCAGCAATGAGGTGCAGTGAAATGAGAGACCAGTGAAAATTCGAAGCTGATTATTATATTAATCTTTGTCATTGATGAGAAAATAAGACTCCCTTTCCTGAAAACTAAGAACATTCCATTAAGCAATTGCAAAGGCTTTTACTTTCTCCATATATCACTGTCTTCATTGCAGGAATTTGTAATCACTGCATTAAACCAATATTTGAGTCTGGTGCCCTACTTAAACAGAAGTTGCCACTTTGAGTGGCTGTGCGGCATGCCTGGAGTAAGTAATTCACTCCAAACTCATTGTGATTTAAAAAAAAAATCTTGATTGCTCAATGGACTCTTCCTATGTAACTGAGCCATCAAGATCAGCAATTTCCTGGATTTAATTCCTAGTCTGCCTGATTTGACTAATTCCAGTGAATGGGACTCGGTAGCGAGGGCTTTGATTGTTTGAGAGCCCATGCCCGACAGAGGACAAAGATCAAGACGAGGTTTACATTGCCAACTGATCACCCATGAGTTCAGCTGCAAATGTAGAAAGTTTCCACGCTCATCTGCTTTCTGAGACAAATGACTTGTCATGTTCCCTGTTGAGGTACAGCACCCACATGAAAAAAGAATGCTCCATGGAAGAGATACGCGTGGAGTGATGAGCTGTCCTCAGAGAGGAAGGAGAGAAATTTATACAGAAATAAAACTCTCACACTTAATTGGTCACCAGGGCTTGTTAGTATTTGGAATGGATGCAAATATTCAAAAATGGATAGATGGAGCATTAAAGATTTAGACTGCAGTAGAATTGCTGGGGATATTAGAGTAAAATCGATGCCTAGGGAGCTATCAATCCTATCACAAAATGATTCTCTCGCTGAAACATTTGCGATTTCTCAACTCAGTGATACACCAGACTGGACAAAGGAAAAACACACACTAATTTCCTTTTAAATGTAAAAGGGTGCATTATGAACACAAGGACGTTGCCATATAATTATTCACAGTAATAAATAGCATGGGCCACAGGTTTCTGAACAGACTGCAGCGATCAATCTCATTCCCCACACTTCCACCACAATTCATGGCAATCATATTGTGAAGGCTTCAATATTTAAACTGTTAATAATTACAGTTTAAAACCTTCAGCTGTCTGAACGAACAGCAAATGGCTGTAATCATACCAATTATGAAGGCTGGCGACTACCAGGTGCCACCAGTAGATTTTGGCTAGTTTAAAGAGCCAAGGTAAACCCGTTGTTTCTGCAGATTGGGAGGGCAAACTCCAGCGATCAACGTGCTCAACAGCAGCACACAGACTACAAACCCACCAAATGGAGCCAAGCTGAGATGGCTGCTTTTTCTCCAAAGGATGTACAGCAGTGATGCAGTCCACTCAACCTAACTGGGCTGTGCTAATGTAAATACTTCCTCTCAACTGTATCCCACCCTATCAGCGTCCCTCTATCCCTTTCTCTCTCACGTATATTAAGGTATTGCCTCAATTATTCCTTGTAGGAGTGAGTTCCACACTCTAGCTGTTCGCCAGGTGAAGAAATTCCTGAATTCATTGTTGGATTTATTACGGACTATTTTGCATGAAGGGTCCTTATATTTTTGAGCTCCCCCCCACCCTCACAAGACGAAAGAAGCAGCTGCTTTGCATCTATTCTATCAAATCCCTTCATAATTCTAAAGACTTCCATCAGCCCTCAGCCTTTACTCTTCCAAAGGAAAAAGCCAAGGCCTGGTCAGCCTGTCAGGATAGCTGTAGCCTTTCACTTATTATATTCGCCTCCCTAGTTTTGTACTCGCCCACTTTATTTAATTAGTTATTGACAATAAGCATAAGGAAAATATTATAATGAAGAAAAAAGTGAGTAGACATTTTTATAGCACAGAGAGAGGCCACTTGGCTCATCATGTCTGCGCCGGCCGAAGTACAGGCCCCACAGCCTAATTCCACTTTTGCAGCTTTTGGTCAATAACCCTGTAGATTATGGCAATTAAGGTGCATGCCCAGCCGGGTTTATGTCTCTGCCTCTTTTCAGGCAGGGAGTTCCAGACCCCGATCATATCAGATCAGTCACGATCTCATTGAATAGCAGAGCAGATTTGGTGGGCCGGATGGTCTACTTCTGCTCCTGTGCCTTCTGGTCTTACCACCCTCTGGGTGAAAACATTTGTCATCATCCACCCTCTAATCTTTCTACCAATCACTTTAAATCTATACTGCCTGGTCACTCTGCTCAGGTAGAATCCCTTCCCTTTAACTCTTTCCAAGCCTCCTACAATTTTGTACATCTCAAGAAAATCTCCCCTCAGCCTCTCCTGTTCCCAGGAAAACAACTCAGCCAATCTAAACTTTCTCCATAGCTGCAAATTTCAGTCCTGGCAACATCCTTGTGAACCGCCTCTGTATCCTCTCTAACGCAATTACTTATTTTGTTTTGAGGCCATCAGTACTCAAGTTTTGGGCCTAACTAATGATTTATATGGCTCCTGCATAACCTCCTTGTATGTTTATACCTCGGCTAAAGAAGGAAAGGATTCTAAATACTTCTTAACTATCTTATCAGGCAGCAGGGTAGCATGGTGGTTAGCATAAATGCTTCACAGCTCCAGGGTCCCAGGTTCGATTCCCGGCTGGGTCACTGTCTGTGTGGAGTCTGCACGTTCTCCCCCTGTGTGCGTGGGTTTCCTCCGGGTGCTCCGGTTTCCTCCCACAGTCCAAAGATGTGCGGGTTAGGTGGATTGGCCATGATAAATTGCCCTTAGTGTCCAAAATTGCCCTTAGTGTTGGGTGGGGTTACTGGGTAATGGGGATAGGGTGGAGGTGTTGACCTTGGATAGGGGGTGGGGTGCTCTTTCCAAGAGCCGGTGCAGACTCGATGGGCCGAATGGCCTCCTTCTGCACTGTAAATTCTATTATCGACCCACCCTGCTACCTTCGCTCCAAGGTTCCTCACTTCCTCTACTCCTCCCAGTGATCTCCCATTTATTGTAATACAGTGGCTTACATAGAAATTTGCCCAGGCTAATAGGAAGTCAACAGTAGCCATTAATGGATCCTTTTTCAGGATGGCAAGATGTAACATCTGGTGTGCCACATGGATCGGTGTTGGGACCTCACTGTTTAAAATTTATATAAATGACTTGAATGAAGGGAGTGAAGGTGTGGTTGCCAAATATGCTGATGTCACAAAGATAAGTAGGAAAGTAAGTTGTGAAGAGGACATAAGGAGGCTTAGGTGGATGGCACTTCATTTACAGGGGATGAGTGGATGAGTGCATATTCACCTGAGCATCTCAGCTGTCCAATGGCCTCACACTCTGAACGCTCAATCCACTACAATCTGCATCAAAGAAACGATGGGGGTAAAGTTCAACTTTCAACATGGCTACTTGTTACACATCCAGGACAATTTCAATACCAAATTTACTTTAATGCATACAGCCAAAAGCCTTATTTGCAGTGGACAAACGCTGCAAATAGATATAGATAGGTGAGATGAGTAGGCAAGTATTTAGCAAATGGAGTATAAAGTGAGAAAATATGAAATTGTCCATTTTGTCAGGAAGAATAAAAACATATAGTTTTGAGGAGCAGAGGAATCTGGGTGTTCTGGTACTTGAATCACAAAAGGCTCGTATACAAGTACAGCAACTAATTAGAAAACCAATTAGAATGTTATTATTTATTGCAGGGCAATTGACTACAAAAGTAGGGAGGTTATGCTTCAGTTGTACAGGGCATTAGTAAGACCATGGGGCGCGATTCTCCGAAATGGAGACAGAGTGTTCGCGCCATCGTGAACGTCATCGCGTTTCACAATGGCACAAAATGGGCGTGGGGACTACCGATTCTGGCCCCCACAGGGGTCCAGCACGGCACTAGAGCAGTTCATGCTGCTCTAGCCTCCCTTCCCGGTTCAAATTGGCACCGCACCAACCCGCACATGCGCAGTTGGGCCGCGCCAACTTGCGCATGCGCGGGGGACTTCTTCAGCGCGCCGGCCCTGACACAACATGGCGTGGGGGTTCAGGGCCGGCCACGCAACAAAGTAGACCTGGGGAGGGGGGGGAAAGAGGCTGGCCCGCCAATTGGTGGGCCCCGATCGTGGGCCAGATCCCATCAGAGGCCCCCCCCCCCCCCCCGGGACGGAGCCCCCTCCCCCCCCCCCCCCCCCCCCCCCCCCCATAGGCTGTCCCCGACCCTTCACGCAGATTTCCCGCCGGCAGCGACCAGGTTTGGACGGTGCCGGCGGGACTCTGCTTTTTCCGCGCGCCCGCTCGGCCCATCCGGGCCAGAGAATCGGCGGCTCCGCCACGTACAGTGGCCCACGACCGGCGCCACATCAAACGCACCGGCGCAAATGACGCCGATTATCCGCACCTTGGAGAATCGTGCGCCGGCGTCGGGGCGGCGTGGCGCGGTTGCGGCGATTCTCCGGCCCGGAGCGGGGCTTGGAGAATCGCGCCCGATATCTGGAGTACTGTGTACAGTATTGGTCACCATATTTAAGGAAGGATGTAAGTGCATTGGAAGCAGTTCAGAGGAGGTTTACCAGACAAATGCCTGGAATGGGCGTGTTGGCTTATCACAAAAGGTTAGACTGGCTAGGCTTGTATCACTGGAGTTTAGAAGAGTAAGAGATGGCTTGATTGATGGGTGTTGACAGGGTGGATGTGGAGAGGGTGTTTCCTCTTGTGGGAGAAACTAGAACTGCGAGTCACTGTTGAAAAATAAGGAGTCACTCATTTAATACGGAGATAAGGTAACATTTTTACTTTTGTGGTAAGCAAGGGGGTGATCGGTGGGATGCAGATTTGAGGCTACGATCAGATCCACTTTGGCCTTATTACTTGACATAACAGACTCGAGAGGCTGAATGACCTACTCCCACTCCTTGTTCATATTTTTGTGTGTTCCTTTGCTCTTTTGATCTCCACAAATGCATCGCCTCACACTTCTCCAGGTTGAATTCCATTAACCACTTTTCAGCCTACCTGACCAGCCCACTGATATCTTCCTGTAGCACAACTCTCCACCTCCCTATCGAACATGCAACTAATTTTGGTGTCATCTGCAAACATCCTGATCACGCCCCCAATATTGTTAATACATACCATGAAAAGTTAAATGCTTCCCTTGCAGAACCCCAGCGGAAACAGCCTTGCAGTCGTAAAAATACCCGTCACAATTACGCTGTTTCCTGCCACTGGGCCAACTTTGTATCCAGCTTGTTACATTCTCCTGGATCCCATGGGCTATTATGTTTTTAATCAGTCTGCCATGTGGGACGTTGTCAAAAGCCTTGCTAAAATCCATCGAGATCACATCACCTACGCAATCCTGATCAATCCTGTTACATTCAGAAATCTCAATCAAGTTAGTCAGACAGAATAGGAGCCATCTGTCGGTGCCCGAACGGTGGTGGCCTGGTAGATGACGGGAGATCCCTCTTCCATGATTTACCCGGCTTGTCACGCGTTGCGAGATGTTGGGATTTGAATCCCGCCCATTGTGGTGTTTGGCAAATCTGCATATTAGAGCAAGACAGCTAGTCTCACTCTAATATGCACTCACCTGATCTACCGAGGCCCTGGGATTAAACTCTTGGAGACTTCAGGTGTGCTGGTCTCCATAAACGGGGACCAGAGGGAATGGTACTTGGGGTCTCCCAGGGGATCAGAGGCCCCCAGATGTTTGTCCTCTGGGCAGGATGGCACCCTGACACTCTGCCTGCCACATGGGTTCCTTGTCTCTGCCAGCCTGGCACCCTGGTATTGCCAAGGTGCTCAGATGACACTGTCAGCTGGTATTTAAAAATGGTGTCCGGATCTCTTCCTGTGCTGAGGAGTTCCGGCGAGCAGAGCTCCTCAGTGCAGGAAATGGGGCTAAGTGCGGCCTCAGTGGGACGTTCCCCGCTCAGATCACGTATTGCAACAAAATTCCGATAGATAGCATGGTGTTTCTTGGTGCTGAGAGTGTCAGGATACATCCGGCTAAATGCATTCGTCATGGGACTCTCTTGCAATTTGGTTCGATCGCGCCCTATGTTTTCTTAACCGACCCATGCTAACTATCTTTGGTTAATTATCTGTGCATTTCTGAGTGACAGTTTATCATGTCTCTCAGAGTTGATTCCAATAATTCTCGCACTACTGAGGTCAGGCTGACTGACCTGCAATTGTTTGGTCGATCCCCCGCTCCCTTTTTAAACAAAGGCTGCAATGTTAGCAGTAAAATACCGAGGATGCTGGAAACCTGAAAGAAAGACAGAAAATTCCACAAAAATTCAGGAGGTCTGCCAGCATGTGTGGAGAGAGAGAAAAACAGTAATGTTTCGAGTCCATCTGATTCTTCCTCAGAGCAATAGAGAAGGAGAAATGTGAGGGATTGTATACGATATAAGAGAGGGTGGAGTAGGTGGAGCAAAGTAGGTCAGTGATAGGTGGGGGCTCGGAGAGATTGCACAAAGATGCCTCAGGCAGAAGACAAAGTAAGTGCTAATGGCAGTGTTAAGGGCTATCGAATGTGTTGATAGTGGTATAAAGGTAAGATAAAGGTTAATTCTTTATGGGCTCTATTCCTTCCCTCAGCTATCCTCTCACACTTAATGTATTGATAAAATATCTCTGGGTTGCTTACCAATTTTCTAACATACCCTGGGCGGGATTCTCCATCCCGGCAGCCAGCCAATGGAGTTTTCCATTGTGGGCATCCCCACGCCGTCGGGAAACGGCAGATCCCACTGACAAAGAATCCAGCCCCCTTTCTTTGTTTTTCTAATTTTCTTTTTGATTTCACCTCTCCAATTTCTACACTCCTCTCAGTTTTCCGTAGTATTAAGCTCTCGGTGTCAGATATAGGCCGGGATTCTCCACTCCCTGCCACTGGAATCCCATTCGGGCGGAGAATCCTGCACGGGCCCAACAACGGGATCGACGTCGGGTGGCAGACCCATCCCCAGTCATCGGCTTCACGCCCCGTGCCAGCGGGAACATGCAAACAGCTTATGTGAATTAATCTAAATGCAATTAATGAGGCGGAAGCCCGAATCTCCACATGCCCCTGCCCCCCAACCCCCCGCTCCCCATTATTCTCCGACCACTCCCCCAGCGGGAACTCCAGCTTGCGGGCATTAGTGCAAGTATTGACAGGAGCTATTCTGGTACACTGGACCATGAGGGGGTTCAAGGAAATTAGCCCATTGCTCATGTGCCCCTCTGCTGCTGCCAGGCTGCAGAGGGAGGGTCCCCCAAGGGCTCCGAGGGCTGGGTATGCTTGGGCTCTGGGTAAGGGGTTGACCCTTTGACCCTCCCCCAGGATGGGAGGCCTGTGCCTGGACTGCCCCTCTTGGCATGGTGATCTCAGGCAGCCCTCTGTTCAAAATCATCATCCATATCTGTTTAAACCCACCCGTTGTCAGCAGTGGGAGTGGTGGGAGGGAGGCTTGTCTCTGGATGCTGGGATGGGGCTGCCTGTTCAAAATGGTGGCCCACGACTAATAAGTGCAGGGACACCGGCGTGCTCATCGCTGGGTATAATTTAGCATCGCAAATGTATGTGAATACCACCTTGGCGGCACACTAATTGCCAGCAGGACACAGTCCTGATTTCTGCTGGCGGGAGCATTTAGTTTGAAAAATGAAGAATCGCGCCCATAATCTTTCCTTTTCTGCCTTATCTTATCCTGTAAACTTCTTAACATTCAGGGAGCTCCTTTCCATTGTGTTTACTTCGAACTCCTTCAATGTCCCCTTTGAATGCCTCCCACTGATTTACCTTCAAATAACTGTTCCCAGTCCCCCTTTGCTAAGTGGAAGGTGGTGGCACAGTGATATCGTCAATGGCCGAGTAATCTAGAGACCGCCCGGGTAGTACTCTGGGGACCCAAGTTTGAATCCCACCATGGAAAATGGTGAAATTTGAATTTCAAGGAAAGGAAATCTGCCATCCTTACCTGGTCTGGCCAACATATGACTCCAGATCCACAGCAATGCAGTTGGGTGGAATTTTCTCATTTTTTAACCAAATGTCCCCTTGGAGAAGGCAGCTTTTCATGCCATAGTTTTTTGAACCTTGGTTTTCAAAGTTCCTGGAGGGTCCCATCATGTCAATCTGGCAAAGTGGGTGGGGTATGGGGGGGGGGGGGGGGGGGGGGGGGACACTCTGAATGAGCCTGCTCTGCCAGCAACGTAAGCCTTCAAGAAATCAGGACGGCTTTTTTAAAAAGGTGTCCCGATCTACACATAATAAAAAGAAAAACAAGACTTCCCCCCCATGGAAGCGGAGACCACCGAGGCCCCCCGAGGCATTTCTCCAGCCCGCAATGGACCGAAGTCCTGCCACTGACAGGCCTTTCCCGCCGGCGTGGTTTAAGTCACCACTGCTACCGGGGGGACTGGCGGCGCGGGCGGGCTCTGGGGTCCTGGAGGGGGGGACACGGGGCGATCTGACCTAGGGGGTGCCCCCATGGTGGCCTGGCCCGTGATCGGGGCCCACCGATCGGCGGGCGGGCCTGTGCCGTGGGGGCACTCTTTTTCTTCCGCCCCCGCCATGGCCTTCACCATGGCAAGAGACCCCCTCCCCTGCGCATGCGCCGGTATGACGTAAGCAGCCGCTAATGCTCCGGCGCATGCGCGGACTTCCGCCGGCCGGCGGAGGCCTTTCAGCCCCGGCTGGCGGGTCACCAAAGGCTGTTCGCGTCGGCCAGCGGAGCGCCTTTGGGGAGGCCCAACGCCAGAGTGGTTCACGCCACTCCGTCCTACCAGGACCCCCCACCCAGCCGGGTAGGGAAGAATCCCGGCCGGTGCTCCCGACCTTTTATGGTGGGAACCACATTACGTAATCGGCAGGGCGGTGAGGAGAGAGGAGACAATCGAGCAGAGAAATCCCGCTGGTGTGATAACCGTTTTGGGACTCCCGTCGATTCTCTGCCCCAACCATCACTCAGTCCGGCAAAAAGGGTGGAAAAATCCCCCCCCCCCCCCCCAGTTGACTCTTATTGGCCCAGAAAGCCACTCCGTTTAAGAGCAATTAGGGATGGACAATAAATACTGTCCCAGAGTGCAATTAATAGAAGAAATCACTACAGTCATCATCCCTACAGATGCTGCCAGACCTGCTGAGATTTTCCAGCATTTTCTTTTTGGTAGAAGAAATCACTCCTCAACGTAGGAAAATTGGCCTTGCACCGATTGAGAATACTAACTTGTGTTCTATCTTTGCCCTTTTCCTTAACTATGTTAAAACTAACTACAGTATGATCACTAACATCAAAATGCTTTCCCTTTGTCATTCCTTCCAACTGCCCAGCTTCATTTCATAAAACTTAGTCCAGAACCGCCCTCTCTTGTTGAACTTTGTACTAGCCAAGAAAGTTCGCCTGAATGCACCTCAAGAATTCTGCACCCTCAAATCCTTTTACATTAAAGCTGTCCAGTTAATATTGGGGTATTTAAAATCCCGACTATTCCTGCCCTATTATTTTTGGAGTACATATTTTCTCTCCTATCTCCCTCTAGCTGTTTGACTACACACCTAGCAGTGTGACTGCCTCTTTTGTGTCCATGGCTCAATCAGTATCAATTGATAATCCTTCTAATGTATCATCCCTCCTCACAACTGTAATTCTTTCTTTGACCAAAATTGTCACCCTCCCTCCTTTTTTTCTATCCCCTCTTATAATATCTTGTCTGAAAACCCTTTAACCAGGAATGTTTAGCAGCCGTTCCTGTCCATCTTTAAGCCATAATAGCCATGATGTTGCACTGCCATGTATCTATCTATGCCCTCAGCTCATCTGCTTTATTTGGTACACTCCTTGCATTGAAGCAGATACCCTTGAGCACTGCTAACTGTCATTTTTTATTTTCTAACTCTCGACTTCCAGACTTATCCACTAATTTTCCGTCTTCCATTTTCATTTCTGATTTTGTCCCAACCGAATCACCTTCAGGTCCCTACCCCCTGCCTAGCTAGCTTAAAACCCTCCCCCAAGAAGTCAGGTGACAGCAAAATGTGAAAAAAACAACAGGTGACCTGATCAAAACTGTGCTAAGGTGCCAACGCAGCAACAAACTGCCAATGGTGTATTGGACATCAATTCTACTGACAATTTCTTATTTGTTAACAAATTGCAACAAATGATCTCCTGAAGGATTCCCCAGCCTCCTCCAATAATTGCGATTTATCTAAAACTTTGATCGAAGTAACATAAACAAATACAAAAAAATTTGGATAGGTGAAAGAAAGCTTTGCACACTGGGGAATGAGCACTTTCAAAGCCTTTTATCTTCAAAAGTGAAGACCATAATTTGGATTGCAGCATTAACCTATGTTTTGTGGGCTAAGAAAATGGTGGTAATTTTGATGTGCATCAACTTTCATCAGGAGGACTCCTTGGTATGTGACATACTCTCTCAATTCCTCACATGCATCACGCCTAACTGGAGTTCTTTATTTCCCACTGAAAGCCCTAATTTATTTCATTTGAGTGATCTTGATGAGTTTTTATTCATTCTGAAGCATGCATAAAGATCACTAAATAAGCATCCACACTCAGATGCAAGGCTAACAAACAGCTGCTCATCCTGTTCGGATTATTCTGTACTAGAATGCGCATTTTGCTAACTTTGATCTTCACAGTTGGTTTCAATACATTTAACAAAAAGCATTAATTTGGCTGTTAAACTGTGCCAAAATATTAATTGCATGAAGGGACCATATCACACACAGGGCTGTGCTTTTAACACACAAAGAAAGCAAAAAAAAAGAACATTTATTCTGAAAATCTGCACTTCATATCATCACCTTCCAGCACTTCAAAGAAGATCTGATAAAGCTCCCTCAAACCCCTGAACAAGACTGTAAAATAAAAGCCTCTTACGCAATAGACAATTCGCCTCTCATCCACAACTCTCCATCTGATGCAACCTTGGAAAAACAGAAACAACTATAGCACGAGAGGAGGCCTTTTGACTCATTGCATCTGTGCCATGCCTTCTTGGACATGCTGCCTGTGTTAACTGCAGATGTTGATTTCTCTGAATCCTGCCCTCTCATTCCTCAAAAGCAATGTTTGCTGATGACATGACTGTAGTGGGTCGGATCTCAAACAACGATATTCAGGAGGGAAATAGAGAACCTAGTGGAGTGGTGTAATGACAACTATCTATCCATTGATGTTAGCAAAACTAAGGAACTGGTCACTGACTTCAGGAAGCGAAATATCGTACTCATCCATGTCTGCATCAACAGGGCCAGGGTGAAAATGGCTAGCAGCTTCAAATTCTGGAATTCAAATTCCACCAACATCAAAGACAGAGCACCTATACTTCCTCCATAAACAAAGGAAATTTGCATGTACACATTGACTCTTACCATTTTTTACAGATGCACTTTAGAAAGCATCCTATCTGGCTGCATCACAGCCTGGTATGGCAACTGTTTGGCCCAAGACTATAAGAAACTGCAGAGAATCGTGAACATAGCCCAGTCCATCATGCGTACCCCCCCTCCCCCCCAATCCATTGACTCTGTCTACACCTCCTGCTGCCTTGAGAAAGTGGGCAGCATAATCAAGGACCCCTCCCACCAGGTTATTCTCTTTTCCAACGTCTTCCATCTGGCAGGAGATGCAAAAGTCCGAGAACACGTACTAACAGATTCAAAAACAGCTTCTTACCCGCTGTTACCAAACTGCTGAATAACACTTCAGTCTTATGGACTGAACTGATCTCTCCATATATCTTCTGTACTGAGTAGTACTACACTGTGTATGCTCCCCTGATGTCTATGTATTTACTTTATGTATTTATCTTATGCCCTATGTTTTTCATGTATGGATCTTTCTGGACTGTATGCATAACAATACTTTTCACTGTACCTCGGTACACGTGACAATAAACCCAAATCAAAATCCAACCACCCCTGGCCTTCCGGGAGTAAAAACCCTTCTTCAAGGGCCATCACATCCAAAGGGCTATTTCTCCATAGGGATACTTTTGCCCAACAGCCTGCCGCATGGAGTCACCTACAGCTACCTTCTTAAGTTAAAGTCCATTCTCCATAGCCCTTTTCCTGTTTGGAGCCTGATTCTCTGCTCAACTCTATGTTTTTAGTTGAACTGGAACCTTTTCCTGTCCCTCTCCCCTCTCTAGAATCTCATCCTGTCCCCTGCCAAGACTCAGAAGTTGGAGAAGTTGCATTCTGCTCGGCTTATGGCAACACTGGGTGTAAAGGGCATTGAAGTGTCTGATCAACCACAATCGTATTAAATGCTGAGCAGACTTGACAGGCTTAATGGCCTACTCATGTTCTGATGATTTGGTGAAGCAGGAAAGAAGCAAGAGGCAAGATAAAGTTTCTACAATTACTTGGCACTTTTCAGGATGTCCCAAAGCTCTTTTATTTACAAGTGCAGGCAAATGTCCCAAAGCCAATGTATTACCTTTGTATTTGAAGTGTAGGCACTGTGTAACATTGGGTGTTATGAAAAGTATACTTACCTCATTGACAGCGGAGGTCGGGAATTGTGCAGAATAGGAGTGGACTGCACATGTGCAGTTCTGTAAATTGTAACATTCTGGGGGCCCAGCGTACCTCTACCGGTCATGTGGTCAGCAACGCAGAGCTGTAGTCAACGGGTATCCCAGCAGGGGACAAGGAGAAGTCCCAAAAGAAGAGTCCAAGAGATGGGAGAGAGTCGGGAGAAGGTTCCAGTTCGGCTCAAAAAAAAGAGAGGAGCAGAGAAATAGGCTATCGGGAGCAGACTTCAGCTGAAGAAGGTATGTGACTCCATATGGCAGGCTGTAGGGCAAAGGTAGCCCTTCAGAGAAGTAGAATGCTGCTCAGCATGCTGAATGATCCGATATTGTGCTTGCCTGTTGGTTCGAGTACATAGTCGGGAATTCAGGTGAACTGAATCTTGAGAGATGAGACTGAAACCCTGCAAAAGGGACCATTGTTGATGCCGTCCAAATTGGAGCAACTTTTGGAGAATAATGTGCAGGTCAGATCTTTGAAGTTGAAAACTGAAATCCCACATGAGGGAGACAGAGTTTGAGTGAGATTTGTTGACTCACAGAGTTACTGATATCTGGGTGGGTTGTTGAGATGCCCATGCACTCTGCTGGCCCAGATGTCATTTATGGTTTGTACTCACTGTTAATTGCTGGTTGATTCATGTTAATTTCAGTTAATCCTGATTGATGTGACATGTATTTTGTTTTATTTGGGGGTTGTTCGGTAAATTTGGTTATTTCTGGTTAATGGATCCCCACGAACGTGTAGGACACTGATCTCCAATTGTACATTCAGAAACTATGCCCAAGAATTTCTTGGAATGCTTTGGAATATAAATTACTTTAGGGCAATGTTTTTCCTGACGGTATTCCCATGTGACTGGTTTACTCTGATACAGGTACAGGTGACTTTCGTCTTTGTCTAATTGAACATCACTTGGATCATTTGCGTAGTCCAACTCCGACTGCCTTTACACCAGGACTAAATAGGCATAAGTTTACAGCAAACCTTTTAGGAACAGCAGGACCTGGGAGTTGCTCTTTCTGCTGAATTAAAACGCATGCATTTAAGTGCTTTTGTAGTTGCACCGCACTGTTTCTTTTTTAATAGTGTGTGCAGCCTGATATACCTTCTGCAATCGCTAAATGGGACTATGTGACCCCTTCGCTGAATTTTGTCAGGGGCAGACTTCAACGATGTGAGTCATTGATTGGGGTGCACCATGGCTGCCGTCTGGATTCCCTGCAAGGCCCCACTTGTGCCGATTTGCTGTACAAAGGCCTTAGCCAGTGTGGAAGCAGTTGAGGAGTGCCCAATGTTGGCATGGCAGGTTGAAGATGGGTGGGCAGGTTGTGGGATCTGAGATGAGGAAGTGTTTTGTTTTTAAAAAAATTTTTAATTCATTTTTTCCAATTAAGGGGCAATTTAGCATGGCCAATCTACCTACCCTGCACATCTTTGGGTTTTGGGGGCAAAACCCACGCAAGCACAGGGAGAATGTGCAAACTCCACACGGACAGTGACCCAGAGCCGGCATCAAGCCTGGGACCTCGGTGCCATGAGGCAGCAGGGCTAACCCACTGCGCCACCGTGCTGCCTGAGGAAGTATTTTTTTAATGGGTGGCGTGTTGGTTCCATATCTGCTGCCATTGGGCCTCTGATGTTATTCCTGACTGTTACTGTGACTTTCACTGTATTTTTAAGGCTTTCTATGGCAGCAGAGTCCATTGCATTAAAACAAATGGTTTCCATAATGGCATTTTGTTAAACACACCATACTTAATGTGAATAAATAATAGCTTCAAGCTTGAATTGGCATATCATAAAAATAAGAGACAGCATATGTTCCACACTGCCCTCGGGCTCTAATTTTGTATGCTGATTTCTGCTGGTTTTACGTTGGGTTTTATAGCCAGACATATGGTGACGAGATTCTCGGGACATTTTCAGTGAAAGTTGCAAGTGCAAGTCAGACGTGGTACCGGATGTAAATATTTAAAATGTATTTTCTGTGTAAATCCGGTTGAGAAAAGTCTGTTCCAGGAGTGAAGTTGCTCCAGGCTCCTGCTATAGTTGAAGTTTGAGCACAGTTTTCATTTGTGAGGCACAATTCATGTTGAACCCAAGTATATAAGATGAGCTAGCAAATGCCTATATTGCACAATTGAAGGAAATGGCTGTATGCCCTTGTAAGGTGCTGTGAAAATGTGTAGAAGAGAGTGTGGGGGGCGTGGGGGGTGGGGGGCGTGGGGGGAAGAAATGAAAGTTGTCTTAAGCTTTCTGCATGAATGACACAAAGCCAAATTGCAAGAAAGCAAAGCTGGACTTTCACTGAGAACCAGATCTCTACATTTCAGGCTCTGCTAAGGCCTCACTTCTGACAGCTTCAAATTAGCTGCCATCGACAAGATGCCTTTTCCCCTTGCGTGACAAGACAGAAATGAAGCACTACATTGGTGCTAAAGTGCCTCTGGTGCGAAACACTGTAGAGCTATTACTGTCATTATAATTGAAACAATTCTACTAATGTAGGATAAAGTCAAAGGTCTCCTAACAGGCCCCCTGGGTGGTTGATGGCAGCTTGTTTTAACACCATGCAGGTCTTCCATTACAACACTTCCTCTGGTGGCCCACAACGTAGCAGAATAATGAGGTGTCGTTAATTATTGAGGATTTCACAAGATCTTTATGCTGTAGCTAAAAGGGTCTAATTTATGACGTCTGTATTTAACACTAATAGCATTTGGTATCAAACTGCTCAATCCATTAAGGTACCTACAGATTTTGAGGTGAACAGGTGGTCTCAGTCATCAATGCCTCTCTGAGAATTGCATTGGGATATTGAACATTAACTGCGTTCCACAAACAGAAACCTTAACACCATAATGACCACGGTGTCAGCCTTAGCACTCTCAATAAGGCAGAAAACTGTGTCATAATCCTGACCTGAGAGTTAAGTAATTTAGCCTGAGGGAGTAGAGGCAGTCTTGTAGCACAGTGGTGGCATCCCTACCTGTGGGCCAGACGCTCTGAGATCAAGCCCCAGGCTTGATGGCCATGGAAGGTTCAGAACATGGCCAAACAGATTGATTACCAGCCTGTAGATCCTTCCTTACAGCTGATGGCAGGTGGTAAGAATGGAAGAATTTCCTGGTCAGTCATACTGCAGGAAGCAACAAACCACTGCAGTACTTTGTCGAGCATACTCATCGACCACTCCAATGGAAGCCCGGTCGCCCTCTTAGGGCACGGTGCCAGAAGACTGAGAGAGTAAATACCAAGCTTTAGATAGGATGATTTTTAAAAATAAATTTAGAGTATCCAATTAATTTTTTCCAATTAAGGGGCAATTTAACATGGCCAATCCACCTAACCTGCACATCTTTGGGTTGTGGGGGTTAAACCCACGCAGATACGGGGAGAATGTGCAAACTCCACACGGACAGTGACCCAGGGCCGGGATTCGAACCCGGGTCCTCAGCGCCGTAGGCAGCAATGCTAACCACTGTGCCACCATGCCGCCCCTTTAGATAGGATGTTAAACTCAAACCCCAACTGTCTGCTTTGGTGGATATAAAACGAGTCCCATGGGATTTGCTTCAAGAAAGAAGAGGTGTCCTAATGATAATTTAGACTTCAAATCAAAATGATTATATAATTATTTATATCATTATACTTTGTGGGCCATTGCTGTGTGAAAATTGGAAGCCACCGTTTGAAACATGGGAACAGTAAGCAGACATGAAAATATTTTCATTGGTTGTAACATGTTTGTAACATGCTAAGGTGGTGAAAGATTCCATATAAATGCAAATGCTTCATTTCATTAAAACGTTTCCAGAAAAGATGTCCTGAAAATTGTCCATGCCCTTTTGTGTATACATTTTGTCTACAATGTCCTCATGGAGCACATAATAATAATAATAATAATAATCACTTATTGTCACAAGTAGGCTTCAATTAAGTTACTGTGGAAAACCCCCCAATCGCCACATTCCGGTGCCTGTTCGGGGAGGCCGGTATGGAATTGAACCCGCGCTGCTGCCTTGTTTTGCATTATGATGCACAATCAATGGACAAGAAACGTAGGTGAAGTCCGAAACGAAAGGCTTTAATCAGCAAGAAGTGAGCCCGGCAGCAGACGTACAGAAATGGCCTGGCTGCTGGGGAACACGGGGTCTTATACCCCGCCTCGTAGTACCTTCCTCTTGGCCAATAAGAATACAGAGAACACGATACTTGGGCCAATGAGCAGCAAGACCTCTGCACCAATGGCAGCTCACACTCCCAGGTACCGTAATACCCCGAGTCATACTACCACACATTACAAGCCAGCTGTTTAGCCCAGTGTGCTCAACCAGCCCCATGTAACACATGGATATACATACACCTCTTTGAAGAGGTCAGTCTTCCAGCTACACATTCCACGATCCCATGTGTGCTCAGATCTCCATCTGGACTATGAGTGTTCTGTATCAAGCCCTCTATTGGTAACACCAGGAAGAGGAGGAACAATCATACTGGTGGCAGGACGTGTATCCCTCAGCATAATCCAATCTCACACTTCAGCCTTGACCTCCTTTCGCCGGTT
Organism: Scyliorhinus canicula; assembly: GCF_902713615.1. Classification (NCBI taxonomy): domain Eukaryota; kingdom Metazoa; phylum Chordata; class Chondrichthyes; order Carcharhiniformes; family Scyliorhinidae; genus Scyliorhinus; species Scyliorhinus canicula. The sequence goes on from NC_052146.1 coordinate 153,530,750, forward strand.
CCATTGGTGCACCGGTCAACATTCCTCCCCAGTCTACCACTGCCGGAAACAGATTGCAAGGCCATTCATTCATTCATGTGCTGAATGTGGAGCTTTGCTCTGCACATACTTACTGCATTGGTCTCGGATAACAGCAGCTTGTACTTAATTCAATTACTAATAAAGCAGAGCCAGTACAGATGTGTTACCTGCAAGTCATATTTAAGAAATTGGCATTCTACTTCCGGTGTGGACCATGGAGTAAGTGGTCACACACAAGGCAGCTCCTACCCAAGGTTAAAGAAAAGAGCTCTTTTTTGAGGAAAAGATGTAGGTGAATGTTGGAGCAGTACTTTCCCCCAGGAAAGTTATGTCTCTTGGTTACCAGACCCGGCAGAAACAGTGAAAGATTTGACTGGAGCTGCAGCAAAGACAAAAGCCTCTTCCAGCATGCAGGCGGGGGAAGGGCAAGCTCAAAGGCTTCAAGCTGACTTGAGGGCCTTTATTAAAGCTGAATTCCAGCAGCAGAGGGAGCAACTTTAAAAAGATCTCACCAAGGCCATTGAAGAAGCGGTGACGAGACTTCTGGTGGCGGCCATGGAGGAGTAGGCGCTCATTTAGCAGCTCCCGTCTGGAATGGATTCTGGGACCTTTTTCAGGTGTTTTCATGGACCTTTTGGGACAGATTGGTGAAGCGAACACTGCCAAAAGTATTCCCTCTCTGCTGTATGGATAGCTGGGCCAGGAGTGGCCAGGTGAAGCATTTAAGTCCCGATAGACAGAAGCGTGTGGAACGGGCGCCGAGGCACGGCATGGCGGCCGGTATAGACAAGGGTGCATGGGTGCAGTGGGCACAGGAGCAATAGGAGTTCCTTAGGGGCTGCTTTGCTGATCTTAAAAAGGACATGCTGGCCCCGATGAAGGCATCAATAGACCAAATGATTGCAACTCAGGCGACACCAAGGGAAAGCGATTAAGGAGATGGAGAAAAAGGACGAGTTGGTTGTATTGGCCCTTAAGGTGGAGGCGCAGGATGACCTCCACAAGAAGTGGCAGGTGAGGCTGGAGGACCTAGAAAACAGGTTCAGGAGACAGAACTTGAGAATTGTGGGCCTCCCCGAAGGTGTGGAGGGGTCGGATGAAGGAGCATTTGTGTCCAAGGTGCTGGAGACGCTGATGGGGACGGGGGTATTCCTTTGACCCCTGGAGCGGGATGGGGCGCACAGAGCCCTCGCAAGGAAGCCAAGGCGAATGAACCGCCGAGGGCCATTGTGGTGAGATTTCATCGCTTCGCAGTCAAGGAACTTGTCTTGTGGTGGTGTTGCTCATTGTGCTTTTCACTTAATTGCTCTGTTTTAATAACCTTTGCTCTAGAGTCACCAGATATCTTTCTGATACCACCACGAGGTTCAAAGCCAACTGCTGATCAATAACTCAATACACCAGTTAGTAAGTTTCAAATCAAAACACATTTATTATACACACAGTCAATCACTACTCATGCATAAAACTCTACTTACTAGACTATCACTACAACTAAAGGCCTATACTTAGCTTTCAAATGGCCCACCAGGTCAGAGGAACAGTGGCCTTTGTCCGGGTCTGAATCTGCTGGCTTCGAACTGGTATAGAATAGTAGCTAGGAGCATCTATCACATAGCATGCATTGACTGGAGACTTACTTGGTTGGTGCAGCTGCTAGGCAGGTCTCTCCTGGCTGAGAGTCATGGTCAAGAGTTCTTCGAGAGCTGCCAAGAGAGCGAACTGAACTTGGGGACTCTACTTTATAGTCCCCAGGGGTTTTGCGCCCTTGAGGGCGGACCCCGGACTTAGTCCCAATTAATTGGACCATGTCCCAATCGTTTTTATCGATCTCTCCAATACTGGTTCCCTGATCGTTTGGCGGGCCCTATGTGTCCATTGGCCTGCCTTTGTCCTGCTCCCACTGGCGCCGGGGAGTCTGTCTTGGTCCCGATTGATTCAATGTTTCTAATTGTTCCTGGGGATTGCTCATTAGTATGTAGATAGCTATTGGTTTCGGTTCTGTCTGGGTTCTGCAAATCTTAATACACAGGAAACCTTGCACCTGCTTGTTTTTCCTGTGGTTGGCCAATTTTCCCTGTATTCTTTGCGGGCATCCATTTTGGAGTCAGGACGTAGCCACCCCAGGTGGCTACAGTGGGCAAAAAAAAACGGAGCAGCAGGTGGGAGAACAGCATGATACGCATCTACCAGGACTTGGGTGCGGACCTGGCCAAGAGACGTGCTGAATTCAACCGGGTAAGGCGACAGTCTTCAGCAAGGGGGTGAAATTTGGGATGCTGCACCCAGCGAGGCTATGGGTCACGTACAAGGAATGGCATCACTATTTTGAAATGCCGGACGAAGCGTGGTCATTCGTCAAACAAGAAAATCTGGACTCGAATTAAAGGACAGTTAAGCGTTGGTGGAATGCGACGGTGGGGCTGGGTAACACGGTACCGTTTCTAGTATAATATCGTATACAATGTTGAGTACGTGTAAGGGCAGTGGTGGTGGCTGGAGGGTGCAGTGATTTCGGCAAAGTTGAGATACGGAGGGGGGAGGGGGCCCTGTATTTAGTGCGATTTTTCAGGAAGTTGGAGCCTTGGTTCACCAAGTGTCTCCTCATGGGGCAATGTTAGTGTCTTCTGTTTATTTTTTGTTTTGTATTACTATTTACTCATTGGGGCTGGAGAGGTAGTGTAATTGGTTTATTCATGTGGGGAGAGGGGTCCGGACAATGAGGCGACAATCTGATCGGTGAGAGGGGCGGGAGTTGCCAGGGTCAGCATGGGGCAGCTGACTCTCAGGAGCCTAGAGGGCAAGTGCTCAGCTGGTGCTTGGCGGGGGGTTTTGGGTCATGGGCTGTTGGAGGGGTGGGGGAGGGGAGGGGTGGATGCTGCTTTGCTGACGGAGGAGGTATCAATTTCAGGGTATCAATTGAGGGTCAAGGACAGTGTCTTCCTGTGGGGGCGCTCGAGGAAGCAAAGGGCGCGGGCTTGATGTCGCCCAAGAAAGGTCGATGGCTAGTTGGCGCGGGGGGTGGAGGGGGTTTAGCCCCCCCATCCAGGCTGATCACGTGGAATGTGAGGGGTTTGAATGGGCCGGTCAAAGGAGCGCGCGTGTTCGCGCATCTAAAGGGGTTAAAGACAGACGTAGCAATGCTACAGGAGACACTTTTAAAGCTCGCAGATCACACGAGATTGAGAAAGGGATGGGTAGGCCAGGTGTTCCATTCAGGGCTGGATTCGAAGACCAGGGGGGTAGCAATTCTGATCAGTATGGGTGTGGCATTCGAGGCTGGGAGAATTGTGGCAGATAAGGGGGGCAGGTATATAATGGTGAGTGGAACCTGGGAGGGGGTCAGGGTGGTGTTTGTGAACGTCTACGCTCCGAATTGGGATGATGCGGAATTTATGAGACGCATGCTAGACAAAATCCCAGACTTAGAGTCACACAACCTGATCCTGGGGGGAGACTTTAACACAGTCATTGACCCTGAGCTGGACCGGTTGTGTCCAGGAAAGGGAAGTGACTGGCAATGGCTCAGGAACTGAAGGGTTTTATGGAGCAGAATTGAAGGGGGGGTGGATCCCTGGAGGTTCGCGCGGCCGAGAGCGAAGGAGTTCTCCTTTTCTTCTCCCACGTTCATAAGGTTTATTCCTGCATAGACTTCTTTGTCTTGAGCAGGGTGTTAATCCCAAAGGTGGCGGGGACAGAATACTCAGCAATCACAGTCTCGGACCATGCCCCACTCTGGGTGGACCTGCGGCTTAGTGAGGAGAGAGGGCAGCGCCCACTCTGGAGACTGGATGTGGGGCTGCTGGCGGATGAAGAGGTTTGCGGGCGGATTAGCAGGAACATCCAGAATTACCTGGAAACAAACGATACGGGTAAGGTAGCAGCGGCAACGGTCTGGGAGGCTCTGAAGGCAGTTGTCAGAGGGGAACTCATCTCAATTCGATCCTATAGGGAAAAGAGAGAAAGAGCGGAGAGGGAGAGACTGGTGGAGGAGATACTCCCGAGTGGACAGGAGAAATGCGGAGGCCCCCGAGGCGGGGCTACTAAGGGAGCGGCGGAGTCTGCAGGCGGAGTTTGAACTGCTGACCATAGGCAAAGCAGTAGCACAGCTGAGGAAGGCAAGGGGGGCAGTCTGAGTACAGGGAGTAAGCGAGTAGAATGCTGGCACACCAACTGCGAAAGAGGGAGGCAGCCAGGGAAATCGGGGGAGTAAAGAATAAGGAGGGTAACACTGGTCTTGGACTGGGGGGGGGGGAGGGGTGAACGGAGTCTCTAAGGAGTTCTATAGTAAACTATAGGAGTTTGAGCCCCCAACGGGAGCGGAAGGGGTGAGGCTATTTTTTGGACCAGTTGAGGTTTCCAAAGGTGGAAGCGGACCTGGTAGAGGGGCCGGGGGCCCCAAATGAATTGGAGGAGATTGTCAAGGGTATAGAGGGCATGCAACCGGGTAAAGCCACGGAGCCGGACGGTTACCAGGTAGAATTCTATAAGAAATTTTCTGAAATATTGAGCCCATTAAATTGATGAGGACCTTCAATGAGGCTAGAGAGAAAGGAACCCTCTCCCCAACAATGTCACAGGCCTTGATCTCACTCATTCTTAAATGGGGGAAGGATCCGAAACATTGCGGGTCATACAGGCCGATTTCGCTTTTAAACGTGGATGCCAAATTGTTAGCTAAGATTCTGGCCACAACAATTGAGGATTGCGTCCCAGGGGTGATAGAGGAAGACCAGACTGGGTTTGTTAAAGGCAGACAACTCTATACCAATGTCCGGAGGCTTTTGAATATTATTATGATGCCCTCAGAGGGAGGGGAGGTGGAGGTGGTAACAGCGATGGATGCAGAGAAAGCCTTTGACTGGGTGGAGTGGGAGTACCTGTGGGAAACGCTGGGGAGGTTTGGGTTTGGTGAGGGCTTTATTGGCTGGGTGAAATTGCTGTACCAGGCGTCTGTAGCAAGTGTATGTACAAACCAGCTGAGGTCAGGGTATTTCGAGCTTCACCGGGGAACGAGGCAGAGGTGTCCCCTCTCCCTGTTACTATTTGCCGTAGCTATAGAACCACTAGCTATGGCACTGAGAGCCTCGAGGAACTGGCGGGGACTGGTTTGGAGTGGGGGGGGGGGGGGGGTGGAACATCGGGTCTCGCTATACGCAGATGATTTGCTCCTGCACATTTCGGACCCTGTGGAGGGGATGGGAGAGGTTCTGTGGATCCAGAGGGATTTTGGTAGTTTTTCAGGGTACAAGCTGAACATGGGAAAGAGCAAGTTGTTTGTGAGCCAGGCCAAGGGGCAGGAGGAGAGACTGAAAGAGCTGCCGCTGAGGATGGTAGAGAAAAGTTTTGTTACCTGGGTATACAGGTGGCCAGGAAATGGGATGCCCTGCACAGGCTCAACCTGTTGGTGGAGCAAATGGAAGCGGACTTTAAAAGGTGGGACATGCTCCCGCTATCGCTGTCAGGGAGGGTGCAGACCTTGAAAATGACTGTCCTCCCCAGATTTTTGTTTGTCTTTCAGTGCCTCCCCATCTTCATCCCTAAGGCCTTTTTAAGCGGGTGAGTAGGATCATTACGGGCTTTGTGTGGGCAAATAAGACCCCGTGAGTAAGGAGGTCACTGTTGGAGCGCAGTCGGGGGGCGGGAGGTGGGGGGGGGGGGGGGGTTTGGCGCGGCCGAACCTTCACAACTACTACTGGGGGGCCAATATAGCTATGATTAGGAAGTGGCCGATTTTGGGGGGGGGGGGGGGGGGGGGGGGAGAGCGTGGGAGCAGCTGGAGGCGGCGTCATGTAAAGTCTGGGAGCTTTGATAACGGCTCCTTCGCCGTTCTCGCCGACCCGTTACTCCACCAGTCCGGTGGTGGTGGCGACACTACGGATCTGTGGACAGTGGAGGAGGTACAAGAAGGTGGAGGGAGCGTTGGTCTGGACCCCGATATGGAACAACCACAGGTTTGTCCCGGGTAGGATGGATGGTGGGCTCCAGAGATGGCAGATGGCAGGCATCAGAAGGATGGGAGATCTGTTCATAGACAGAAGCTTTCCCAGGACAAATTTAATCTGCCGCCAGGAAACGCCTTTAAATATCTGCAAGTACGAGCCTTCCTGAAAAAACAGGTAGTGGCCTTTCCGACGCTGTCGCCACTGAGGATACAGGACAGGGTGGTCTCTGGCACCTGGGTGGGGGAGGGAAAGTGTCGGATATCTACCAGGAACTACAGGAGGCGGAGGAAACCCCGATGGAGGAGCTCAAGGGCAAGTGGGAGGAGGAGAGAGGTGAGGAGTTGGAAGCGGGTCGGTGGGCAGAGGTCCTGGGCAGGTTTAATTCCTCCTCATCATGTGCCAGGCTCAGTCTAATTCAATTTAAGGTGGTCCACTGGGCACACATGACGGCAGCGAGAATGAGCAAGTTTTTGCGGTAGAAGACAGTTGTATGAGGTGCAAGGGCAGCCCTGCAAACCGTGTCCACATGTTTTGGGCATGCCCGGAGCTTAGAGTTCTGGCAAGGGTTCGCGAGGGCAATGTCCATGGTGCTTAACACACGGGTGGTGCCGAGTCCAGAGATAGTGATCTTTGGAGTGTCAGAAGACCCGGGAGTTCAGGGGGCGAAAGAGGCCGACGTCTTGGCCTTTGCCTCCCTGGTAGCCCGGAGACGGATTTTATTAATGTGGAGGGGCTCGAAGCCCCCGAGTGTAGAGACTTGGGTTAATGACATGGCTGGGTTTTTCAGTCTCGGAAAATAAAGTTTGCCTCAAGTGGGTCTATTCTAGGGTTCTTTCGGAGGTAGCAGCCATTCGTCGACTTTCTAGGGGAAAATTAAAATGTCAGCAGCAGCAGCAATCCGTAGGGGTGGGGGGGGGGGGGGGGGGGGGGGGGGGGAAATGAGTGCTTCATTGGGATGGTGTGGGAAGACTGGGTCGCGTGGGGTCATGTCTATTTAATTGTTATAGTATATTCTCTTTTTACACTATGTTAATATTCACTCTAGTTTGTTTTGTTATTGTTACTACTGTTTTATTATGAAAAATTCTGCAAAGCCCTATTAAAAATACTTTAAAAATAAATAAATAAATTGGTGTTCCTTTTGAGGGAGTGATTGATTGGATAAAAGGTTTGTGGGGGTTTACTTACAGTATAAACAAAGGATAACCAGATTGCCACACCGTAGGTTACCTAACCAGTTGTCAAAGTTTATTGCTTGTTGCTTGTTCACTGTCTATGATGAAAGAGCAGGAAATCTCCCAAGTGCCTCTAGTGATGTTACTGCATAATTATGTGACATACTATACAGAAGGGCATTGGTCACAATACATAACAAGGGAACGCAGTAGATTTGGGGCTGGATTCTTCTGTCCCGCCCGCCGCATGACCGCCACAGGTGGAACGCGGAACGTGTAAAGGTCCATGGCCTTCGGGTGGGAATTTCCAATGGCCAGGCGGGAGTGGCCTGAGAATGTCCCCCTTAGTGTATATGAATTTTCAGAAAGCGTTTGACAAACTGGCTTACGAGAGATTACTTAGAAAATTCTGTGTCGTGTAACGCAAAATGTGGCCACAAGGATAGAAACTTGCTTCACGGCAGGAAACAAAATACTTAACGGAATAGACAGGGTGGATGCAGGTAAGGGGCGCGATTCTCCGCCCCCCACGCCGGGTGGGAGAATAGCGGGAGGGCCTCCTGACATTTTTCACGCCCTCCCGCTATTCTCCCCCCCCACGCCCGACCCACGCCATGAATCGCCGCTCGCCGTTTTTTACGGCGAGCGGCGATTCTCCGAGGCCGATGGGCCGAGCGGCCGGGCCTTCACACCCGTTTCACCACGGCAGCAAGCACACCTGCTCGCTGCTGTCGTGAAACGGGCGCCAGATGCCCGTTTGGGGCATCTAGAGGCCCGATTGGCACGGGAGCATCACGACTGTGCTCGAGAGGGGACAGGCCCGCGATCGGTGCCCACCGATTGTCGGGCCAGCGTCCAAAACAGATGCACTCTTTCCCCTCCGCCGCCCGGCAAGATCAAGCCACCACGTCTTGCCGGGCGGCTGAGGAGAACAACGGCAACTGCGCATGCGCGGGTTGGCGTTGTCCAACCTGCGCATGCACAGCTGATGTCATCGGCCGCGTCAGCCGCCGTGACGCTTGACGTGCGGCCTTGATGACCGTCGTCAAGGCCGCGCTGCTGTGACGCACGTGGCCACGCTCCTAGCCTCGCCCGCATTTGCGGAGAATCTCGCCCAAGATGTTTAACTTGGTTGGGGAGTCTAGAACTAGGGGGTACAGTTTCAAAATAAGGAGGATGCCACTTAGCACCGAGACAAGGAGAAATTCCTTTACACAGAGGATTGTGAATTTTTAGAAGTCTCTACCTCTGGGGGCCATATGAGCTCAGTTATTTTGTTTGTTTCAGGCAGCGATTGATAGATTTCTGATTAACAATACCGTAAAAGGTTAAGGGATAGTGGGTGTAAAAAGTATTGAAGTGTCCAATCAGCCATGTATTAAATGCCGCAGCAGGTTCGACGGCTTGAATGGCCTACTCCTGTTGCTCTATTCCTCTGTTCCTAGTTAAAGTAACGAGGTGTTGCTCAGACTAGAGAAGAGTTAGAAGTGAGATACCCTGGGGGTTTAGTCCTGATACCAATCACAGTATATACACATAGTTTGGACTTTGCGTATGGTAAAAAGTACAATAGACTCAGGAGAAGTAAAATGAGCAGAATGGACACTATTTAAGTAGACAAGAGTTTTTCCTCCCAAAATGTGTTTCATAGAATTTTATAGAATTTACAGTGCAGAAGGAGGCCATTCGGCCCGAGTCTGCACCGGCTCTTGGAAAGAGCACCCTACCCAAGGTCCACACCTCCACCCGATCCCCATAAGCCAGTAACCCCACCCAACACTAAGGGCAATTTTGGACACTAAGGGCAATTTAGCATGGTCAATCCACCCAACCCGCACATCTTTGGGCTGTTATATTACATAAAAGTGGGAGGACAAGTCTTTGTGGTTTAATTCTATAATTCCATGAAATAGCAACTGCAGGTATATAAAGGCCACAAAAACGCTAAGTGTTTTGGGTTTTGTAGCCATGCTGGCCACGCAAAATGGACACTGAGCCAAACTAAAATGGAAGGCAGCAGGGAAAGCCTGTTTAGTAAGAACAGACAGCCTGCTCTCAACTAATTAGCATTTTGCAAGCAGCAAACCAGTTTTCTGGCCAGGTGCAGATCTCCAAGCCAAAGGTGTTAATGGCAAAGCGCTTAACATTCTGATGAGGCAGCCCAGATCCAGGCACACACAATGGCAACATTTCCATCTCAATGTAGCACTTAATTGGTGGAGCAGACAGGATGGCACCAGAGTAAAAGAATATCGAAACCACCCCCCAACATCGAGGAAAGCCCCGCATTGGAGGATTTCGAAGGTAGCCGTTTGAAAACGTTCCAATCGGTACCGAAAGGTAGAGCCCGCCTAGAAGGGGGCAAGGACATTAGAGAGGGGTATAAAAGCAAATCCCCCACAGAGCCCGGTCTGTTAAACCCGTGCTCCGGCTCTGACTGACATCTTGCATCCTGACTCCAGCCGTTGAGCACCAGCCGCCGAAACCGTAAGTTCAACGCTCGCTACGCGATCCAAGCCCACTAGACTCCCAAGTACCAGAACGCTTGCTGAAGGCTGCAGTGCCAGACCAGGACGAAGGCCTCGTTCTCTGACCTTGCCTGTTCCTGTTAGATAAGTATTCTGTTCACTTAAGTTTAGTTGTAGCTTAGTCTCTTAGTGTGTGCATGAGTATTTATTATAACTGTATAATAAATATTGATCGTTTGAACTTTACTAATCGGTGTATCGTCTTTATTACTTTGAACTTGACCTTGGAATACTTGTGACGTTGCCTATACGGCAGCTGGCGACTCCAGAGCTAAATAATTACATAGAACAGAGCCTAGTAGTGTTAAGCACACGTCGAACTCGGAGGCGTGTTAATACACTCCAATAAACGCGTTTTACGCCCATAGTAAAACGTGCAACATTTAGTGGCGACATCCGCCGGGACCCTGTTGTAAGTGGAAACACCACAGTGTCCAGGACCCTGAAATTTGAATTAGAACTCCAAATTGCAGAGAAAGAAAGAGATCACAAGTATTCAAGGTGTTCAAAATAATAAGCGAAATTCGGAAGTGTGTTTAGTGCATGCGTACTAACAGGGCTGTAAGGTAAAACTGAAAGCTTTTTGTTGCGACAAACTTTCGGTAGTTTTGTGATCGGAAAATAGCGTAAGCCGTACCCTTTTCTCGAAACACCACCCCAACAACCCCCTGTTCCAAATTATACAAAGAGAGTCAGAGGAAATGGCCATGCAGGCAATGGAACGTCTGATGGATCCAGCAAAGTTTGTGGTCGCAGCGACCAGCAGCAGTAGCAGAGTAGGCCAGTGTCCCACGTGGGAGCTGGAACTCCGCAAATATTTACAAGGAAAGGGATGGCCCCTTTGGAAAGAGTTTTGTGCAAATGAGGAGACAGGTCCCGGAAGTATAGGTCATACTTGGTGGGAGAACCTCTCTCAGATACACAAAAAGAATTTAGGTAAAGCACGCAAGCCGATGGCGATTGTGTCCTGTTTGGCACAGTTGCGAGGCGCAGAGGAGGTCATCAGGACGCTCCGGACAGATTTAGAAGAGAGGAATAGGATGAGTAAGGTCGATGTCAGGGACATCGAGAAAGAAAACCTGGAATTAAAAGGGAAGTTGGCAGAGAAGGATAGAGAGGTGGATGATGCCAAGAGGGCTCATCAGTCTTGTCTAGCTCATCTGAACAGTTCCCAGACCCAGTATGAGAAAGCCTATCAGGACGTGCAACGTGCCGTTCTGATAAGACAGGAATCGGAAAAGCAGGTGGAGGCATTGCAGAGGCAATGTTCCGATCTCAAAGCAGCTTTGAGAGCACTCCATGCTGCAACGACCGAACAAAGACAAAGCACAGTTGACCACGCGAAATGCAGGAAACAGATTGCGGAACTGCAATCTCTGCTTTCGGTGCAGAATGGCTTCCAAAGCACCTTTGGAGCACAGTTAGATGGGGAAAACGCCCCAGATTGGCAGGAATTAAGCGAGACAGCGCAGCGTTATGTTCAGGGAACATGTGCGCCCGCAGCTCAGCAGAAACGACAGGCACCCCAACCCCCCACAGCTCAGACCATAACCGCACCCATGAATCCCGTAACCACGCAGAGAAAAGCCGAATCAGAAGGCGCCCCAGACATAACCTACACCACCCCTTTAACAGTAACCCAGCTAAGGGACGCTTGTGAAAAGATCACTCCGTTCCTCCCCACCGCAGACCCCCACCAGTTTTTCGCTAAAGTAAAACAGCAGGCTACCATGTACGGCCTGGATGAGAGAGAGCAGGTTAAGCTCACCGTGCTGAGCTTAGACCAGAGCGTAGTAGCGGCCCTCCCCGACCCACAGAACGTGGCAGGAGGCAGCCTAGAGGAGATGCACACTGCCATTTTAGATGCCATCGGGTACAATAGAGGTGACCCCGTAGAAGGATTGAATAAGTGCAGGCAGAAGAGATCCGAACACCCCACAGCATTCGCAGGAAGGCTGTGGATTCATTTCAGCGCAGTTTTCGGACAGCTAGATAGAGCGCATTTAACCCGCGAAAACATGGTTAAGTGGACGCGCACAATTATCTCACACGCAACAGAAGCAGGACAGAGCGCTTGCAATAGTTACGACCCCTCAGAAGAGGCCCATAACGAAAAATGGGTCCTGAAAAGATTGTCCCGCGCTTGGGAGCAATCGCTTCAGGGAAAAGGAAAAGTTAGATCCCCAGAAGAGGCTCAGGCTGCTGCAGATATCCAAGCAGTCAGAGAGCACCAGAAGCCCGCATGGGTAAATGAAGGCAAGAGCAGCCCTCAGCAGAAAGGACAGGAATGCTATAACTGTGGACAGTTAGGGCATTGGGCAAAAGAGTGTAATGCACCCCAGCGATCTCAGAGAGGCCAGCAGACAGGCACTCTGAACCGCAGTAAGGCAAAACCCATCCACAATGTAGCAGTACAGTCAGGACCCACCAATGTGGACGAGACGAACTGACGGTGTTCGGGCTCCCCCACTTGGGTCTGTGACACACTATGGGACTCATCAGGGAGGCCCGTAGTCACAGCAAAAGTCAAAGGGAAGCCCATAGAGTTACTGTGGGACACAGGAGGATCCCGCACCACCATTAACTCCACAACCACGGCACACTCAGACACGTGGCCGACCACCTCCACCATTACACTTAGCGGGTTCACCGGACACTCGCAGCAGGGACACATCACAGCACCCGTAGCGATCCAGCTAGGGAACATTAGCACAAGGCACCCCGTAGTTCTAGTAAATCTTCCCCGGACAGCAGAACACATCCTGGGGATAGATTTTATGAACGCTCATAGCTTGTCGTTCGACCCAGTGAACCAGTGTGTCTGGCGAATGGCGAGATCAGACAGAGCACCAGCCACCCTCACAGTAGGAGACTACGCTAATCGGATTAGCGCAGTGGGAGAGTACTCATTCGACCTGACTACACTCCACACCGACCGACAAATTAAAGCCCTACTAAACAAACACAGGACAGCATTTGCAAGTCACCGTCATGACTGTGGCAGAATGACTGGACAAGTTCATGTTACCGGACAGGACCCCCGACCGCAAAAGCAATATAGATTTCCCCTCGAGGCAGAGGTGGAAATAGAAAAGGTTATAGTTAGCTTGTTGGACCAAGGTGTACTGAGAACGGTAGCCTCCACCAACAATGCCCCTATTTGGCCAGTGAGGAAGCCCGATGGATCATGGCGTCTGACCATCGATTATCGGGAACTCAACAAAGTAACCCCCGCGGTAGCCCCAACGGTAGCTACTAGTCCCGAGACCATGCTCAAGCAGGGTCTCAACGCCAAGTACTTCACGGTATTGGATATCAGTAACGGATTCTGGTCCATACCATTGGCAAAAGCGTGCCAATACAAATTCGCATTCACTTTTAAAACTCAGCAGTACACGTGGACATGCCTCCCACAAGGATTCCACAATTCACCCTCCATTTTCCACCGACAGCTGGCAAGTGGATTAGAGAAATTTTCCCGACCCGAATGTCTGGTACAGTATGTAGACGACCTACTACTGCAGACAGACACAAAGGCAGAGCACATTTCGCTTCTGGCCGAACTCCTAGAACTCTTAACTGAAATTGGCTGTAAAGTTAACCCGAAAAAGGCCCAAATATTGGAAAGTAAAGTGATGTATTTGGGATCAGTCATCACGCACGGCAAACGCGAGATCGAATTCAAAAGAATTGATTCGATCGTCAAATTGCCCCTTCCCCAGAATGTTTCAGCCCTCCGGTCGTTTTTAGGACTGGTTGGCTATTGTCGGAACCACATCGACGGATTCGCGACAAAAGCCGCCCCACTTTCAGACCTCCTTAAGAAAGGAGCCCCCTGGGAATGGCTTCCGCAGCATACAGGCGCTGTGGAAGAGTTAAAACGAGCCCTTAGTGCAGCACCCGCGCTGCTAGTCCCAGACCAACTTTCCCCGTACGCAATCGAGGTAGCTAGCACAGATCTGACCCTCTCGGCCGTGTTGCTTCAGGAACGGCACGAGCAGCTAAGACCAGTGGCTTATGCCTCCCGACTGTTAGACCCGGTAGAACAAGGATTTTCAGCCTGTGAGAGGCACCTCCTTGCTGTCTTCTGGGCAGTACAGTATTTTTCATACATAACCGGACTAAACCCCATCACCATTCTAACCGAACATACACCCACACAGCTACTACTAGACGGTCGACTGAAGGACGGTTCAGTTAGCCAGATTAGGGCAGCTAGGTGGACCCTACTTTTACGAGGACGGGACATTACTGTAAAACGGACACGCACACACACATATTTAGCAGACAACCTCCAATACCCCGGACAGCCCCATGACTGTGAAATTGTAGCTCCCCTGCATAACACAGGACCCTTTTTAGCAAAAACACCCCCCAGGAAGATAGGGAACCCAAAACAAAGCCCCCAGCCCACAGACACGTGTGGACCCTTGAGGATTTATGTAGACGGTTCCTCCACAGTTTTAAATGGTGAGCGTATCACAGGATGCGGCATCTATGTAGAGGACGCGCAGGGGCGCGCTCTCGAAGAAATCGCTCTGAAGTTACCTGGTCACTTAGGCGCGCAGGCAGCAGAGCTAGCAGCCATAGCGTACATAGTGGACCACCCCGATTCTTTCCCCAGCCCAGCAGACATATATTCAGACAGCTTATATGTCTGCAATAGCCTAACAGATTTTCTGCCCCTGTGGAGGACAAGAGGTTTTGTATCCGCAGACGGAAAACCCCTTCCATCAGCCCCCTTACTCCAGCATATCCTAGAGAAAGCGAAGGACAGGACCTTCGGCATTATAAAAGTTCGCAGCCACCATAGGTCATCACCCCCTGGGAATGTAAAAGCCGACGCATTGGCTAAGGCAGGTTCCAGGCGAGGACACTTATGGACCCCCCCAGCTAGCGCACCAGCTAGCGCCCCTGTGAGCGCAGTCCAAGTCTCACAGACTGATATTAAAGATCTCGTGGCAGCACAGACACAGGACGGAGACCTCAGGGAGGTTTTCAAGGGAAACTTTGTGCCTGCGTACGAGCACTTTAAACACACACTGACCACACATGAGGGTGTGATCATTAAGGACCAACTTTATGTGGTTCCACAGCAGGACAGGAATCAGATGATTGCCTTGTTCCATGACGGACACGGGCATCAGGGAATTGATGCAACAACGAGGCACCTCAGGCAACTCTGTTGGTGGCCTAATCTCAGGACTGATGTCACACATTACATAGAGAATTGCCTGATTTGTGCACAGAATAACCCGGAGCGGTATTCTAAGAAAGCACAACTTCGGCATACTCGCCCAGTTAACGGCCCTTGGACAAACCTCCAGATCGACTTTATAGGTCCATTGCCCCCTTGTAGGAATGGCTATAAATACGTTCTGGTGGTGATAGACACCTTTACCAAATGGGTAGAGGCATTTCCCTCACGAACAAACACAGCTAAGACAGCTGCAAAGATCCTGACCCACCACATCTTCACGAGATGGGGTTTACCCCGAAGTATCGATTCGGACCAGGGATCTCACTTTACAGGACGGGTCATGAGGAACGTCCTGACAATATTCGGAATCAAACAGAACTTCCATATTGCGTATCATCCACAGTCCAGCGGGATTGTGGAGCGCATGAATCGGACCCTAAAAACTACCCTTAGGAAAATGGTTCAAGAGAATAATTCCACATGGGATTCAGTGCTCCCCTTTGCACTTATGTTCATAAGGAACACTGTCTCCACATCTACAGGATACACACCACATACACTCATGACCGGACGCCCTATGAAAGGTACAGAATTCCTTTTAGGACTGGACATGACAAGCCCCGAAGTGACGGCCCTCACACATGAAAAGGCAGTTAAAGATCTAGTTGAGACTGTGAGGTCTGCACAGCTCGCAGCCGCAGTCCAGCTAGGGAAACGCCGACAGCAACGTACTGCCTGTTTCAATAAGACCGTACACACCACAGAATTCCAGGTTGGGCAACAGGTAATGTTATCTGTTTTTAACCCCAGCAGTTTTTTGGCTCCAAAATATTCCGGTCCCTACTCAATTTCGGACAAAATTAGCCCCTCCGTTTACAGGATCAAATATCCTAATGGGAAGACCGCGTGGTTCCATATAAACCAGTTGAAGGCATATGGAACACAGGCCAACCATGCTCACCATGTCCTGCTGGATGCAGCAGAACACTTCACCCCGCCCACCAGAGACACTTTTCCACCATCCCCCTCACAGACCAGTTCATCAACGGACTCGCCCACGACTCCGCCCACAGACCACTACAGACCACGCCCCGACACGCCCACAAGCTGCCACAGCAGAGACAGCAGGACTGACACTGACTCTGAAGACAGCGACAGCACACAGCCATACAGCCCACACTGCACCAACTACGACCCCGACTCCAGTGACCCCATGGAAGTCACTTACCTTAAAACCCCAGAACCACCACCCGACCCCGACTACCCTGACAACACACTCGACACTACACAATGGCACAGGGACAATTCCTACAGACTTGTCCGCAATGACGAGAGTGACCCCCGGTCACACAATTCCAAAATAGCATGCCTGATCCACACAAGGGTGTGGGATCCGGGAGAGCAGGACGACGCAATGTCTGACCCCCGACACGGCAACCCCTTTGTGACCCTGTTCACAGAGGCAGAATCAAAGTGAGGTGTCCAGATGATGTAAAATAGGAATCGTTTGAGGGAAACGATGTCCTTTCTGATGGAACCTGCACGTATGTTTGTCTTCGTTTTATGTTTGTTTGTTTTCAGTAAAGTAAATGGTTCAGCTGGAGGATGGACATCTTCTTTTCAGCTGAAAAGATTGTGACCACCTCACATACACAATAGTTTGTCTGCCGAAACTTTTGAGAACTTCGGTTTGATTGGAGATCTCTTCCAAAGTTGTAAGGCCACACGCCAAATAGCTTGTCCGCAGATATCTCTGAGAACTTCAGAGATGTCCTCAGTTGGAGCATCTTGGCTCCCTTGGTTTTTTAGGTGCCCCTCTATTCGGCGAAATAGAGGCTGCAAGTCATGGTGAACACATTCGTACCCGTTTTTTCCAGGTTACTCAGGCAGTGGACAAACGGCGCTGAGGACCCGCCCTGTCTGAGAACCAACCCTTGGTCAGCCAAGCTCGGGTACGGCACAGCACGCCCTACCCGGGGATCCCATCCAACTCGTACCCGTAGCGGCCCATACGCAACTCATTCGGATGTTTATTTCAAAGTTTGTTTTCATTTTACGTTAGGTAGCCCTTCGGCCACCATCCCACATGCTATTTACATCCGGGAACATTCGGATGGTAAATCAGCAAAGCCTGCGAGACGGCTCGCAGAAGGAAGGATTGTTAGGTGTATGCTGGTCTTTAAATTCGCTTTTTGAAAAAAAAAAATGAGGGGAGTCACAGGGTGTGACTTAGCCAGTCATTTTAAAGGGTCAATTGGGTTTTGAAAGACAGATGCACTAACAAGTAAAGGTCTTAAACTGTGTATTGACAGATACTGTGCTTGATCCCAAAGGTTTCAAAGGACGAGACAGAGGTCGAAGCCAGGATTGTCAATACCGGAGGAAGAAGGAAGAGAAAGAAGAAGAACAGCAAAATGATGGAAGCCCACTTATTACTGTTTAATGTCATATGTATATGTGTGGAAACAAGACACGTTTCCCCCACAACCCCCACCGTAAATGTTTCAATTACAGCAAACCCCCAGTGCTCAGCTCTGATCAGCGAGGTTCAGACCTGGTGTACTAAATTCATGACGTGGTACTCCATGTCCTATATAATCGAATCACTGTTGGTGATCGCGATCCTCATCATACTAGTGCAGACCCTCAGGTTGAGGAAATGGAAGAGGAGAGCCTCTCGTTCCAACACCTCACCCATCTATAGAGTTCAATCCCCCATCTTCGGATTCCACCAAACCCCTCAACCCCTCACTGATTACAACACTCTGTAAATAAAAATTCAGCCATGTATTATATTGTTCCATACTCGACTGCCGAGTTGGGAAGTGTGATGTTGTGGTGTGAATGGTTAAGATTTTAGAGTGATGAAATGTTAAGTTAAGGTTAAGGTTAATAGTGATAGGTAGAGGTTCCCAGTTGTAGTAATGCATGTCCCTTTGACATAGGGCCAAGTAGAAATGTTAGTTAAAAATTTTTTTTCTTCTTCCCATAGTTTAGGAACAGAGTAGAACAGGAACTGGCAGGAGGTCAGAGAACACAAGGAAGGCAAAGTACATAGGTGATCCTTCACAATAGTATGATTGTGAGGATCACAAGGAGGGAATGTAGCCATGCTGGCCACGCAAAATGGACACTGAGCCAAACTAAAATGGAAGGCAGCAGGGAAAGCCTGTTTAGTAAGAACAGACAGCCTGCTCTCAACTAATTAGCATTTTGCAAGCAGCAAACCAGTTTTCTGGCCAGGTGCAGATCTCCAAGCCAAAGGTGTTAATGGCAAAGCGCTTAACATTCTGATGAGGCAGCCCAGATCCAGGCACACACAATGGCAACATTTCCATCTCAATGTAGCACTTAATTGGTGGAGCAGACAGGATGGCACCAGAGTAAAAGAATATCGAAACCACCCCCCAACATCGAGGAAAGCCCCGCATTGGAGGATTTCGAAGGTAGCCGTTTGAAAACGTTCCAATCGGTACCGAAAGGTAGAGCCCGCCTAGAAGGGGGCAAGGACATTAGAGAGGGGTATAAAAGCAAATCCCCCACAGAGCCCGGTCTGTTAAACCCGTGCTCCGGCTCTGACTGACATCTTGCATCCTGACTCCAGCCGTTGAGCACCAGCCGCCGAAACCGTAAGTTCAACGCTCGCTACGCGATCCAAGCCCACTAGACTCCCAAGTACCAGAACGCTTGCTGAAGGCTGCAGTGCCAGACCAGGACGAAGGCCTCGTTCTCTGACCTTGCCTGTTCCTGTTAGATAAGTATTCTGTTCACTTAAGTTTAGTTGTAGCTTAGTCTCTTAGTGTGTGCATGAGTATTTATTATAACTGTATAATAAATATTGATCGTTTGAACTTTACTAATCGGTGTATCGTCTTTATTACTTTGAACTTGACCTTGGAATACTTGTGAGGTTGCCTATACGGCAGCTGGCGACTCCAGAGCTAAATAATTACATAGAACAGAGCCTAGTAGTGTTAAGCACACGTCGAACTCGGAGGCGTGTTAATACACTCCAATAAACGCGTTTTACGCCCATAGTAAAACGTGCAACAGTTTAGTAAAGAGAGACAGGTATCATAAGAACATAAAAACTAGGAGCAGGAATGGGTAATTCAGCTCATCGGGCCTGCTCCGCCATTCAATACGATCATGGCTGATCTCTCGGCCTCAGCACCATTTTCATGGCCATTTTCCATAACCCTTCAACTTTGTACTACTTAATAATCTGTGAATTTCCTCCTTAAATTTACTCAAAATCCCGGCATCCGCCGCAATCTGGAGTGGTGAATTCCACAGATTAATTTGAGAGAAGTAATTTCCCCTCATCTCTATTAAATCTGCTACCCCTTATCCTAAAGCTGTGACCTCACATTGCCCCACAAGAGGAAGCATCCGTTCTACGTCTACTTTGTCAATATATTTTAACATATGTATCTTAATTACATCTTCTCTCATTCTTCTAAACTCGAGTATAGGTGTAACTATTCAATCTCTCTTCATAAATCAAACCCCTCACCTCTGGAATCAATCTCGTGAACCGCCTCTGAACTGCCTCGAATCCCTCTTCAAATAAGGGGACCGTAACTGTACACAGTACTCCAGGTGCGGTCTCACCAATGCCTTGTACAGTTGCAGCAAAGCTTCCCGACTTTTGCACTCTATCCCTTTAGCTATAAAGACCAAATTTCATTGGCCTTCCTTCTTACCTGCTGCAGCTGCTTAGTAATTTTCTGTGATTCATGCACTAGGACACCCAGATCCTTCTGCACCGAAGCACTCTGAAGTTTCTCTCCATTTAAATGATAAGTCGCCTTCCCATTTTTCTGATAAAAATGGATAACCTCACACTTATCCACGTTAAACTCCATCTGCCACATTTCAGCCCACTCACCAAACCCATCTACATCCAATTGTATATCTCTTATTTCCTCATTCCAATTTACTATCCCACCGATGGTGCTCTCACCTCGAGTTAGAAGTTAATAAGACCAAGTCTGAGAGAGAGGAGACATTTATCTAATTGGTCCATGACGAATGTAAACATGCGATGCCAGGGAGGAAGGGGCAACCTTCATATCCATTTTGCAACTGTATGGTCAGCATGAACTCGTGAGGGCCAAATGGCCTCCCTTCTATGCTGTAATAATTCTCTGAGCAAGTGCCCAACTGACACATACTGGAATTCATTTTATGACTTAGCTTTGTGAGATGGGAATACAAAAGGAATGTGGACATGGAGATCAATGTGCTCACTATATGACCCATACAATTTGGTATTCATTAAAATTAATATGCGACAAATTGCACTTGCTAACCACTGCGATTTAATTTATATGTGCTCTCATTACATGAAGCTCTGATCCAGGAGCACTAAATCTAGAATATCTCCATGTGAGCTATGCAGCCATTAACAGTTGGCCTGCCATCGGAATTGTTCCAGGATCAGTGGGAAGAATTCCCAATCATCCTTTTTGATATGTTTTATTTCACACCGTTATGGATAATCAGCTTGAGAGCAATACCGTATCCCAATCCGATATTTGTCGAGGGACATCAGCTCATGATTTAAAATAAAAAATCGGGGTTAAAATATTTCTTGCACAGTGTCAGTTCAGTGAAAAAGGATCGAGGATCGTTTGGTATAAGTTGGAAAATACGTACCAAACATTTCACATTTTGGCTGATTTTTCAAAGTGGAGGAAACAGAATTTGACCAAAGTCCACATCAATTGCTTCAAAATCACTCGTTTATCTGTAACTTCACAGCAGAAACAAGGTGCAAACACAGCACTCAAGTCTACCAAGGTTATTGATTATTTAAATAAGATCATAGGTAGTCAGGGGCCGAAGTTACACATCCTGAGTACTGTGTGATGAGCAGTTACAATCGCTGCAACCTCAGACTCTTGATATTCCAATCCAACACACTGTGCCAACGGCTAATATAATTGAACAAATTGGTACACATGAGACACTGAACAACATAATAGTTAAAACACACTGACCACTTCATTCTCCAGGTTACTGGGCTTGGATCCAGCTAAGTCGGACAGAAGAAGGAGCATCTCCCACTGTCAATTCTTCCAGGTACTAAATTAAATAGGTTTGGGCAGCCTTGGCTCAGTTCCCAGGGCAGATGAGTCAAGCGCACAAGACTGTGCACTATTTGGCAAGAAGTAGAACGAACCCTTCAGGTTAGTTATGTGAGAAATGCCAATATCATTGTTGCTCGTCTAACTAATTAGAACCTTAAACTACAGCTCATCCATGCACAAAGAACAAGGAAGGTAACATTTGTACGTTCTCCCTGTCTCTGCATAAGTTTCTTCCCAGAGCGTTGGTTTCTTCCCACAGTCCAAAGATGTGCAGGTTAGGTGGATCGACTGTGCTAAACTGCCACAAGGTGGGTGGGGTAACGGGGATGGGGTAGATGATTGGTCTTCCATGTAGAGTCGATGGATCGAATGGCCCCCTTCTGCACTTTAGGGATTCTATGAGCTCCCTGGTCTTAACTGCCGAGTGTCCTACTCCCAGGACCCCGCTCAAACTCCCCATTGGCTGGGGTTCATGCGCTCCTGCGCAATTGGCCCCGAGCCAGTCATGTGGCCAGTGGAGCTCACCCCCTTAAACGAGCCACCACACCACATCCCTCCCACCTTAAGTGCCTTACTACAGAGAAGAAAGGCCATCAAAAAGTCAATCGATCCGCACCCTCGCTGTTGTCCCGAACCTCCAACCTCTATCCACAGGCTCTGCACTCTTTTGGGTGATTGGGCGGTCCACAGTCAATGCCAACTCAGCAGGACCACTTCCACAATGGGCAAACAAGCCTCACTGTCCTTTGGTTGGTTGAACAGAATTGAGAGCCACTGGCGAAGAAGTTACAGGACTTTTCACAGTGTTCATAGAACCTGTCAACTCCACGTTGGGAGCTCACCCACCCCTCGACTCCTCAGGGGGTCGACATGCTTCTTAACGAACTTCCGATTAACATCAACCACATCAACCCCGACTGAGCCACAATCCGTTTATTTAACCACAGCAAACATGCTGAGAAATTACGGACGAAAATGGGGCCCCCATCCGGAATGACCTGTTCTCTCTCTGCATTGCTCTCACTGACTCTTCTGGGAGTCCTGACGTGCCTCCACTCTCTCCACCAAATTTGGAAATACATGGTCCAAAAGGGTCCTCAACTGACAGCCCATCAGCAGCGCAGCTGATGTGACCCCTGTGGTTGAATGAGAGGTTGAGTTGTACAACAGCAAAGAATTAGTCAACCTCTGGCAAATTGTTTTTTATCTGACTGCGTTTCCATCTGACTGGCGTTTTTGAAAGTTTTAACTGCCTGCTCAGCCAGACCGTTAGGTAGGGGGCCATTCTCGTGTGTCGTATGACATTTGTCTCTCAAAATATTGGAAATCATCACTGGTGAAGGGGGAGTGCCATTGTCCGAAATGATTGCCCTCGGGAGGTTTGAAGACTGTAATGCTTGCTTGACTGCTCAGAAGGCTTGGATTTTGAGGCTCCTTCCAATGCTAAAAAAATAAATAAATAACCTTTATTGTCACAAGTAGGCTTACATTAATACTGCAATGAAGATACTGTGAAAAGCCCCGAGTCACCACAGACCAGTTCCTGTTCGGGTACACAGAGGGAGAATTCAGAATTCTCAACTGGTACGGGAATTGAACCCGTGCTGCTGGCCTTGTTCTGCATCACAAACCAGCTGTCTAGCCCACTGAGCTAAACCAGCCCCTACTGCTGATTCTTCCTCAAATGGTGCCAATGTTGTGGCTAGATTTGAAAGAAACCTTCCATAGTAATTGACCATACCAAGAAAGGACTTAAGCTCGCTGACACTTTGGGTGCAATCCACGTTTAACCTTGACCTTTTCTTCCAAAGGGTGCAATCCTGTCACGTTGACTCTAAATCCTAGGGACATTACTTCAGAGGCCTGGAAGGTACTATATTCACATTTCAGGCTGACCCCAGTATCACAAAACCTCTTCAATACTTCCTTTAGGCTGCCACATGCTCGTCTGGTGTGGTGCCAGTGACCACATTATCAAGGTAAACCACCACCACAAGGAAAGATGCTGAATGGCAGTCTGGTATACTGGAAGAGGTCTTTGTGGGTATTGATTGTAGCAAACGTCTGAGACTCCTCATCCAACTCCAGTTGCAGGTAGGCATGACTGAGGTTCATTTGAATAGGTAAGACCTGCCGCCAGCTTAGCGTAGAGGTCTTCAATTTGGGGAAGTGGGTACCGAGTGACCAAGGCAGCCTGGTTTATGGTCATCTTATCGTCCCCACATATTCCTATCGATTGATTAGGTTTAAGGACTATCAGCATGGCACACTTTGAAAACTGAACCAGTTTGAACCCAACTGTTTAGCTCTGCTTCAACCTTCGGGTACAATGTGTATGGCACTGGCCTGGCTCTAAAGAACCTAGGATCCAAATTCAGATTGACATACATCTTTGGCTTTTAAGCCCTTATTTTGGCCCAATTCTTCATAGAAGACATCTCAATGTTTCCTCAAGACATCTCGGAGGACGCCATCAGATATTAAAAACATTTCCAGCCAGTTGAGCCTAATCTTCTGCAACCAATCCCTAGCCAACAGACAGGATCTATGTCCTTGCATGACGACCAAAGGCAGATTGACCTCCTGCCCTCTATAGGCCATTGGAGTATTGGATATTCCAAGGATCAAAAATCTTTCCAGTGTATTTTGAATGTTTGAAGACTGAGGTTTGAAGACTGCAATGATTGCTTGACTGCTCAGAAGGCTTGTATTTTGAGGCTCCTTCCACTGCTAAAAAGTAAATAAATAAATAACCTTTATTGTCACAAGTAGGCTTACATTAAGACTGCAATGAAGTTACTGTGAAAAGCCGCTAGTCGCCACATTCCAGTGCCTGTTCGGGTACATGGAGGGAGAATTCAGAAGGTAGTATTCTTTATGCTGAGAGACTATTTTCCTGCACGCAGATATTGGAAGGTCTGTTCACCCACTATGGTCACCAAAGCCCTGGTATCAGCTTCCATTTTAAAGGCTCTACCATTTACGCTTAAGATAACATTAATCAGAGCTGTTTTAGTCAGTTGTACTATATTCAACTGATTTGTTACTTTCTCTTCTTCAAAAATCTTCTCCATTATGTACAGTGGCGCTGTGGACTGCTGCGGCTATTTATTTTTTCCATTGGCGCGCTTTGACTCGCACGTCATTGGGCATGAATGTGCTGCTTTTGGTAAAAATGAAAGCACACAAACTCCCGAACATGGCAGGTTTCCTGGAGCTGATTCCTCCCCCCCCCCCCAGCATCAATAGCAGTCCATCCGGCTTTGGTTTGACAATTTGATTCCTTCGCGCTCCTTGGGTTCTGGTCCTGTCCAGAGGACCGTGTCCAACTCTGAACTGTGCCTGTTGATCCTGCTGCAGAGCTTATGCCCGTACTACACCAGACTTGGTTAACCTCCCTTTCAGCCACACGTTTAAGCTCAGTGATGCCTTTTTCGGCACACTCCATTTCCTGAGCTATCTCAATCACCTTTTCCAATGTAATTGTTGGCACCACCAAAACTTCTTTTGGATATTGATGTAATGGATTGGACAAACCAGCCAATCACCCAACTTGTCGCCGAGCGTGGTCGCAAACACTCAGTGCTTAGCAAGCTGGCCAAGACTGGCTCTAAAGGCTGTGACAGACTCGTCATGGTCCCTTACTGCAGATTGGAACTTATAACGTTGGAGAATAATTGAGGGCCTTGGGTTGTAATGTTCTTGAAACAATTTCACAATCTGGTCTAAGGTCTTTGAGCGGTGCGTCAAAGGATAAGATTCCACTTAAAACTGTAGGCCTCGGGCCCATAAACTATCAGAAGTATCATCTTCTGCTTTTCCTCACCTGTAATCCGTTTACAGTAAAGAAGAAACGGAGCCATTCGATGTCCTGGCTCCGTGACTCATCCTCTGATTAAATGAGTCTAGTTTCCCAATAATAGGCATTTTCAGTCATTGTTTAAATGATTCCCACTCTTGCTGCAGGTTCTCTGTTTATTCCACTGCTCCTTTCTTCCCCGCTCGATTCACAACGACTGTCGGCTATGATCCCAAAATTATTTCCTTGTTGCCAATGTGGTAAGCTCGAGACATTCCCTGGAGGCTTCCTATAGTTAACAAAGGGGTATATTGATGAAAGGCAAAGGCAGTTAGATAACAGGCTTACAACCAGGTCATGGGCTGAATTCTCCAATCCTGTGGCTATAGCGCAGCGTAAAGCCCGGCTCTACCTGCAGATACGGCTGGAGAATGGCGGGGACCGTGGCCGCGCATGTACCCGGCCTGCCAAAAACTGCCCCCCTGTGTCCAGTCTTGACACCCCCGGACCACCCCCACCAGTTCCCCCAGCCCCCGCCGAAACCTCCCCTGCCAGCAGAACCCCCCACCCCCGGACATCACACACGAGTGACACAGTTGGGGACCCGGCCCATTGGGGGCGGAGCACTGGGGGAGGATCTCAGGTGATGTCCTGAGGCTGTCCATACGGCGTGCAGTGCATTCCACAAGTACGCCGTTTGTGAGTGAGGGGGCGGAGCATCGCAAAAGCGGCCCCGCCCCCGATTCCGGCCGAAAGAGGGATTCTCCGGCCGATCACCGAACATCATTTTGGCAACAGCGATCGGAGAATCCCGCCCCTTTAGTCTTTAGCTCCCTGGTCCACACAGCCTGGGGTCCTGCTCCCATGGCCCTGAGCAAACACCCATCGGCCGGGGTACATGTGCTCCCATGTGATTGGCTCCGAGCCGGTCATGTGGTCAGTGGAACTCTCCCCTTAAAGGGGCCTCAATACCACAGATTCCCTTTCGGAAGTTCCTACGTAAGGGCTTACCCGGCTATTGCCCAGAAGTGCCAACTTCCTCTGACAATTGCGTTTGGCTGGGGACCAACAACAGAGGCAATTTAAATTGCTAACTGTGGTAAACCACTGTTACACCTGTATTAGGTGATGTAAGACAAGACCTGTACCACAGGTTCGCCGGTAGCCCCTGCCTGCTGGCTCCGCCCAGTAGGAGGAGCGTGACCTCTATTCAGCAGCCATTTTGCCAGCTGCTGTGGGAGGCCATACATCTTACTGCAATAAAGCCACAGTTTGATCCAACCTTAGTCTTTGTAAAATTGATCGTGCATCAATTTATTGCAGTAAGATTTTCTAAAAGATGGACCTCCGAATCAAACCACATCGCCTGCAGCTGGATCCTCAATCAAGCGACGCCAAAAAGGACTTTAATCACTGGGCTAGCTTGCTTCAAGGCCTATATCAACTCAGCGACCACCCCTCCGACGGAGGCTCAGAAGATACA
Source organism: Scyliorhinus canicula (assembly GCF_902713615.1). NCBI lineage: Eukaryota > Metazoa > Chordata > Chondrichthyes > Carcharhiniformes > Scyliorhinidae > Scyliorhinus > Scyliorhinus canicula. The sequence continues at coordinate 153,556,996 of NC_052146.1, forward strand.
GATCCTGTACTCAAGGTTGATCTCCAACGTGTTTCCGCTGATCCAGGACGCCCTGAATTACACAGACGCCATGGCGCTCCTCAAAGAAAACTACGCTCAGAAAACGAACACACTCTTTGTCAGGCACGTACTTGCCACTCGCTCTCAACTCCCTGGTGAGTCCATAGAAGAATTCTGGCGGGCCTTAATCCCACTTGTCCGGGACTGTGACTGTCAGGCCGTTACGGCCACCGAACATTCCAACCTTCTTATGCGTGATGCGTTTGTAACGGGGATTGGGTCGGACCGCATACGCCAAAGACTGCTAGAAGGGGCCACGCTCGACCTAGCTGAGACTAAAAAGCTAGCACTCTCTATGACGGTCGCCTCACGTAATGCTCAGGCCTACCCCTCCGGCCGCGCGGCCCACCCCTCCTTTCCCTCATGGACCCCACAGACGGCCGCCCCAACCGGGGCTTCACCCAGTCAGTACGCCTGCACCACACGCCAACCCGCACACCCTAGGGGTGCCCGATGTTACTTCTGCGGCCAGCAGAAGCACCCCCCGCCAATGCTGCCCGGCCCGCACTGCCATTTGCAAGGGTTGCGGCAAAATGGGGCACTTCGCCGCGGTGTGCCAGGCCCGCGCAGTCGTCACTATCGCCCCCTCCCCCCTGACCTACACACAATGGGCGCCGCCATCTTCATCCCGGACCATTCGCAGCCAGTGGCTGCCACCATCTTCACCTCCCGGGGCCGCGACCGGCCAGTGGACGCCGCTATCTTCCCCCCCCCCCCCAGTCAACGTGCGGCCCATGGAGCCGCCAGCTTGTCCAGCTCCCGCAACGTGCGGCCCTCCGGTCTGACCCTGGTACCGTCAGATCCGTCCACCCCCCCACCCCGCCTTCATCTCCACCATCCCCCCCTCCCATCTCCACAAGCTCCACCCTGACACCCTTGCCACTCTGACCCCCTCCCCCCCTCCACTCGGAACCTCCCTCGGCTCTGAACCTCCCTCCAGTCCAACATCTTCTCCAGCTCCACATTCTCCCACTGCTCTGATCCCCTCTGTTCTGATCCCCCCCCCCCCCCCAACCTAGACCGCATTCCCGTTCCCGGTATCCCCCACCTGTTTGCCTGAACCACTTACCTTTGAAATTTACCTGCTCCCTTTAAAGTGTCTGTTTAAAAGTCACCTTTACGGCAGCTAGTGCCATGAAAAGGGGGCATTCCTACATTTCCTGCACTCTAATTCTTCTACGCGAGTGGAACAGGCTTCGCTTTTCCTGTCTCACCCAGCCTGAGTGAGGAAGGTTGGGCGGGGCAAGGGCTTTAGAATTACAGTAAGGGTCAGTCCATTCAGAGTGGCAATCTCTGTTGGAGGATGGAAAGGCCAGAGGTCTCAATCCTTTCCCCATGGAAACCAGAAGCAATGAACATCCAAACTTATAAATCAGTTATACTCCATTTCCTGGGTCACTGTGCAGCAACTTTTGTTTCACAGCAATAAAACTGAAGTCAAATAAGTGGCCATTTGGGTTTGGTTAGGCGATGTGAAATGGCACTCCTCCTTAAACTAAAGCAGGTTCATTTGGTCACTCATTTTATTTCTGTTCATTGTTCACAAACCACACACTACTTTAGCCTGCATAATAAGTGACTGTATGTGAAAATAATTCAACATATGTCTTCTTGGAGCTAAGAATAGATGCTCACAGATTTATACTGGCTCCTTGTCCATTGATGCCTCCATTTTCAAACTCTCATTCTGGTTTTCAAATCACTGCCTGGCCTCAGCTCTCTCCATCTCTGTAACTGTCTCCAGCTCTACAACCGTCCAAGACCTCGACACTCCTGCAAGTTCTGGGGCACAGTATAAAAGGGGGGGAAAAAAAGAGTCCCATTTTGGGTGCGTTTCGTGGGGTATTTCTTGGCACTTGTAAAGCCAAGAACTACCCCTCAATTAAACAGGACACTGGCTTTGTCTGGACACTCTGGCTTTTTTTCGGGCCTTTGCGAAGAAAGCCCCAGCAAAGCCACGCTTGCATTTATTTAAACTCATCAGTTCAGGAAGATTGGGGACGCCATTTTTAAATGCCATCCTAATCTCTGGACCACCCAACCGCAGCCTCTGGATCCCCTCATCAACCCAACTTACCGATTTGGGTGTCCTCGTGCCCTCCCCTCACCCCATTTAATAAGGGCAGGGCACATCCGTGCCCAATCTCCAGCACAGGCAACTTGCCACCCAGGCACTGGCATCCTGGCATGCTGCCAGTGTCCCTGCCAGCCAGGCTGTTCCACTTGGGTACCCTGGCAGTGTCAGGGTGGCACTACCAGGGTTCCTGTGTGGCAGTGCCAAGGTGCAAGGATGGCAGTATCAAGGTGCCAGGGTGGCACCGGGAATTCCAGGATACTACCCTGCCCATAGCCCAACCATCCAGGGGCCTCCAATCACTTGGGAGACCCCCCAAATGGCGTGACGCTTGGTCCACATTTATGGAAACTAGTTCTAAATGGCATCATGGCAAGGTCTCCCTGGCACGGGTGTTCAATCCCACTCTGTGGGTGACTCTGGCATAAACATGTTTAAGTGAAGATAACTGCTCACGTAAGAATGCAATTCTGGATCCTACCCAGTGAGAGTGAGATGCAGATCGTGACATCTCACTTGACCGTGTTAGACCTCATGAGAGCTTAACAGCCTCATCTGGTCACTGGGTTGGGTGTGATGAGGCCGTATGATTATGCCCCTGATCTCTTGACCATTTTTCCTCATCAGGGGTGCCATACTCCTTGAGGGATGAAGGTCCAATTTCCCTGGAATTCCCTCCAAAGATTTCTCTGGTTGCCCATCTTACTCTCCACCTTTAAGACACTTCTTAAAGACCAGGACATATTGAGACAGATGAATAAATATCTTATCTAAAGTTCGGTACAGAGGTCTGGTGATGTTCTGTTTTGTTTGTCTGGATGTCTTGAATGCATAGTGTTGAACAAAGAACATCAAGCTAAGTAAATTAACAAAGTTGATTCATTAACACTACTTAAATAAGATTAGTAACCTAGTATAAAGTAACTGAAATAAACTATGCTAACTCTAACTGTAGAACTCTCACAATACACAATTGCACTAACTCACGCCTAAACACATGCTCTTAGAATCAAGGGTTGTCACATGATATGTATGTGACTGCTCTTGATCACCATCTGGCGGTAAGAACGATCAACATTAAATTGTTAACTCTTTATTTCCCATATAATATACATATTGTCACACCCCCACTTCCTTTGAAGATGTTTGTAGACTGTACAAACATATCTACATGGTAATCAATGTATGTTCCATACATTTGAATTATTATTGTTAATTGTTAACAATTTTGTATTTTTTTTGCAGTTCACAAATTGAGTGTCATGCTTCTTTCTGATGCGAGTAGACCTTCTCAATTGTGGTCTTTCAGGAGAGATCTTGTCATCTTTGGTGTGGCAACATCGGGCTGTTTGATTGAAGTTGCAGTAGCTGACTTGAATAGCACTGTGTCAAACCCTATGTGTGTAAATACAGGTTGAGCTGGCTTCACTTTTAGAAGTCATCCACGATTTCCATGTAGTAGGGAACCATCTCTTGTCAGAATGACGCAAGAGTGTGGAGTTGCTTGCCGAATCACTTGCCATGCATGACCATCCTCCAGTTGGAATATGTACCCGCACATGATCACCTAGTTCAAGCGTTGCTAGATCCCTAGCCATCCAGTTGTAGTAATGCAGTTGAGTATTTTTGTTCTGCTTCATCTTTACAGCATCCTCATGATCAGGATCTGCTATTGAAACGTATGGTAATGTTGTACGTTGCTGTTGATTCATCTGCAATTGAGCTGGTGATAAACCTATTGCGAATGGTGTTGCTCTGTAGCTGAGTAGAGCTAAAAATGGATCGCTTCCTGAATCCGGCGATTTCTTTAATAGTTGCTTTACTATGTGAATCCCTTTTTCAGCTTTCCCATTCAACTGTGGATGTAATGGGCTTGATAGAATGTGCTGAAAATCATACTTTTCTGAAATTCTGTCCAATCGCAGCTGTCAAAACATGGATCATTAACCATTACAGTAAATGGTACCCCATGTCTGGCAAATACTTCTTTGGTTGCTTTTATTTATTTTTTTTTAAAATTTAGATTACCCAATTATTTTTTCCAATTAAGGGGCAATTTAGCATGTCCAATCCACCTACTCTGCACATTTTTGGGTTGTGGGGGCGAAACCCACGCAGACACGGGGAGAATGTGCAAACTCCACACGGACAGTGACCCAGAGCCGGGATCGAACCTGGGACCTCAGCACCTGAGGCAGTTGTGCTAACCACTAGGCCACCGTGCTGCCCTCTTTGGTTGCTTTTATGACCACTTTCGAACTAGAATTGGGCAATTTGATCACCTCATGATAGTTTGAGAAGTAATCTATGATTAGTAGATAATTCTGACCATGGAAGTAAAAGTGATCAATGCCAGCCTTTGACCATGGAATCTTAACTAGTTGATGCATCGTCAATGTTTCTTATTGTTGCTGTGAGTGGTTTCGTTGACATGTTTCACATTCTGCTACAAGACTGGTGATATCTTTATTTATGCCTGGCCAATAAATTGGTTGTCGAGCTCTTTGTTTCCACTTTTCCATCTCCAGATGGCCTTCATGCTCCTTACTGAGGTTCATGTTCCTTAGTGAAGTTGGAATTGCTATCTGGTCATAGATCATCGAATTTACAGTACAGAAGGAGGCCATTTGGCCCATCGAGTCTGCAGCGGCCCATGAAATGATCACCCTACCTAAGCCCACACCTCCACCTATCCCCAGAACCCAGTAATCCCATCTAACCTTTTTTGGAAACCAAGGGCAGTTTAGCATAGCCAATCCACCTAATCTGCACATCATTGGACTGTGGGAGGAAACCGGAGCACCCGGAGGAAACCCACGCAGACACAGCGAGAACGTGCAGACTCCGTACAGACAGTGACCCATGCCGGGAATCGAACCTGGGACCCTGGAGCTGTGAAGCAACTGTGCAAACCACTGTGCTACCGTGCCGATCATATCACCTTTAGAACATAGAACATAGAACAGTACAGCACAGAACAGGCCCTTCGGCCCTCGATGTTGTGCCGAGCAATGATCACCCTACTTAAACCCACGTATCCACCCTATACCTGTAACCCAACAATCCCCCCATTAACCTTACACTACGGGCAATTTAGCATGGCCAATCCACCTAACCCGCACATCTTTGGACTGTGGGAGGAAACCGGAGCACCCGGAGGAAACCCACGCACACACGGGGAGGACGTGCAGACTCCACACAGACAGTGACCCAGCCGGGAATCGAACCTGGGACCCTGGAGCTGTGAAGCATTTATGCTAACCACCATGCTACCGTGCTGCCCCTGTCACAACTATGCTTACAATAAAACTGCAATGAAGTTACTGTGAAAAGCCATTTTCCGGCGTCTTTTCGGGTACACCGAGCGAGAATTCAGAATGTCCAATTCACCCAACAGCACATCTTTTGAGACTTGTGGGAGAAAACCGGAGCACCCAGAGGAAACCCATGCAGATATCACACGGCAGGCCGGAAATCGAACCTGGCACCCTGGAGCTGTGAAGAACAGCGCAGTGTTACCTTGCTGTTCCGGTCTTTCCAAGCAGAACTCCTTTGATGCTGCTTAGATTGACTTGAATGTTCCCATACCTACAACAACTACCTTTAGGCCAACCATCTCTCATATAACGCATCACACGCTGTAACGTGTCATCCTTGGTGGTTTCTTCTTTTATTAATTTCATTGTTTCACCCGAGACAGTTAAATTTTCTTCCATAAAGTTAGCTTGAGCTTCGTTTGCTAAGATTATGTGATTCATCCCAGTATCCTCTTCAGTTGCACATGACAGTGCATCAACTACCACAAGGCCTTTACCGGATGTGTAGACAAGCTCAAAGTCAACGCTGAAGTTTCATTACTATGCGTTATAATCTTGGTGACATATCATTCAGATATTTCTTGATTAGTGAGACAAGAGGATGATGATCTGTTTCTACACTTAAAAGTAGGAAACCCGTAGACATAGTTGTGAAACTTCTCCATTCCTGTGAGACAACATTCTTTTTCTATTTGTGCATAGCGCTGTTCCGTCTGAGTCGTTGCTCTTGGTGCATAGGCTATGGGTTGCCATTGCCCATCAGATGTTTTCTGAAGAAGCACAGCTCCTATGCCATCCTAAGCAATCTTTCAAACAGCTTTTCATTTTTATACCGAATACAATCTGATCACACAGAAGGGAGTCTAATAATATTGAAAAATTACAGGTCTGCGCTTTGAGCCAGAGATCAGTAATGAAACTGTCAAGTGCTTAACCTGTTTTCTGGACTGTTTTCCGGAATATATATCGTTCGAAAGTTTCATTAATTTGAAGCTCACAGTGCCTGTCAAACATTTCTATAACTTTGTGATATTTTTTCTTGTCAACCTCATTCTCAAAATTGAATCTGTTGAATATTTCTAAAGCCTGCGGTCCAGCCATTGTTAGGAACAGCACTATCTTTCGCTGATCATTGGCCGCTTCAAGGTCTAAGGCTGAGATATACAGTTAAAACTGTTGTTTGAAATTTTTCCAGTTTATATCTACTGTACCCGATGTCCTGAATTGCTTTGGAGTCTGCAGACCATCTATGAAGCTTCGACTGGCTTCCACAAGGTTGTTGCAATCGGAGTCTGGTTGAGATTTTTTTCTTCGATCTTCGCAAGTTTTGTTTCAAACGGAGATTTTTTTCTTTCTCTCTAAACCTTTCTGTTCTACTTTGGTACCATGTGGTGTTCTCTGTTTTGTTTGTCTGGATGCCTTGATGGTGTAGTGTTGAACAAAGAACATCAAGCTAAGTAAATTAACAAAGCAGATTTATTAACACTACTTAAATAAGATTCAAACGTATTCCTAAAGTATAAGGTTACTAAACTAAACTATGCTATCTCTAACTACAGAACTCTCACAATACACAATTCCTCTAACTCACGCCTAAACATCTTCTAGAATCAAGGGTCATCGCGTGATATATATGCGACTGCTCTTGATCACCATCTAGTGGAGAGAAGTATTAACATTAAATTGTTAACTTTTTATCTCCCATACAATATACATATTGTTACAAGATCTACTGCAGAAATCAACAACAAACCACTGTGGTACATTGTTAAGCATACACACAGACCAATCCAATGGAAGGCCAAGGATCCGGGCACCTTCTTAAGGCAGATTGCCAGAGGCCGAGAGGGTAATACCAAGCTTTAGATAGGATGTTGAACCCAAACCCAATTTGTCTGCTCAAGTCCTATGGGATTGGTTTTAAGAAAAAATAGAGGTGTCCTACTGATCATTTATCTCATCCCCACAACCCACAGATGTGCAGGAGGTGGTTTGGCCACTCTAAATTGCCCCTTAATTGGGAAAAAAATGAGTTGGGTACTTTAAATTAAAATAAATGATCATTTATACATCATATCGGGAAGGCCATCCTTATCTGGTCTGGCCTAAATATGACCAGATCCACAGCAATGTGGTGGACTCCCAACTGCCCTCTGAACCACAGAGTTCAAGGGGCAATTAGGGACGATAATAAATGCTGGCCCAGCCAGTAATTCCCACAACCCATGAATCAGTTTTTAAAAAATCAAAATGTCAAGCTTTTGGTCACCTGTATTAGTGTGTCCTTATGGGGCTCCACATTAACACGAAACATCAGCACTCCTGGGCAGAGCTTTATGGCATTTTACTACATTCATGACAAATTGAAGCATAATATAATGAAATAGTATGCAGAATTATAACATAAGTATAAATCTAATTCAAATTGTAAAAGTCAGTCTTGAAAGCTCCTTATTTCCTGCACTAAGGGGTCAATCTCACTGCTTTCACATCAGCTACAGTGGAGCCAGAACAGGCAGAAGTCAAATTATTCATCTTTGATTTTGCAGCCTTGGGTGATGGACTTCAATCATGTCGATGTTAATGAAGAACTGACCAGATTGACTGATTTGAACATCAGGATGTCAGTCAGCAAAGCGCTGTTACTGTGAGGTTTGGCACTCATGAAAATTGCTCCACTTCCTGAGTTTGCACAGAATCTGAAGTGGTATGGAGTATGCACACGTCAAATGGTTCCAAGTCTGTTATTAATACCAAATTGGATCCTTTTGGCGAAGATCATGCTTCAGATCAAGCCCTAGATGAGGTGTGATGCCTTTTCTTGTCAGCTGTATGTTTCTCTTGTGGAGACCATGAATTGGAGTCAATTTGAATCTGGTGATTTTTGGAGCAAACAATGAGATGGATTTAAAGGCTCACCCTGTCAATTCTGCTGTTTGGCTTTGTAACTTTAAGAATGGAGTGAAAAGTCTGAAGGCAGTTTTACCCCTGTGACCGACAGACAAACCGTGTCTCCAAAGCCTCAGCACCCGATCAAACAGCTCCACTTTTCAGTGACTTCCTAACAACCGTTTCTTGTTAAACAGAGACAATAATGAGCCACAGCTAATGGATTAGGTGAATGCTTTGGTCTATTAACGATTGCCCTCTGTTAATTAAGGTTCCCCTGAATGATTACATCAAGAAGCTCCTTTCTGCAATGTTATCCTCCTGTAATTAAAACACACTTTCTAAGTAATCAATAAATTTGCATCTAAATTATTTACTGTGCATTGGCTGCTTTCTGGTGCAAAGAACAGAAATTCAATTCTCACTGGACTACTACCTTCAGTCAGCAATGACTAAAAGATAAATGACAGCAACTAGAACATTTACTGAGCTGATTAAGTTCCCGTCATTATAAATCTTTATAAAAACAGCGCACAGGATCATGCAAATTCATTGTTTTGTTGATAATTGACTATGTAAATCCAAGGACTTCTTTCAGCAATTACAAATTGCCCTGATGGGTATAACTCCAACATTCACAGAAAGCTGCACCACTTGGCGATTGGAAAGTTCCACAAAATCAGAAATCCAACCATTAAATAAAGGGTCCCTTCTATGGCATTTCAAAAATAATTAACTCAATGCAAAATACTTTGGCGCATCTTCAAGGTGTGATTAGGTCGTACACAAATCCAAGCTCTTTGTTTTCTTTCTCTACAGAAATTGAGGAGACCCTCATTTGCAGTGAAGAATTTCGGATAGCGAGGTTTAGGCATGCCTAATCTCTGAGCCTTATCCCATTGTGTGCAGACTTTCCAGGTCCTCAATCATCACTGGAAGGCCCTTCACTTGATGATGGGAGATGATTACATTTAATGGATATGATTGTTTTCTCCCCCTTAATAGAGAATAGTAAAATATTGGAATGCTGTTTATGGTGTATATTGATCAATGGCCAGAGAAAGGGCAGGTAAAATTCTACAAGCTGCTTCACGTAACATTATTTTGTTAGCCAAGAATTGTTCGAACTTCATACATCCGAGATAAAATCAGCGACCGATCAGCTGAAAGTTATAAAAACAACTGTGGCTAATTTCTGTATCCTGCGGCATTTTAATTCTATGTTAATAAAGAAAAGCACCCTGCTCTTTCTTGAAGACATTCCAACATAGTTAGATATGCAGCAGTCTGTAGACACGCACATTGCAAATGCAAATAGTGACGTTAGGTCATTGCACAATTACCCACTGTGCCCTGATACAGTAGATTAGCACTTGCATCATGCGAGTTGATCACTCTGAGTGCACTTAATTACCTTTCATATTCTATCTGGCAAAGGCCGCAAAATTTAAATCAGGAATTATTCAAATACCACAAAAGGGTCAGCAAAATAGCTTTTGGACAAATATCTTCATTGTATTGCCTGTTTTACAATGAAGTACCACTTGCTCTCTGAACAAACGGCCAACTCGGAAAAGGAGTGAAACTCTGAACCCTGCACCTCATCGAGGGCAATTAGGAATGGTCAATTCATGCTGGTCTAGCCAATGATGCCCACATCCTGGGAATTTACAGAAGATGCTGGTTTAACAAATTGAAGAATTAGTTTACACTTCCCGCTAGCATGTCAATCCCCATTTGAACCATTTAGAATAGATAAATTCAGTTCCTACAAACCTACAGCACTCCTAAAAGACACTGTAGATTTCTGCCTGTCACAATGTTATACCTATACAATGTCAACTGCACTGGATATTTATTCTAAGCTGCAAATCCTTCCATACACGCCAGTGGCCGACGGTAAGTGGAGGAAAGACTCCTGGTCAGCCACACTTGAAGTGGAGTGGGGCCCTTCAAGTTATAATCCTCTGGCAACAGACTAGGGACCTGATCTGGGAATAACGCACTATTAAAAAGACAAAAGTCTGCCTTAGTGCACCACGAGGTGCAGGAAGATAATTGGAATTGGAAAGGATGCTATGATACGGTCTGAAGTGTCAGGTGGTTGCTCTGGTTAAGATTCTTTCTCCACCCATCATCACGAAAATCAGATGAACTACTGGGACAAAATGGCTGCCATAATGGTCTATGAACAACATTCACTCATGCAAAATAGTTTGAGACCTGGATCAGAGATTTATCATTTAAACACAAGTATCTTTACCCCTCATCTTCTCAGACCAATCATCCCATGGCCTCACAAGTTGCAACAAAACAACTTGTTGTGCAACCTTGAGTAGGATGATTCAGCTATTAGAAAACTCGGACTTTCTGTCGGAATTCTTTGGCCGTTAGCTGGTGGCAGGATTCTCTGATCCCACAAGCAGAGCCTATAGGTTTCCCGATGGCGTGGGGTGGCTTCATTGGGAATTCCTCTTGGCAGCGGCACGAACAGAGAATCGCTCCGCCAGCAAACAGCATGTCGCCTCCAGCCGTCGAGAAACACCCGGCTGGGAGGCCAGGGAATCCCGCCCTATATGTTGACTTTTTGTGCTTCTTTTTACACTGATGCTTTCCCTCACTCCGTCCTTGAAATTAAAAAATATTTAGAAAATTGCAACATGCAGGAAGTACAAACTGGCAAAGTGAAACAGTGAATGCAATTTAACTAAATGGGAACAAAATTCCACAGCGAGCGCGTTTAGCTGCAAGTTT